>NC_091993.1:38104308-38404308 GCF_044704955.1 Pristiophorus japonicus | reverse complement strand
TCTCGGGCAGCGTGTCTCGGGCAGTGTGTCTCGGGCAGTGAATCTTGGACCCTCGGGCAGTGTGTCTCGGGCAGTGCGTCTCGGTCAGTGTGTCTCGGGCAGTGTGTCTCAGGCCCTCGGGCAGATTGTCTCGGGCAGTATGTCTCGGGCAGTGTGTCTCTGGCAGAGTGTCTCAGGCCCTCGGGCAGTGTGTCTCGGGCAGTGTGTCTCTGGCAGTGTGTCTCTGGCAGTGTGTCTCAGGCCCTCGGGCAGTGTGTCTCGGGCAGTGTGTCTCGGGCCCTCGGGCAGTGTGTCTCGGGCAGTGTGTCTTGGGCCCTCGGGCAGTGTGTCTCGGGCAGTGTGTCTCGGGCCCTTGGGCAGAGTGCCTCGGGCAGAGCGACTCGGGCAGTGTGTCTCGGGCAGCGTGTCTCGGGCAGTGTGTCTCTGGCAGAGTGTCTCTGGCCCTCGGGCAGTGTGTCTCGGGCAGTGTGTCTCTGGCAGTGTGTCTCAGGCCCTCGGGCAGTGTGTCTCGGGCAGTGTGTCTCAGGCCCTCGGGCAGAGTGTCGCGGGCAGTGTGTCTTGGGCCCTCGGGCAGTGTGTCTCGGGCAGTGCGACTCGGGCCCTCGGGCAGTGTGTCTCGGGCAGTTTGTCTTGGGCCCTCGTGCAGTGTGTCTCGGGCCCTTGGGCAGTGTGTCTCGGGAAGTGTGTCTCGGGCCCTCGGGAAGCGTGACTTGGGCAGTGTGTCTCGGGCAGAGTGTCTCGGGCAGAGTGTCTCGGACACTGTGTCTCGGGCAGTGTGTCTCGGGCAGTGTGTCTCTGGCAGAGTGTCTCAGGCCCTCGGGCAGTGTGTTTCGGGCAGTGTGTCTCTGGCAGTGTGTCTCTGGCAGTGTGTCTCAGGCCTTCGGGCAGTGTGTCTCGGGCAGTGTGCCTCGGGCCCTCGGGCAGCGTGTCTCGGGCAGCGTGTCTCAGGCAGTGTGTCTCAGGCAGAGTGTCCCGGCAGTGAGTCTTGGACCCTCGGGCAGTGTGTCTCGGGCAGTGCGTCTCGGTCAGTGTGTCTCGGGCAGTGTGTCTCGGGCCCTCGGGCAGATTGTCTCGGGCAGTATGTCTCGGGCAGTGTGTCTCTGGCAGAGTGTCTCAGGCCCTCGGGCAGTGTGTCTCGGGCAGTGTGTCTCTGGCAGAGTGTCTCAGGCGCTCGGGCAGTGTGTCTCGGGCAGTGTGTCTCTGGCAGTGTGTCTCAGGCCCTCGAGCAGTGTGTCTCTGGCAGTGTGTCTCGGGCCCTCGGGCAGTGTGTCTTGGGCAGTGTGTCTCAGGCCCTCGGGCAGAGTGTCTCGGGCAGTGTGTCTTGGGCCCTCGGGCAGTGTGTCTCGGGCAGTGCGACTCGGGCCCTCGGGCAGTGTGTCTCGGGCAGTGTGTCTTGGGCCCTCGGGCAGTGTGTCTCGGGCAGTGTGTCTCGGGCCCTTGGGCAGAGTGCCCCGGGCAGAGCGACTCGGGCAGTGTGTCTCGGGCAGCGTGTCTTGAGTCCTCGGGCATTGTGTCTCGGGCAGTGTGCCTCGGGCCCTCGGGCAGTGTGCCTCGGGCAGTGTGTCTCAGGCCCTCGGGCAGAGTGTCTCGGGCAGTGTGTCTTGGGCCCTCGGGCAGTGTGTCTCGGGCAGTGTGTCTCAGGCCCTCGGGCAGTGGGTCTCGGGCCCTTTGGGCAGTGTGTCTCGGGCAGAGCGACTCGGGCAGTGTGTCTCGGGCAGCGTGTCTCGGGCAGTGTGTCTCTGGCAGAGTGTCTCTGGCCCTCGGGCAGTGTGTCTCGGGCAGTGTGTCGCTGGCAGTGTGTCTCAGGCCCTCGGGCAGAGTGTCTCGGGCAGTGTGTCTTGGGCCCTCGGGCAGTGTGTCTCGGGCAGTGTGTCTCGGGCCCTCAGGCAGTGTGTCTCGGGCCCTCGGGCAGTGTGTCTCGGGCAGCGTGTCTTGAGTCCTCGGGCATTGTGTCTCGGGCAGTGTGCCTCGGGCCCTCGGGCAGTGTGTCTCGGGCAGTGTGTCTCAGGCCCTCGGGCAGAGTGTCTCGGGCAGTGTGTCTTGGGCCCTCGGGCAGTGTGTCTCGGGCAGTGCGACTCGGGCCCTCGGGCAGTGTGTCTCGGGCAGTTTGTCTTGGGCCCTCGTGCAGTGTGTCTCGGGCCCTTGGGCAGTGTGTCTCGGGCAATGTGTCTCGGGCCCTTGGGCAGAGTGCCTCGGTCAGAGCGACTCGGGCAGCGTGTCTCGGGCAGCGTGTCTCGGGCCCTCGGGCAGTGTGTCTCGAGCCCGCGGGCAGTGTGTCTCGAGCAGCTTGTCTCCAGCATTGTATCTCAGGCAATTTGTCTCGGACAGCGTGTCTCGGGCCCTCGGGCAGCGTGTCTCGGGCCTTTGGGCATTGTGTCTTGGTCAGTGTGTCTCGGGCGCTCGGTCAGTGCGTCTCGGGCCTTTGGGCAGCATGTCTCGGGCAGTGTGTCTCGGGCAGGGTGTCTCGGGCAGGGTGTCTCGGGCTGTCGGGCAGTGTGTCTCGGGCCCTCGGGCAGTGTGTCTCGGGCAGTGTGTCTCGGGCCCTCGGGAAGCGTGTCTCGGGCAGTGTGTCTCGGGCAGAGTGTCTCGGGCAGAGTGTCTCGGACACTGTGTCTCGGGCAGTGCGTCTCGGTCAGTGTGTCTCGGGCAGTGTGTCTCGGGCCCTCGGGCAGATTGTCTCGGGCAGTATGTCTCGGGCAGTGTGTCTCTGGCAGAGTGTCTCAGGCCCTCGGGCAGTGTGTCTCTGGCAGTGTGTCTCAGGCCCTCGGGCAGTGTGTCTCTGGCAGTGTGTCTCGGGCCCTCGGGCAGTGTGTCTCGGGCAGTGTGTCTCAGGCCCTCGGGCAGAGTGTCTCGGGCAGTGTGTCTCGGGCCCTAGGGCAGTGTGTCTCGGGCAGTGCGACTCGGGCCCTCGGGCATTGTGTCTCGGGCAGTGTGTCTTGGGCCCTCGGGCAGTGTGTCTCGGGCAGTGTGTCTCGGGCCCTGGGGCAGAGTGCCCCGGGCAGAGCGACTCGGGCAGTGTGTCTCGGGCAGCGTGTCTTGAGTCCTCGGGCATTGTGTCTCGGGCAGTGTGCCTCGGGCCCTCGGGCAGTGTGTCTCGCGCAGTGTGTCTCAGGCCCTCGGGCAGAGTGTCTCGGGCAGTGTGTCTTGGGCCCTCGGGCAGTGGGTCTCGGGCAGTGTGTCTCAGGCCCTCGGGCCGTGGGTCTCGGGCCCTTTGGGCAGTGTGTCTCGGGCAGTGCGACTCGGGCACTCGGGCAGTGTGTCTCGGGCAGTGTGTCTTGGGCCCTCGGGTAGTGTGTCTCGGGCCCTTGGGCAGAGTGCCTCGGTCAGAGCGACTCGGGCAGTGTGTCTCGGGCAGCGTGTCTCGGGCAGTGTGTCTCGGGCCCTCGGGCAGTGTGTCTCGGGCAGTGTGTCTCGGGCAGCGTGTCTCAGGCCCTCGGGCAGTGTGTCTCGGGCAGAGTGTCTCGGACACTGTGTCTCGGGCAGTGTGTCTCAGGCCCTCGGGCAGTGTGTCTCGGGCAGAGTATCTCGGGCATTGCGACTCGGGCAGTGCGTCTCAGGTAGTGTGTCTCGGGCAGTGTGTCTCAGGCAGAGTGTCTCGGGCAGTGTGTCTCGGGCAGTGCGTCTCAGGCAGAGTGTCTCGGGCAGTGTGTCTCGGGCAGTGCGTCTCGGGCAGTCTGTCTCGGGCAGTGCGTCTCAGGCAGAGTGTCTCGGGCAGTGTGTCTCAGAAACTCGGGCAGAGTGTCTTGGGCAGTGTGTCTCGGGCAGTGTGTCTCTGGCAGAGTGTCTCAGGCCCTCGGGCAGTGTGTTTCGGGCAGTGTGTCTCTGGCAGTGTGTCTCTGGCAGTGTGTCTCAGGCCTTTGGGCAGTGTGTCTCGGGCAGTGTGCCTCGGGCCCTCGGGCAGCGTGTCTCGGGCGGCGTGTCTCAGGCAGTGTGTCTCAGGCAGAGTGTCCCGGCAGTGAGTCTTGGACCCTCGGGCAGTGTGTCTCGGGCAGTGCGTCTCGGTCAGTGTGTCTCGGGCAGTGTGTCTCGGGCCATCGGGCAGATTGTCTCGGGCAGTATGTCTCGGGCAGTGTGTCTCTGGCAGAGTGTCTCAGGCCCTCGGGCAGTGTGTCTCGGGCAGTGTGTCTCTGGCAGAGTGTCTCAGGCGCTCGGGCAGTGTGTCTCGGGCAGTGTGTCTCTGGCAGTGTGTCTCAGGCCCTCGAGCAGTGTGTCTCTGGCAGTGTGTCTCGGGCCCTCGGGCAGTGTGTCTCGGGCAGTGTGTCTCAGGCCCTCGGGCAGAGTGTCTCGTGCAGTGTGTCTTGGGCCCTCGGGCAGTGTGTCTCGGGCAGTGCGACTCGGGCCCTCGGGCAGTGTGTCTCGGGCAGTGTGTCTTGGGCCCTCGGGCAGTGTGTCTCGGGCAGTGTGTCTCGGGCCCTTGGGCAGAGCACCCCGGGCAGAGCGACTCGGGCAGTGTGTCTCGGGCAGCGTGTCTTGAGTCCTCGGGCATTGTGTCTCGGGCAGTGTGCCTCGGGCCCTCGGGCAGTGTGTCTCGGGCAGTGTGTCTCAGGCCCTCGGGCAGAGTGTCTCGGGCAGTGTGTCTTGGGCCCTCGAGCAGTGTGTCTCTGGCAGTGTGTCTCGGGCCCTCGGGCAGTGTGTCTCGGGCAGTGTTTCTCAGGCCCTCGGGCAGAGTGTCTCGTGCAGTGTGTCTTGGGCCCTCGGGCAGTGTGTCTCGGGCAGTGCGACTCGGGCCCTCGGGCAGTGTGTCTCGGGCAGTGTGTCTTGGGCCCTCGGGCAGTGTGTCTCGGGCAGTGTGTCTCGGGCCCTTGGGCAGAGTGCCCCGGGCAGAGCGACTCGGGCAGTGTATCTCGGGCAGCGTGTCTTGAGTCCTCGGGCATTGTGTCTCGGGCAGTGTGCCTCGGGCCCTCGGGCAGTGTGTCTCGGGCAGTGTGTCTCAGGCCCTCGGGCAGAGTGTCTCGGGCAGTGTGTCTTGGGCCCTCGGGCAGTGGGTCTCGGGCAGTGCGACTCGGGCCCTCGGGCAGTGTGTCTCGGGCAGTGTGTCTTGGGCCCTCGGGTAGTGTGTCTCGGGCCCTTGGGCAGAGTGCCTCGGTCAGAGCGACTCGGGCAGTGTGTCTCGGGCAGCGTGTCTCGCGCAGCGTGTTTCGGGCCCTCGGGCATTGTGTCTCGGGCAGCTTGTCTCGAGCAGCTTGTCTCCAGCATTGTATCTCGGGCAATTTGTCTCGGAGAGCGTGTCTCGGGCCCTCGGGCAGCGTGTCTCGGGCCTTTAGGCATTGTGTCTTGGTCAGTGTGTCTCGGGCGCTCGGTCAGTGCGTCTCGGGCCTTTGGGCAGCATGTCTCGGGCAGTGTGTCTCGGGCAGGGTGTCTCGGGCAGGGTGTCTCGGGCTGTCGGGCAGTGTGTCTCGGGCCCTCGGGCAGTGTGTCTCGGGCAGTGTGTCTCAGGCCCTCGGGCAGTGTGTCTCGGGCAGAGTATCTCGGGCATTGCGACTCGTGCAGTGCGTCTCAGGCAGTGTGTCTCGGGCAGTGTGTCTCAGGCAGAGTGTCTCGGGCAGTGTGTCTCGGGCAGTGCGTCTCAAGCAGAGTGTCTCGGGCAGTGTGTCTCGGGCAGTGCGTCTCGGGCAGTGTGTCTCGGGCAGTGCGTCTCAGGCAGAGTGTCTCGGGCAGCGTGTCTCGGGCCTTTGGGCAGCATGTCTCGGGCAGTGTGTCTCGGGCAGTGTGTCTCTGGCAGAGTGTCTCTGGCAGAGTGTCTCTGGCCCTCGGGCAGTGTGTCTCGGGCAGTGTGTCTCTGGCAGAGTGTCTCAGGCCCTCGGGCAGCGTGTCTCTGGCAGTGTGTCTCTGGCAGTGTGTCTCTGGCAGTGTGTCTCAGGCCTTCGGGCAGTGTGTCTCGGGCAGTGTGCCTCGGGCCCTCGGGCAGCGTGTCTCAGGCCCTCGGGCAGTGTGTCTCGGGCAGAGTGTCTCGGGCAGAGTGTCTCAGGCCCTCGGGCAGTGTGTCTCGGGCAGAGTATCTCGGGCATTGCGACTCGTGCAGTGCGTCTCAGGCAGTGTGTCTCGGGCAGTGTGTCTCAGGCAGAGTGTCTCGGGCAGTGTGTCTCGGGCAGTGCGTCTCAAGCAGAGTGTCTCGGGCAGTGTGTCTCGGGCAGTGCGTCTCGGGCAGTGTGTCTCGGGCAGTGCGTCTCAGGCAGAGTGTCTCGGGAAGCGTGTCTCGGGCCTTTGGGCAGCATGTCTCGGGCAGTGTGTCTCAGGCAGTGTGTCTCTGGCAGAGTGTCTCTGGCAGAGTGTCTCTGGCCCTCGGGCAGTGTGTCTCGGGCAGTGTGTCTCTGGCAGAGTGTCTCAGGCCCTCGGGCAGCGTGTTTCGGGCAGTGTGTCTCTGGCAGTGTGTCTCTGGCAGTGTGTCTCAGGCCTTCGGGCAGTGTGTCTCGGGCAGTGTGCCTCGGGCCCTCGGGCAGCGTGTCTCAGGCCCTCGGGCAGTGTGTCTCGGGCAGTGTGTCTCGGGCAGTGTGTCTCGGGCCCTCGGGCAGAGTGTCTCGGGCAGTGTGTCTTGGGCCCTCGGGCAGTGTGTCTCGGGCCCTCGGGCAGTGTGTCTCGGGCAGTGTGTCTTGGGCCCTTGGGCAGAGTGCCTCGGTCAGAGCGTGTCAGTAAGTGTGTCTCGGGCAGCGTGTCTCGGGCAGCGTGTCTCGGGCCCTCGGGCAGTGTGTCTCGGGCAGTGTGTCTCAGGCCCTCGGGCAGAGTGTCTCGGGCAGTGTGTCTTGGGCGCTTGGGCAGTGTGTCTCGGGCAGTGCGACTCGGGCCCTCGGGCAGTGTGTCTCGGGCAGTGTGTCTTGGGCCCTCGGGCAGTGTGTCTCGGGCAGCGTGTCTCGGGCAGTGTGTCTCGGGCAATTTGTCTCGGGCAGTGTGTCTCGGGCGCTCGGGAAGCGTGTCTCGGGCCTTTGGGCAGCATGTCTCGGGCAGTGTGTCTCGGGCAGCGTGTCTCGGGCAGTGTGTCTCGGGCAGTGCGACTCAGGCCCTCGGGCAGTGTGTCTTGGGCCCTCGGGCATGTGTCTCGGGCAGTGTGTCTCGGGCCCTCGGGCAATTTGTCTCGGGCAGTGAGTCTCGGGCGCTCGGGAAGCGTGTCTCGGGCCTTTGGGCAGCATGTCTCGGGCAGTGTGTCTCGGGCAGTGTGTCTCGGGCAGCGTGTCTCGGGCAGAGTGTCTTGGGCAGCGTGCCTCGGGCATTGTGACCCGGGAAGCGTGTCTCGGGAAGCGTGTCTCGGGCAGTGTGTCTCGGGCAGTGTGTCTCGGGCCCTCGGGCAGTGTGTCTCGGGCAGTGTGTCTCGGGCCCTCGGGAAGCGTGTCTAGGGCAGTGTGTCTCGGGCAGAGTGTCTCGGGCAGTGTGTCTCGGACACTGTGTCTCGGGCAGTGTGTCTCGAGCCCGCGGGCTGTGTGTCTCGGGCAGCGTGTCTCGGGCAGTGTGTCTCGGGCAATGAGTCTTGGACCCTCGGGCAGTGTGTCTCGGGCAGTGCGTCTCGGTCAGTGTGTCTCGGGCAGTGTGTCTCAGGCCCTCGGGCAGATTGTCTCGGGCAGTGTGTCTCGGGCCCTCGGGCAGCGTGTCTCGGGCAGTGTGTCTTGGGCCCTCGGGCAGTGTGTCACGGGCAGTGTGTCTCGGGCCCTTGGGCAGAGTGCCTCGGGCAGAGCGACTCGGGCAGTGTGTCTCGGGCAGCGTGTCTCGGGCAGTGTGTCTCGGGCAGCGTGTCTCGGGCAGTGTGTCTCGGGCAATGAGTCTTGGACCCTCGGGCAGTGTGTCTCGGGCAGTGCGTCTCGGTCAGTGTGTCTCGGGCAGTGTGTCTCAGGCCCTCGGGCAGATTGTCTCGGGCAGTATGTCTCGGGCAGTGTGTCTCTGGCAGAGTGTCTCAGGCCCTCGGGCAGTGTGTCTCGGGCAGTGTGTCTCAGGCCCTCGGGCAGTGTGTCTCGAGCAGTGTGTCTCTGGCAGAGTGTCTCAGGCCCTCGGGCAGTGTGTCTCAGGTAGTGTGTCTCTGGCAGTGTGTCTCAGGCCCTCGGGCAGTGTGTCTCTGGCAGTGTGTCTCTGGCAGAGTGTCTCAGGCCCTCGGGCAGTGTGTCTCAGGTAGTGTGTCTCTGGCAGTGTGTCTCAGGCCCTCGGGCAGTGTGTCTCGGGCAGTGTGTCTCTGGCAGAGTGTCTCAGGCCCTCGGGCAGTGTGTCTCAGGTAGTGTGTCTCTGGCAGTGTGTCTCAGGCCCTCGGGCAGTGTGTCTCTGGCAGTGTGTCTCGGGCCCTCGGGTAGTGTGTCTCGGGCAGTGTGTCTCAGGCCCTCGGGCAGAGTGTCTCGGGCAGTGTGTCTTGGGCCCTCGGGCAGTGTGTCTCGGGCAGTGCGACTCGGGCCCTCGAGCAGTGTGTCTCGGGCAGTGTGTCTTGGGCCCTCGGGCAGTGTGTCTCGGGCAGTGTGTCTCGGGCCCTTGGGCAGAGTGCCTCGGGCAGAGCGACTCGGGCAGCGTGTCTCGGGCAGCGTGTCTTGAGTCCTCGGGCATTGTGTCTCGGGCAGAGTGCCTCGGGCAGAGCGACTCGGGCAGTGTGTCTCGGGCAGTGTGTCTCGGTTCCTCAGGCAGCGTGTCTCGGGCCCTCGGGCAGTGTGTCTCGGGCAGTGTGTCTTGGGCCCTCGGGCAGAGTGTCTCGGGCAGTGTGTCTTTGGCCCGCGGGCAGAGTGTCTCGGGCAGTGTGTCTTGGGCCCTCGGGCAGTGGGTCTCGGGCCCTTTGGGCAGTGTGCCTCGGGCAGTGCGACTCGGGCCCTCGGGCAGTGTGTCTCGGGCAGTGTGTCTTGGGCCCTCGGGTAGTGTGTCTCGGGCCCTTGGGCAGAGTGCCTCGGTCAGAGCGACTCGGGCAGCGTGTCTCGGGCAGCGTGTCTCGGGCCCTCGGGCAGTGTGTCTCGGGCAGCTTGTCTCGAGCAGCTTGTCTCCAGCATTGTATCTCAGGCAATTTGTCTCGGACAGCGTGTCTCGGGCCCTCGGGCAGCGTGTCTCGGGCCTTTGGGCATTGTGTCTTGGTCAGTGTGTCTCGGGCGCTCGGTCAGTGCGTCTCGGGCCTTTGGGCATTGTGTCTTGGTCAGTGTGTCTCGGGCGCTCGGTCAGTGCGTCTCGGGCCTTTGGGCAGCATGTCTCGGGCAGTGTGTCTCGGGCAGGGTGTCTCGGGCAGGGTGTCTCGGGCTGTCGGGCAGTGTGTCTCGGGCCCTCGGGCAGTGTGTCTCGGGCAGTGTGTCTCGCGCCCTCGGGCAGTGTATCTCGGGCAGTGTGTCTCGGGCAGAGTGTCTCAGGCAGCGTGTCTCGGGCAGTGCGTCTCGGGCAGTGCGTCTCGGGCAGAGTGTCTCGGGCAGAGTGTCTCGGGCAGAGTGTCTCGGGCAGAGTGTCTCAGGCCCTCGGGCAGTGTGTCTCGGGCAGAGTATCTCGGGCATTGCGACTCGTGCAGTGCGTCTCAGGCAGTGTGTCTCGGGCAGTGTGTCTCAGGCAGAGTGTATCGGGCAGTGTGTCTCGGGCAGTGCGTCTCAAGCAGAGTGTCTCGGGCAGTGTGTCTCGGGCAGTGCGTCTCGGGCAGTGTGTCTCGGGCAGTGCGTCTCAGGCAGAGTGTCTCGGGAAGCGTGTCTCGGGCCTTTGGGCAGCATGTCTCGGGCAGTGTGTCTCGGGCAGTGTGTCTCTGGCAGAGTGTCTCTGGCAGAGTGTCTCTGGCCCTCGGGCAGTGTGTCTCGGGCAGTGTGTCTCTGGCAGAGTGTCTCAGGCCCTCGGGCAGCGTGTCTCTGGCAGTGTGTCTCTGGCAGTGTGTCTCTGGCAGTGTGTCTCAGGCCTTCGGGCAGTGTGTCTCGGGCAGTGTGCCTCGGGCCCTCGGGCAGCGTGTCTCAGGCCCTCGGGCAGTGTGTCTCGGGCAGTGTGTCTCGGGCAGTGTGTCTCGGGCCCTCGGGCAGAGTGTCTCGGGCAGTGTGTCTTGGGCCCTCGGGCAGTGTGTCTCGGGCCCTCGGGCAGTGTGTCTCGGGCCCTCGGGCAGTGTGTCTCGGGCAGTGTGTCTTGGGCCCTTGGGCAGAGTGCCTCGGTCAGAGCGTGTCAGTAAGTGTGTCTCGGGCAGCGTGTCTCGGGCAGCGTGTCTCGGGCCCTCGGGCAGTGTGTCTCGGGCAGTGTGTCTCAGGCCCTCGGGCAGAGTGTCTCGGGCAGTGTGTCTTGGGCGCTCGGGCAGTGTGTCTCGGGCAGTGCGACTCGGGCCCTCGGGCAGTGTGTCTCGGGCAGTGTGTCTTGGGCCCTCGGGCAGTGTGTCTCGGGCAGCGTGTCTCGGGCAGTGTGTCTCGGGCAATTTGTCTCGGGCAGTGTGTCTCGGGCGCTCGGGAAGCGTGTCTCAGGCCTTTGGGCAGCATGTCTCGGGCAGTGTGTCTCGGGCAGTGTGACTCGGGCAGCGTGTCTCGGGCAGTGTGTCTCGGGCAGTGCGACTCGGGCCCTCGGGCAGTGTGTCTTGGGCCCTCGGGCAGTGTGTCTCGGGCAGTGTGTCTCGGGCCCTCGGGCAATTTGTCTCGGGCAGTGAGTCTCGGGCGCTCGGGAAGCGTGTCTCGGGCCTTTGGGCAGCATGTCTCGGGCAGTGTGTCTCGCCAGTGTGTCTCGGGCAGCGTGTCTCGGGCAGAGTGTCTTGGGCAGCGTGTCTCGGGCATTGTGACCCGGGAAGCGTGTCTCGGGAAGCGTGTCTCGGGCAGTGTGTCTCGGGCCCTCGGGCAGTGTGTCTCAGGCATTGTGTCTTGGGCAGCATGTCTCGGGCAGCGTGTCTCGGGCAGCGTGTCTCGGGCAGCGTGTCTCGGGCCCTCGGGAAGCGTGTCTCGGGCAGAGTGTCTCGGGCAGTGTGTCTCGGGAAGCGTGTCTCGGGACCTCGGGCAGCGTGTCTCGGGCCCTCGGGCAGTTTGTCTCGGGCAGTGCGACTCGGACCTTCGGGCAGTGTGTCTCGGGCCCTCGGGCAGTTTGTCTCGGGCAGTGCGACTCGGGCCCTCGGGCAGTGTGTCTCGGGCAGTGTGTCTAGGGCACTCGGGCAGTGTGTCTCGGGCAGTGTGTCTCGGGCCCTTGGGCAGTGTGTCTCGGGCAGTGTGTCTCGGGCCATCAGGAAGCGTGTCTCGGGCAGTGTGTCTCGGGCAGAGTGTCTCGGGCAGTGTGTCTCGGACACTGCGTCTCGGGCAGTGTGTCTTGAGCCCTCGGGCAGTGTGTCTCGGGCAGTGTGTCTCAGGCAGTGTGTCTCGGGCCATCAGGCAGCGTGTCTCGGGCCCTCGGGCAGTGTGTCTCGGGCAGCTTGTCTCGAGCAGCTTGTCTCCAGCATTGTATCTCAGGAAATTTGTCTCGGACAGCGTGTCTCGGGCCCTCGGGCAGCGTGTCTCGGGCCTTTGGGCATTGTGTCTTGGTCAGTGTGTCTCGGGCGCTCGGTCAGTGCGTCTCGGGCCTTTGGGCATTGTGTCTTGGTCAGTGTGTCTCGGGCGCTCGGTCAGTGCGTCTCGGGCCTTTGGGCAGCATGTCTCGGGCAGTGTGTCTCGGGCAGGGTGTCTCGGGCAGGGTGTCTCGGGCTGTCGGGCAGTGTGTCTCGGGCCCTCGGGCAGTGTGTCTCGGGCAGTGTGTCTCGGGCCCTCGGGAAGCGTGTCTCGGGGAGTGAGTCTCGGGCAGAGTGTCTCGGGCAGAGTGTCTCGGACACTGTGTCTCGGGCAGTGTGTCTCGGGCCCTCGGGCAGTGTATCTCGGGCAGTGTGTCTCGGGCAGCGTGTCTCAGGCAGCGTGTCTCGGGCAGTGCGTCTCGGGCAGAGTGTCTCGGGCAGAGTGTCTCGGGCAGAGTGTCTCTGGCCCTCGGGCAGTGTGTCTCGGGCTGAGTATCTCGGGCATTGCGACTCGTGCAGTGCGTCTCAGGCAGTGTGTCTCGGGCAGTGTGTCTCAGGCAGAGTGTCTCGGGCAGTGTGTCTCGGGCAGTGCGTCTCAAGCAGAGTGTCTCGGGCAGTGTGTCTCGGGCAGTGCGTCTCGGGCAGTGTGTCTCGGGCAGTGTGTCTCTGGCAGAGTGTCTCTGGCAGAGTGTCTCTGGCCCTCGGGCAGTGTGTCTCGGGCAGTGTGTCTCAGGCCCTCGGGCAGAGTGTCTCGGGCAGTGTGTCTTGGGCGCTCGGGCAGTGTGTCTCGGGCAGTGCGACTCGGGCCCTCGGGCAGTGTGTCTCTGGCAGAGTGTCTCAGGCCCTCGGGCAGCGTTTTCCGGCAGTGTGTCTCTGGCTGTGTGTCTCTGGCAGTGTGTCTCAGGCCTTCGGGCAGTGTGTCTCGGGCAGTGTGCCTCGGGCCCTCGGGCAGCGTGTCTCAGGCCCTCGGGCAGTGTGTCTCGGGCAGTGTGTCTCGGGCAGTGTGTCTCGGGCCCTCGGGCAGAGTGTCTCGGGCAGTGTGTCTTGGGCCCTCGGGCAGTGTGTCTCGGGCCCTCGGGCAGTGTGTCTCGGGCCCTCGGGCAGTGTGTCTCGGGCAGTGTTTCTTGGGCCCTTGGGCAGAGTGCCTCGGTCAGAGCGTGTCAGTAAGTGTGTCTCGGGCAGCGTGTCTCGGGCAGCGTGTCTCGGGCCCTTGGGCAGTGTGTCTCGGGCAGTGTGTCTCAGGCCCTCGGGCAGAGTGTCTCGGGCAGTGTGTCTTGGGCGCTCGGGCAGTGTGTCTCGGGCAGTGCGACTCGGGCCCTCGGGCAGTGTGTCTCGGGCAGTGTGTCTTGGGCCCTCGGGCAGTGTGTCTCGGGCAGCGTGTCTCGGGCAGTGTGTCTCGGGCAATTTGTCTCGGGCAGTGTGTCTCGGGCGCTCGGGAAGTGTGTCTCGGGCCTTTGGGCAGCATGTCTCGGGCAGTGTGTCTCGGGCAGTGTGTCTCGGGCAGTGCGACTCGGGCCCTCGGGCAGTGTGTCTCGGGCAGTGTGTCTTGGGCCCTCGGGCAGTGTGTCTCGGGCAGTGTGTCTCGGGCCCTCGGGCAATTTGTCTCGGGCAGTGAGTCTCGGGCAGTGTGTCTCGGGCAGTGCGACTCAGGCCTTCGGGCAGTGTGTCTCGGGCAGTGTGCCTCGGGCCCTCGGGCAGCGTGTCTCAGGCCCTCGGGCAGTGTGTCTCGGGCAGTGTGTCTCGGGCGCTCGGGAAGTGTGTCTCGGGCCTTTGGGCAGCATGTCTCGGGCAGTGTGTCTCGGGCAGTGTGTCTCGGGCAGTGCGACTCAGGCCTTCGGGCAGTGTGTCTCGGGCAGTGTGCCTCGGGCCCTCGGGCAGCGTGTCTCAGGCCCTCGGGCAGTGTGTCTCGGGCAGTGTGTCTCGGGCAGTGTGTCTCGGGCCCTCGGGCAGAGTGTCTCGGGCAGTGTGTCTTGGGCCCTCGGGCAGTGTGTCTCGGGCCCTCGGGCAGTGTGTCTCGGGCCCTCGGGCAGTGTGTCTCGGGCAGTGTTTCTTGGGCCCTTGGGCAGAGTGCCTCGGTCAGAGCGTGTCAGTAAGTGTGTCTCGGGCAGCGTGTCTCGGGCAGCGTGTCTCGGGCCCTTGGGCAGTGTGTCTCGGGCAGTGTGTCTCAGGCCCTCGGGCAGAGTGTCTCGGGCAGTGTGTCTTGGGCGCTCGGGCAGTGTGTCTCGGGCAGTGCGACTCGGGCCCTCGGGCAGTGTGTCTCGGGCAGTGTGTCTTGGGCCCTCGGGCAGTGTGTCTCGGGCAGCGTGTCTCGGGCAGTGTGTCTCGGGCAATTTGTCTCGGGCAGTGTGTCTCGGGCGCTCGGGAAGTGTGTCTCGGGCCTTTGGGCAGCATGTCTCGGGCAGTGTGTCTCGGGCAGTGTGTCTCGGGCAGTGCGACTCGGGCCCTCGGGCAGTGTGTCTCGGGCAGTGTGTCTTGGGCCCTCGGGCAGTGTGTCTCGGGCAGTGTGTCTCGGGCCCTCGGGCAATTTGTCTCGGGCAGTGAGTCTCGGGCGCTCGGGAAGCGTGTCTCGGGCCTTTGGGCAGCATGTCTCGGGCAGTGTGTCTCGGGCAGCGTGTCTCGGGCAGAGTGTCTTGGGCAGCGTGCCTCGGGCATTGTGACTCGGGAAGCGTGTCTCGGGAAGCGTGTCTCGGGCAGTGTGTCTCGGGCCCTCGGGCAGTGCGACTCGGGCAGCGTGTCTCGAGCCCACGGGCAGTGTGTCTCGGGCCCTCGGGCAGTGTGTCTCAGGCATTGTGTCTTGGGCAGCATGCCTCGGGCAGCGTGTCTCGGGCAGCGTGTCTCGGGCAGCGTGTCTCGGGCCCTCGGGAAGCGTGTCTCGGGCAGAGTGTCTCGGGCAGTGTGTCTCGGGAAGCGTGTCTCGGGACCTCGGGCAGCGTGTCTCGGGCCCTCGGGCAGTTTGTCTCGGGCAGTGCGACTCGGACCTTCGGGCAGTGTGTCTCGGGCCCTCGGGCAGTTTGTCTCGGGCAGTGCGACTCGGGCCCTCGGGCAGTGTGTCTCGGGCAGTGTGTCTAGGGCTCTCGGGCAGTGTGTCTCGGGCAGTGTGTCTCGGGCCCTTGGGCAGTGTGTCTCGGGCAGTGTGTCTCGGGCCCTCGGGAAGCGTGTCTCGGGCAGTGTGTCTCGGGCAGAGTGTCTCGGGCAGTGTGTCTCGGACACTGCGTCTCGGGCAGTGTGTCTTGAGCCCGCGGGCAGTGTGTCTCGGGCAGCGTGTCTCGGGCAGTGTGTCTCAGGCAGAGTGTCTCGGGCAGTGAGTCTTGGACCCTCGGGTAGTGCGTCTCGTTCAGTGTGTCTCGGGCAGTGTGTCTCAGGCCCTCGGGCAGATTGTCTCGGGCAGTATGTCTCGGGCAGTGTGTCTCTGGCAGAGTGTCTCAGGCCCTCGGGCAGTGTGTCTCGGGCAGTGTGTCTTGGGCCCTTGGGCAGTGTGTCTCGGGCAGTGCGACTCGGGCCCTCGGGCAGTGTGTCTCGGGCAGTGTGTCTTGGGCCCTCGGGCAGTGTGTCTCGGGCAGTGTGTCTCGGGCCCTCGGGCAGTGTGTCTCGGGCAGTGTGTCTCGGGCCCTCGGGAAGCGTGTCTAGGGCAGTGTGTCTCGGGCAGAGTGTCTCGGGCAGTGTGTCTCGGACACTGTGTCTCGGGCAGTGTGTCTCGAGGCCGCGGGCTGTGTGTCTCGGGCAGCGTGTCTCGGGCAGTGTGTCTCGGACACTGCGTCTCGGGCAGTGTGTCTTGAGCCCGCGGGCAGTGTGTCTCGGGCAGCGTGTCTCGGGCAGTGTGTCTCAGGCAGAGTGTCTCGGGCAGTGAGTCTTGGACCCTCGGGTAGTGCGTCTCGGTCAGTGTGTCTCGGGCAGTGTGTCTCAGGCCCTCGGGCAGATTGTCTCGGGCAGTATGTCTCGGGCAGTGTGTCTCTGGCAGAGTGTCTCTGGCCCTCGGGCAGTGCGACTCGGGCAGCGTGTCTCGAGCCCACGGGCAGTGTGTCTCGGGCCCTCGGGCAGTGTGTCTCAGGCATTGTGTCTTGGGCAGCATGCCTCGGGCAGCGTGTCTCGGGCAGCGTGTCTCGGGCAGCGTGTCTCGGGCCCTCGGGAAGCGTGTCTCGGGCAGAGTGTCTCGGGCAGTGTGTCTCGGGAAGCGTGTCTCGGGACCTCGGGCAGCGTGTCTCGGGCCCTCGGGCAGTTTGTCTCGGGCAGTGCGACTCGGACCTTCGGGCAGTGTGTCTCGGGCCCTCGGGCAGTTTGTCTCGGGCAGTGCGACTCGGGCCCTCGGGCAGTGTGTCTCGGGCAGTGTGTCTAGGGCTCTCGGGCAGTGTGTCTCGGGCAGTGTGTCTCGGGCCCTTGGGCAGTGTGTCTCGGGCAGTGTGTCTCGGGCCCTCGGGAAGTGTGTCTCGGGCAGTGTGTCTCGGGCAGAGTGTCTCGGGCAGTGTGTCTCGGACACTGCGTCTCGGGCAGTGTGTCTTGAGCCCGCGGGCAGTGTGTCTCGGGCAGCGTGTCTCGGGCAGTGTGTCTCAGGCAGAGTGTCTCGGGCAGTGAGTCTTGGACCCTCGGGTAGTGCGTCTCGTTCAGTGTGTCTCGGGCAGTGTGTCTCAGGCCCTCGGGCAGTATGTCTCGGGCAGTGTGTCTCTGGCAGAGTGTCTCAGGCCCTCGGGCAGTGTGTCTCGGGCAGTGTGTCTCGGGCCCTCGGGCAGTGTGTCTCGGGCAGTGTGTCTCAGCTCCTCGGGCAGAGTGTCTCGGGCAGTGTGTCTTGGGCCCTCGGGCAGTGTGTCTCGGGCAGTGCGACTCGGGCCCTCGGGCAGTGTGTCTCGGGCAGTGTGTCTTGGGCCCTCGGGCAGTGTGTCTCGGGCAGTGTGTCTCGGGCCCTCGGGCAGTGTGTCTCGGGCAGTGTGTCTCGGGCCCTCGGGAAGCGTGTCTAGGGCAGTGTGTCTCGGGCAGAGTGTCTCGGGCAGTGTGTCTCGGGCAGTGTGTCTCGAGGCCGCGGGCTGTGTGTCTCGGGCAGCGTGTCTCGGGCAGTGTGTCTCGGACACTGCGTCTCGGGCAGTGTGTCTTGAGCCCGCGGGCAGTGTGTCTCTGGCAGCGTGTCTCGGGCAGTGAGTCTCAGGCAGAGTGTCTCGGGCAGTGAGTCTTGGACCCTCGGGTAGTGCGTCTCGGTCAGTGTGTCTCGGGCAGTGTGTCTCAGGCCCTCGGGCAGATTGTCTCGGGCAGTATGTCTCGGGCAGTGTGTCTCTGGCAGAGTGTCTCTGGCCCTCGGGCAGTGTGTCTCGGGCAGAGTGTCTCGGGCAGTGTGTCTCGGGCCCTCGGGCAGTGCGACTCGGGCAGCGTGTCTCGAGCCCACGGGCAGTGTGTCTCGGGCCCTCGGGCAGTGTGTCTCAGGCATTGTGTCTTGGGCAGCATGTCTCGGGCAGCGTGTCTCGGGCAGCGTGTCTCGGGCAGCGTGTCTCGGGCCCTCGGGAAGCGTGTCTCGGGCAGAGTGTCTCGGGCAGTGTGTCTCGGGAAGCGTGTCTCGGGACCTCGGGCAGCGTGTCTCGGGCCCTCGGGCAGTTTGTCTCGGGCAGTGCGACTCGGACCTTCGGGCAGTGTGTCTCGGGCCCTCGGGCAGTTTGTCTCGGGCAGTGCGACTCGGGCCCTCGGGCAGTGTGTCTCGGGCAGTGTGTCTAGGGCTCTCGGGCAGTGTGTCTCGGGCAGTGTGTCTCGGGCCCTTGGGCAGTGTGTCTCGGGCAGTGTGTCTCGGGCCCTCGGGAAGCGTGTCTCGGGCAGTGTGTCTCGGGCAGAGTGTTTCGGGCAGTGTGTCTCGGACACTGCGTCTCGGGCAGTGTGTCTTGAGCCCGCGGGCAGTGTGTCTCGGGCAGCGTGTCTCGGGCAGTGTGTCTCAGGCAGAGTGTCTCGGGCAGTGAGTCTTGGACCCTCGGGTAGTGCGTCTCGGTCAGTGTGTCTCGGGCAGTGTGTCTCAGGCCCTCGGGCAGATTGTCTCGGGCAGTATGTCTCGGGCAGTGTGTCTCTGGCAGAGTGTCTCAGGCCCTCGGGCAGTGTGTCTCAGGCAGTGTGTCTCAGGCCCTCGGGCAGATTGTCTCGGGCAGTATGTCTCGGGCAGTGTGTCTCTGGCAGAGTGTCTCAGGCCCTCGGGCAGTGTGTCTCGGGCAGTGTGTCTCTGGCAGTGTGTCTCTGGCAGTGTGTCTCGGGCAGAGTGTCTCGGGCAGTGTGTCTCGGACACTGCGTCTCGGGCAGTGTGTCTTGAGCCCGCGGGCAGTGTGTCTCGGGCAGCGTGTCTCGGGCAGTGTGTCTCAGGCAGAGTGTCTCGGGCAGTGAGTCTTGGACCCTCGGGTAGTGCGTCTCGGTCAGTGTGTCTCGGGCAGTGTGTCTCAGGCCCTCGGGCAGATTGTCTCGGGCAGTATGTCTCGGGCAGTGTGTCTCTGGCAGAGTGTCTCAGGCCCTCGGGCAGTGTGTCTCAGGCTGTGTGTCTCGGGCCCTCGGGCAGTGTGTCTCGGGCAGTGTGTCTCAGCTCCTCGGGCAGAGTGTCTCGGGCAGTGTGTCTTGGGCCCTCGGGCAGTGTGTCTCGGGCAGTGCGACTCGGGCCCTCGGGCAGTGTGTCTCGGGCAGTGTGTCTTGGGCCCTCGGGCAGTGTGTCTCGGGCAGTGTGTCTCGGGCCCTCGGGCAGTGTGTCTCGGGCAGTGTGTCTCGGGCCCTCGGGAAGCGTGTCTAGGGCAGTGTGTCTCGGGCAGAGTGTCTCGGGCAGTGTGTCTCGGACACTGTGTCTCGGGCAGTGTGTCTCGAGGCCGCGGGCTGTGTGTCTCGGGCAGCGTGTCTCGGGCTGTGTGTCTCGGACACTGCGTCTCGGGCAGTGTGTCTTGAGCCCGCGGGCAGTGTGTCTCGGGCAGCGTGTCTCGGGCAGTGTGTCTCAGGCAGAGTGTCTCGGGCAGTGAGTCTTGGACCCTCGGGTAGTGCGTCTCGGTCAGTGTGTCTCGGGCAGTGTGTCTCAGGCCCTCGGGCAGATTGTCTCGGGCAGTATGTCTCGGGCAGTGTGTCTCTGGCAGAGTGTCTCTGGCCCTCAGGCAGTGTGTCTCGGGCAGAGTGTCTCGGGCAGTGTGTCTCGGGCCCTCGGGCAGTGCGACTCGGGCAGCGTGTCTCGAGCCCACGGGCAGTGTGTCTCGGGCCCTCGGGCAGTGTGTCTCAGGCATTGTGTCTTGGGCAGCATGTCTCGGGCAGCGTGTCTCGGGCAGCGTGTCTCGGGCAGCGTGTCTCGGGCCCTCGGGAAGCGTGTCTCGGGCAGAGTGTCTCGGGCAGTGTGTCTCGGGAAGCGTGTCTCGGGACCTCGGGCAGCGTGTCTTGGGCCCTCGGGCAGTTTGTCTCGGGCAGTGCGACTCGGACCTTCGGGCAGTGTGTCTCGGGCCCTCGGGCAGTTTGTCTCGGGCAGTGCGACTCGGGCCCTCGGGCAGTGTGTCTCGGGCAGTGTGTCTAGGGCTCTCGGGCAGTGTGTCTCGGGCAGTGTGTCTCGGGCCCTTGGGCAGTGTGTCTCGGGCAGTGTGTCTCGGGCCCTCGGGAAGCGTGTCTCGGGCAGTGTGTCTCGGGCAGAGTGTCTCGGGCAGTGTGTCTCGGACACTGCGTCTCGGGCAGTGTGTCTTGAGCCCGCGGGCAGTGTGTCTCGGGCAGCGTGTCTCGGGCAGTGTGTCTCAGGCAGAGTGTCTCGGGCAGTGAGTCTTGGACCCTCGGGTAGTGCGTCTCGGTCAGTGTGTCTCGGGCAGTGTGTCTCAGGCCCTCGGGCAGATTGTCTCGGGCAGTATGTCTCGGGCAGTGTGTCTCTGGCAGAGTGTCTCAGGCCCTCGGGCAGTGTGTCTCAGGCAGTGTGTCTCGGGCCCTCGGGCAGTGTGTCTCGGGCAGTGTGTCTCAGCTCCTCGGGCAGAGTGTCTCGGGCAGTGTGTTTTGGGCCCTCGGGCAGTGTGTCTCGGGCAGTGCGACTCGGGCCCTCGGGCAGTGTGTCTCGGGCAGTGTGTCTTGGGCCCTCGGGCAGTGTGTCTCGGGCAGTGTGTCTCGGGCCCTCGGGCAGTGTGTCTCGGGCAGTGTGTCTCGGGCCCTCGGGAAGCGTGTCTAGGGCAGTGTGTCTCGGGCAGAGTGTCTCGGGCAGTGTGTCTCGGACACTGTGTCTCGGGCAGTGTGTCTCGAGGCCGCGGGCTGTGTGTCTCGGGCAGCGTGTCTCGGGCAGTGTGTCTCGGACACTGCGTCTCGGGCAGTGTGTCTTGAGCCCGCGGGCAGTGTGTCTCGGGCAGCGTGTCTCGGGCAGTGTGTCTCAGGCAGAGTGTCTCGGGCAGTGAGTCTTGGACCCTCGGGTAGTGCGTCTCGGTCAGTGTGTCTCGGGCAGTGTGTCTCAGGCCCTCGGGCAGATTGTCTCGGGCAGTATGTCTCGGGCAGTGTGTCTCTGGCAGAGTGTCTCTGGCCCTCGGGCAGTGTGTCTCGGGCAGAGTGTCTCGGGCAGTGTGTCTCGGGCCCTCGGGCAGTGCGACTCGGGCAGCGTGTCTCGAGCCCACGGGCAGTGTGTCTCGGGCCCTCGGGCAGTGTGTCTCAGGCATTGTGTCTTGGGCAGCATGTCTCGGGCAGCGTGTCTCGGGCCCTCGGGAAGCGTGTCTCGGGCAGAGTGTCTCGGGCAGTGTGTCTCGGGAAGCGTGTCTCGGGACCTCGGGCAGCGTGTCTTGGGCCCTCGGGCAGTTTGTCTCGGGCAGTGCGACTCGGACCTTCGGGCAGTGTGTCTCGGGCCCTCGGGCAGTTTGTCTCGGGCAGTGCGACTCGGGCCCTCGGGCAGTGTGTCTCGGGCAGTGTGTCTAGGGCTCTCGGGCAGTGTGTCTCGGGCAGTGTGTCTCGGGCCCTTGGGCAGTGTGTCTCGGGCAGTGTGTCTCGGGCCCTCGGGAAGCGTGTCTCGGGCAGTGTGTCTCGGGCAGAGTGTCTCGGGCAGTGTGTCTCGGACACTACGTCTCGGGCAGTGTGTCTTGAGCCCGCGGGCAGTGTGTCTCGGGCAGCGTGTCTCGGGCAGTGTGTCTCAGGCAGAGTGTCTCGGGCAGTGAGTCTTGGACCCTCGGGTAGTGCGTCTCGGTCAGTGTGTCTCGGGCAGTGTGTCTCAGGCAGTGTGTCTCGGACACTGTGTCTCGGGCAGTGTGTCTCGGGCAGTGTGTCTCAGCTCCTCGGGCAGAGTGTCTCGGGCAGTGTGTTTTGGGCCCTCGGGCAGTGTGTCTCGGGCAGTGCGACTCGGGCCCTCGGGCAGTGTGTCTCGGGCAGTGTGTCTTGGGCCCTCGGGCAGTGTGTCTCGGGCAGTGTGTCTCGGGCCCTCGGGCAGTGTGTCTCGGGCAGTGTGTCTCGGGCCCTCGGGAAGCGTGTCTAGGGCAGTGTGTCTCGGGCAGAGTGTCTCGGGCAGTGTGTCTCGGACACTGTGTCTCGGGCAGTGTGTCTCGAGGCCGCGGGCTGTGTGTCTCGGGCAGCGTGTCTCGGGCAGTGTGTCTCGGACACTGCGTCTCGGGCAGTGTGTCTTGAGCCCGCGGGCAGTGTGTCTCGGGCAGCGTGTCTCGGGCAGTGTGTCTCAGGCAGAGTGTCTCGGGCAGTGAGTCTTGGACCCTCGGGTAGTGCGTCTCGGTCAGTGTGTCTCGGGCAGTGTGTCTCAGGCCCTCGGGCAGATTGTCTCGGGCAGTATGTCTCGGGCAGTGTGTCTCTGGCAGAGTGTCTCTGGCCCTCGGGCAGTGTGTCTCGGGCAGAGTGTCTCGGGCAGTGTGTCTCGGGCCCTCGGGCAGTGCGACTCGGGCAGCGTGTCTCGAGCCCACGGGCAGTGTGTCTCGGGCCCTCGGGCAGTGTGTCTCAGGCATTGTGTCTTGGGCAGCATGTTTCGGGCAGCGTGTCTCGGGCCCTCGGGAAGCGTGTCTCGGGCAGAGTGTCTCGGGCAGTGTGTCTCGGGAAGCGTGTCTCGGGACCTCGGGCAGCGTGTCTTGGGCCCTCGGGCAGTTTGTCTCGGGCAATGCGACTCGGACCTTCGGGCAGTGTGTCTCGGGCCCTCGGGCAGTTTGTCTCGGGCAGTGCGACTCGGGCCCTCGGGCAGTGTGTCTCGGGCAGTGTGTCTAGGGCTCTCGGGCAGTGTGTCTCGGGCAGTGTGTCTCGGGCCCTTGGGCAGTGTGTCTCGGGCAGTGTGTCTCGGGCCCTCGGGAAGCGTGTCTCGGGCAGTGTGTCTCGGGCAGAGTGTCTCGGGCAGTGTGTCTCGGACACTACGTCTCGGGCAGTGTGTCTTGAGCCCGCGGGCAGTGTGTCTCGGGCAGCGTGTCTCGGGCAGTGTGTCTCAGGCAGAGTGTCTCGGGCAGTGAGTCTTGGACCCTCGGGTAGTGCGTCTCGGTCAGTGTGTCTCGGGCAGTGTGTCTCAGGCCCTCGGGCAGATTGTCTCGGGCAGTATGTCTCGGGCAGTGTGTCTCTGGCAGAGTGTCTCAGGCCCTCGGGCAGTGTGTCTCAGGCAGTGTGTCTCGGGCCCTCGCGCAGTGTGTCTCGGGCAGTGTGTCTCAGCTCCTCGGGCAGAGTGTCTCGGGCAGTGTGTCTTGGGCCCTCGGGCAGTGTGTCTCGGGCAGTGCGACTCGGGCCCTCGGGCAGTGTGTCTCGGGCAGTGTGTCTTGGGCCCTCGGGCAGTGTGTCTCGGGCAGTGTGTCTCGGGCCCTCGGGCAGTGTGTCTCGGGCAGTGTGTCTCGGGCCCTCGGGAAGCGTGTCTAGGGCAGTGTGTCTCGGGCAGAGTGTCTCGGGCAGTGTGTCTCGGACACTGTGTCTCGGGCAGTGTGTCTCGAGCCCGCGGGCTGTGTGTCTCGGGCAGCGTGTCTCGGGCAGTGTGTCTCGGACACTGCGTCTCGGGCAGTGTGTCTTGAGCCCGCGGGCAGTGTGTCTCGGGCAGCGTGTCTCGGGCAGTGTGTCTCAGGCAGAGTGTCTCGGGCAGTGAGTCTTGGACCCTCGGGTAGTGCGTCTCGGTCAGTGTGTCTCGGGCAGTGTGTCTCAGGCCCTCGGGCAGATTGTCTCGGGCAGTATGTCTCGGGCAGTGTGTCTCTGGCAGAGTGTCTCTGGCCCTCGGGCAGTGTGTCTCGGGCAGACTGTCTCGGGCAGTGTGTCTCTGGCAGAGTGTCTCTGGCAGAGTGTCTCTGGCCCTCGGGCAGTGTGTCTCGGGCAGTGTGTCTCTGGCAGAGTGTCTCAGGCCCTCGGGCAGCATGTTTCGGGCAGTGTGTCTCTGGCAGTGTGTCTCTGGCAATGTGTCTCAGGCCTTCGGGCAGTGTGTCTCGGGCAGTGTGCCTCGGGCCCTCGGGCAGCGTGTCTCAGGCCCTCGGGCAGTGTGTCTCGGGCAGTGTGTCTCGGGCAGTGTGTCTCGGGCCCTCGCGCAGAGTGTCTCGGGCAGTGTGTCTTGGGCCCTCGGGCAGTGTGTCTCGGGCCCTCGGGCAGTGTGTCTCGGGCCCTCGGGCAGTGTGTCTCGGGCAGTGTTTCTTGGGCCCTTGGGCAGAGTGCCTCGGTCAGAGCGTGTCAGTAAGTGTGTCTCGGGCAGCGTGTCTCGGGCAGCGTGTCTCGGGCCCTCGGGCAGTGTGTCTCGGGCAGTGTGTCTCAGGCCCTCGGGCAGAGTGTCTCGGGCAGTGTGTCTTGGGCGCTCGGGCAGTGTGTCTCGGGCAGTGCGACTCGGGCCCTCGGGCAGTGTGTCTCGGGCAGTGTGTCTTGGGCCCTCGGGCAGTGTGTCTCGCGCAGCGTGTCTCGGGCAGTGTGTCTCGGGCAATTTGTCTCGGGCAGTGTGTCTCGGGCGCTCGGGAAGCGTGTCTCGGGCCTTTGGGCAGCATGTCTCGGGCAGTGTGTCTCGGGCAGTGTGTCTCGGGCAGCGTGTCTCGGGCAGTGTGTCTCGGGCAGTGCGACTCGGGCCCTCGGGCAGCGTGTCTCGGGCAGTGTGTCTCGGGCAGTGCGACAGGGGCCCTCGGGCAGTGTGTCTCGGGCAGTGTGTCTTGGGCCCTCGGGCAGTGTGTCTCGGGCAGTGTGTATCGGGCCCTCGGGCAATTTGTCTCGGGCAGTGAGTCTCGGGCGCTCGGGAAGCGTGTCTCGGGCCTTTGGGCAGCATGTCTCGGGCAGTGTGTCTCGGGCAGTGTGTCTCGGGCAGCGTGTCTCGGGCAGAGTGTCTTGGGCAGCGTGCCTCGGGCATTGTGACTCGGGAAGCGTGTCTCGGGAAGCGTGTCTCGGGCAGTGTGTCTCGGGCCCTCGGGCAGTGCGACTCGGGCAGCGTGTCTCGAGCCCACGGGCAGTGTGTCTCGGGCCCTCGGGCAGTGTGTCTCAGGCATTGTGTCTTGGGCAGCATGTCTCGGGCAGCGTGTCTCGGGCAGCGTGTCTCGGGCAGCGTGTCTCGGGCCCTCGGGAAGCGTGTCTCGGGCAGAGTGTCTCGGGCAGTGTGTCTCGGGAAGCGTGTCTCGGGACCTCGGGCAGCGTGTCTCGGGCCCTCGGGCAGTTTGTCTCGGGCAGTGCGACTCGGACCTTCGGGCAGTGTGTCTCGGGCCCTCGGGCAGTTTGTCTCGATCAGTGCGACTCGGGCCCTCGTGCAGTGTGTCTCGGGCAGTGTGTCTAGGGCTCTCGGGCAGTGTGTCTCGGGCAGTGTGTCTCGGGCCCTTGGGCAGTGTGTCTCGGGCAGTGTGTCTCGGGCCCTCGGGAAGCGTGTCTCGGGCAGTGTGTCTCGGGCAGAGTGTCTCGGGCAGTGTGTCTCGGACACTGCGTCTCGGGCAGTGTGTCTTGAGCCCGCGGGCAGTGTGTCTCGGGCAGCGTGTCTCGGGCAGTGTGTCTCAGGCAGAGTGTCTCGGGCAGTGAGTCTTGGACCCTCGGGTAGTGCGTCTCGGTCAGTGTGTCTCGGGCAGTGTGCCTCAGGCCCTCGGGCAGATTGTCTCGGGCAGTATGTCTCGGGCAGTGTGTCTCTGGCAGAGTGTCTAAGGCCCTCGGGCAGTGTGTCTCAGGCAGTGTGTCTCAGGCCCTCGGGCAGAGTGTCTCGGGCAGTGTGTCTTGGGCCCTCGGGCAGTGTGTCTCGGGCAGTGCGACTCGGGCCCTCGGGCAGTGTGTCTCGGGCAGTGTGTCTTGGGCCCTCGGGCAGTGTGTCTCGGGCAGTGTGTCTCGGGCCCTCGGGCAGTGTGTCTCGGGCAGTGTGTCTCGGGCCCTCGGGAAGCGTGTCTAGGGCAGTGTGTCTCGGGCAGAGTGTCTCGGGCAGTGTGTCTCGGACACTGTGTCTCGGGCAGTGTGTCTCGAGCCCGCGGGCTGTGTGTCTCGGGCAGCGTGTCTCGGGCAGTGTGTCTCGGGCAATGAGTCTTGGACCCTCGGGCAGTGTGTCTCGGGCAGTGCGTCTCGGTCAGTGTGTCTCGGGCAGTGTGTCTCAGGCCCTCGAGCAGATTGTCTCGGGCAGTATGTCTCGGGCAGTGTGTCTCTGGCAGAGTGTCTCAGGCCCTCGGGCAGTGTGTCTCGGGCAGTGTGTCTCTGGCAGTGTGTCTCAGGCCCTCGGGCAGTGTGTCTCGGGCAGTGTGTCTCGGGCCCTCGGGCAGTGTGTCTCGGGCAGTGTGTCTTGGGCCCTCGGGCAGTGTGTCTCGGGCAGTGTGTCTCGGGCCCTTGGGCAGAGTGCCTCGGGCAGAGCGACTCGGGCAGTGTGTCTCGGGCAGCGTGTCTCGGGCAGTGTGTCTCGGGCAGTGTGTCTCTGGCAGAGTGTCTCTGGCCCTCGGGTAGTGTGTCTCGGGCAGTGTGTCTCTGGCAGTGTGTCTCAGGCCCTCGGGCAGTGTGTCTCGGGCAGTGTGTCTTGGGCCCTCGGGCAGTGTGTCTCGGGCAGTGTGTCTCAGGCCCTCGGGCAGAGTGTCTCGGGCAGTGTGTCTTGGGCCCTCGGGCAGTGTGTCTCGGGCAGTGCGACTCGGGCCCTCGGGCAGTGTGTCTCGGGCAGTTTGTCTTGGGCCCTCGTGCAGTGTGTCTCGGGCCCTTGGGCAGTGTGTCTCGGGCAGTGTGTCTCGGGCCCTCGGGAAGCGTGTCTTGGGCAGTGTGTCTCGGGCAGAGTGTCTCGGGCAGAGTGTCTCGGACACTGTGCCTCGGGCAGTGTGTCTCGAGCCCGCGGGCAGTGTGTCTCGGGCAGCGTGTCTCAGGCAGTGTGTCTCAGGCAGAGTGTCCCGGCAGTGAGTCTTGGACCCTCGGGCAGTGTGTCTCGGGCAGTGCGTCTCGGTCAGTGTGTCTCGGGCAGTGTGTCTCAGGCCCTCGGGCAGATTGTCTCGGGCAGTATGTCTCGGGCAGTGTGTCTCTGGCAGAGTGTCTCAGGCCCTCGGGCAGTGTGTCTCGGGCAGTGTGTCTCTGGCAGAGTGTCTCAGGCCCTCGGGCAGTGTGTCTCGGGCAGTGTGTCTCGTGCAGGGTGTCTCGGGCAGGGTGTCTCGGGCTGTCGGGCAGTGTGTCTCGGGCCCTCGGGCAGTGTGTCTCGGGCAGTGTGTCTCGGGCCCTCGGGAAGCGTGTCTCGGGCAGTGAGTCTCGGGCAGAGTGTCTCGGGCAGTGTGTCTTGGGCCCTCGGGCAGTGTGTCTCGGGCCCTCGGGCAGTGTGTCTCGGGCCCTCGGGCAGTGTGTCTCGGGCAGTGTGTCTCGGGCCCTCGGGAAGCGTGTCTCGGGCAGTGAGTCTCGGGCAGAGTGTCTCGGGCAGAGTGTCTCGGACACTGTGTCTCGGGCAGTGTGTCTCGGGCCCTCGGGCAGTGTGTCTCGGGCAGTGTGTCTCGGGCAGCGTGTCTCAGGCAGCGTGTCTCGGGCAGTGCGTCTCGGGCAGAGTGTCTCGGGCAGAGTGTCTCGGGCAGAGTGTCTCAGGCCCTTGGGCAGTGTGTCTCGGGCAGAGTATCTCGGGCATTGCGACTCGTGCAGTGCGTCTCAGGCAGTGTGTCTCGGGCAGTGTATCTCAGGCAGAGTGTCTCGGGCAGTGTGTCTCGGGCAGTGCGTCTCAAGCAGAGTGTCTCGGGCAGTGTGTCTCGGGCAGTGCGTCTCGGGCAGTGTGTCTCGGGCAGTGCGTCTCAGGCAGAGTGTCTCGGGCAGTGTGTCTCAGGCACTCGGGTAGAGTGTCTCGGGCAGTGTGTCTCGGGCAGTGTGTCTCTGGCAGAGAATCTCTGGCAGAGTGTCTCTGGCCCTCGGGCAGTGTGTCTCGGGCAGTGTGTCTCTGGCAGTGTGTCTCTGGCAGTGTGTCTCAGGCCTTCGGGCAGTGTGTCTCGGGCAGTGTGCCTCGGGCCCTCGGGCAGCGTGTCTCAGGCCCTCGGGCAGTGTGTCTCGGGCAGTGTGTCTCGGGCAGTGTGTCTCGGGCCCTCGGGCAGAGTGTCTCGGGCAGTGTGTCTTGGGCCCTCGGGCAGTGTGTCTCGGGCCCTCGGGCAGAGTGTCTCGGGCAGTGTGTGTTGGGCCCTCGGGCAGTGTGTCTCGGGCCCTCGGGCAGTGTGTCTCGGGCCCTCGGGCAGTGTGTCTCGGGCAGTGTGTCTTGGGCCCTTGGGCAGAGTGCCTCGGTCAGAGCGTGTCAGTAAGTGTGTCTCGGGCAGCGTGTCTCGGGCAGCGTGTCTCGGGCCCTCGGGCAGTGTGTCTCGGGCAGTGTGTCTCAGGCCCTCGGGCAGAGTGTCTCGGGCAGTGTGTCTTGGGCCCTCGGGCAGTGTGTCTCGGGCAGCGTGTCTCGGGCAGTGTGTCTCGGGCAATTTGTCTCGGGCAGTGTGTCTCGGGCGCTCGGGAAGCGTGTCTCGGGTCTTTGGGCAGCATGTCTCGGGCAGTGTGTCTCGGGCAGTGTGTCTCGGGCAGCGTGTCTCGGGCAGCGTGTCTCGGGCAGCGTGTCTCGGGCAGCGTGTCTCGGGCCCTCGGGAAGCGTGTCTCGGGCAGAGTGTCTCGGGCAGTGTGTCTCGGGAAGCGTGTCTCGGGACCTCGGGCAGCGTGTCTCGGGCCCTCGGGCAGTTTGTCTCGGGCAGTGCGACTCGGACCTTCGGGCAGTGTGTCTCGGGCCCTCGGGCAGTTTGTCTCGGGCAGTGCGACTCGGGCCCTTGGGCAGTGTGTCTCGGGCAGTGTGTCTCGGGCCCTCGGGAAGTGTGTCTCGGGCAGCGTGTCTCGGGCAGTGTGTCTCAGGCAGAGTGTCTCGGGCAGTGAGTCTTGGACCCTCGGGTAGTGCGTCTCGGTCAGTGTGTCTCGGGCAGTGTGTCTCAGGCCCTCGGGCAGATTGTCTCGGGCAGTATGTCTCGGGCAGTGTGTCTCTGGCAGAGTGTCTCAGGCCCTCGGGCAGTGTGTCTCAGGCAGTGTGTCTCGGGCCCTCGGGCAGTGTGTCTCGGGCAGTGTGTCTCAGGCCCTCGGGCAGAGTGTCTCGGGCAGTGTGTCTTGGGCCCTCGGGCAGTGTGTCTCGGGCAGTGCGACTCGGGCCCTCGGGCAGTGTGTCTCGGGCAGTGTGTCTTGGGCCCTCGGGCAGTGTGTCTCGGGCAGTGTGTCTCGGGCCCTCGGGCAGTGTGTCACGGGCAGTGTGTCTCGGGCCCTCGGGAAGCGTGTCTAGGGCAGTGTGTCTCGGGCAGAGTGTCTCGGGCAGTGTGTCTCGGACACTGTGTCTCGGGCAGTGTGTCTCGAGCCCGCGGGCTGTGTGTCTCGGGCAGCGTGTCTCGGGCAGTGTGTCTCGGGCAATGAGTCTTGGACCCTCGGGCAGCGTGTCTCTGGCAGAGTGTCTCAGGCCCTCGGGCAGTGTGTCTCGGGCAGTGTGTCTCTGGCAGTGTGTCTCAGGGCCTCGGGCAGTGTGTCTCGGGCAGTGTGTCTCGGGCCCTCGGGCAGTGTGTCTCGGGCAGTGTGTCTTGGGCCCTCGGGCAGTGTGTCTCGGGCCCTTTGGCAGAGTGCCTCGGGCAGAGCGACTCGGGCAGTGTGTCTCGGGCAGCGTGTCTCGGGCAGTGTGTCTCTGGCAGTGTGTCTCGGGAAGCGTGTCTCGGGACCTCGGGCAGCGTGTCTCGGGCCCTCGGGCAGTTTGTCTCGGGCAGTGCGACTCGGACCTTCGGGCAGTGTGTCTCGGGCCCTCGGGCAGTTTGTCTCGGGCAGTGCGACTCGGGCCCTTGGGCAGTGTGTCTCGGGCAGTGTGTCTCAGGCCCTCGGGCAGATTGTCTCGGGCAGTATGTCTCGGGCAGTGTGTCTCTGGCAGAGTGTCTCAGGCCCTCGGGCAGTGTGTCTCAGGCAGTGTGTCTCGGGCCCTCGGGCAGTGTGTCTCGGGCAGTGTGTCTCAGGCCCTTGGGCAGAGTGCCTCGGTCAGAGCGTGTCAGTAAGTGTGTCTCGGGCAGCGTGTCTCGGGCAGCGTGTCTCGGGCCCTCGGGCAGTGTGTCTCGGGCAGTGTGTCTCAGGCCCTCGGGCAGAGTGTCTCGGGCAGTGTGTCTTGGGCCCTCGGGCAGTGTGTCTCGGGCAGCGTGTCTCGGGCAGTGTGTCTCGGGCAATTTGTCTCGGGCAGTGTGTCTCGGGCGCTCGGGAAGCGTGTCTCGGGTCTTTGGGCAGCATGTCTCGGGCAGTGTGTCTCGGGCAGTGTGTCTCGGGCAGCGTGTCTCGGGCAGCGTGTCTCGGGCAGCGTGTCTCGGGCAGCGTGTCTCGGGCCCTCGGGAAGCGTGTCTCGGGCAGAGTGTCTCGGGCAGTGTGTCTCGGGAAGCGTGTCTCGGGACCTCGGGCAGCGTGTCTCGGGCCCTCGGGCAGTTTGTCTCGGGCAGTGCGACTCGGACCTTCGGGCAGTGTGTCTCGGGCCCTCGGGCAGTTTGTCTCGGGCAGTGCGACTCGGGCCCTTGGGCAGTGTGTCTCGGGCAGTGTGTCTCGGGCCCTCGGGAAGTGTGTCTCGGGCAGCGTGTCTCGGGCAGTGTGTCTCAGGCAGAGTGTCTCGGGCAGTGAGTCTTGGACCCTCGGGTAGTGCGTCTCGGTCAGTGTGTCTCGGGCAGTGTGTCTCAGGCCCTCGGGCAGATTGTCTCGGGCAGTATGTCTCGGGCAGTGTGTCTCTGGCAGAGTGTCTCAGGCCCTCGGGCAGTGTGTCTCAGGCAGTGTGTCTCGGGCCCTCGGGCAGTGTGTCTCGGGCAGTGTGTCTCAGGCCCTCGGGCAGAGTGTCTCGGGCAGTGTGTCTTGGGCCCTCGGGCAGTGTGTCTCGGGCAGTGCGACTCGGGCCCTCGGGCAGTGTGTCTCGGGCAGTGTGTCTTGGGCCCTCGGGCAGTGTGTCTCGGGCAGTGTGTCTCGGGCCCTCGGGCAGTGTGTCACGGGCAGTGTGTCTCGGGCCCTCGGGAAGCGTGTCTAGGGCAGTGTGTCTCGGGCAGAGTGTCTCGGGCAGTGTGTCTCGGACACTGTGTCTCGGGCAGTGTGTCTCGAGCCCGCGGGCTGTGTGTCTCGGGCAGCGTGTCTCGGGCAGTGTGTCTCGGGCAATGAGTCTTGGACCCTCGGGCAGCGTGTCTCTGGCAGAGTGTCTCAGGCCCTCGGGCAGTGTGTCTCGGGCAGTGTGTCTCTGGCAGTGTGTCTCAGGGCCTCGGGCAGTGTGTCTCGGGCAGTGTGTCTCGGGCCCTCGGGCAGTGTGTCTCGGGCAGTGTGTCTTGGGCCCTCGGGCAGTGTGTCTCGGGCCCTTTGGCAGAGTGCCTCGGGCAGAGCGACTCGGGCAGTGTGTCTCGGGCAGCGTGTCTCGGGCAGTGTGTCTCTGGCAGTGTGTCTCGGGAAGCGTGTCTCGGGACCTCGGGCAGCGTGTCTCGGGCCCTCGGGCAGTTTGTCTCGGGCAGTGCGACTCGGACCTTCGGGCAGTGTGTCTCGGGCCCTCGGGCAGTTTGTCTCGGGCAGTGCGACTCGGGCCCTTGGGCAGTGTGTCTCGGGCAGTGTGTCTCAGGCCCTCGGGCAGATTGTCTCGGGCAGTATGTCTCGGGCAGTGTGTCTCTGGCAGAGTGTCTCAGGCCCTCGGGCAGTGTGTCTCAGGCAGTGTGTCTCGGGCCCTCGGGCAGTGTGTCTCGGGCAGTGTGTCTCAGGCCCTCGGGCAGAGTGTCTCGGGCAGTGTGTCTTGGGCCCTCGGGCAGTGTGTCTCGGGCAGTGCGACTCGGGCCCTCGGGCAGTGTGTCTCGGGCAGTGTGTCTTGGGCCCTCGGGCAGTGTGTCTCGGGCAGTGTGTCTCGGGCCCTCGGGCAGTGTGTCACGGGCAGTGTGTCTCGGGCCCTCGGGAAGCGTGTCTAGGGCAGTGTGTCTCGGGCAGAGTGTCTCGGGCAGTGTGTCTCGGACACTGTGTCTCGGGCAGTGTGTCTCGAGCCCGCGGGCTGTGTGTCTCGGGCAGCGTGTCTCGGGCAGTGTGTCTCGGGCAATGAGTCTTGGACCCTCGGGCAGTGTGTCTCGGGCAGTGCGTCTCGGTCAGTGTGTCTCGGGCAGTGTGTCTCAGGCCCTCGGGCAGATTGTCTCGGGCAGTATGTCTCGGGCAGTGTGTCTCTGGCAGAGTGTCTCAGGCCCTCGGGCAGTGTGTCTCGGGCAGTGTGTCTCTGGCAGTGTGTCTCAGGGCCTCGGGCAGTGTGTCTCGGGCAGTGTGTCTCGGGCCCTCGGGCAGTGTGTCTCGGGCAGTGTGTCTTGGGCCCTCGGGTAGTGTGCCTCGGGCAGTGTGTCTCGGGCCCTTTGGCAGAGTGCCTCGGGCAGAGCGACTCGGGCAGTGTGTCTCGGGCAGCGTGTCTCGGGCAGTGTGTCTCGGGCAGTGTGTCTCTGGCAGAGTGTCTCTGGCCCTCGGGTAGTGTGTCTCGGGCAGTGTGTCTCTGGCAGTGTGTCTCAGGCCCTCGGGCAGTGTGTCTCGGGCAGTGTGTCTCGGGCCCTCGGGCAGTGTGTCTCGGGCAGTGTGTCTCAGGCCCTCGGGCAGAGTGTCTCGGGCAGTGTGTCTTGGGCCCTCGGGCAGTGTGTCTCGGGCAGTGCGACTCGGGCCCTCGGGCAGTGTGTCTCGGGCAGTTTGTCTTGGGCCCTCGTGCAGTGTGTCTCGGGCCCTTGGACAGTGTGTCTCGGGCAGTGTGTCTCGGGCCCTCGGGAAGCGTGTCTTGGGCAGTGTGTCTCGGGCAGAGTGTCTCGGGCAGAGTGTCTCGGACACTGTGCCTCGGGCAGTGTGTCTCGAGCCCGCGGGCAGTGTGTCTCGGGCAGCGTGTCTCAGGCAGTGTGTCTCAGGCAGAGTGTCCCGGCAGTGAGTCTTGGACCCTCGGGCAGTGTGTCTCGGGCAGTGCGTCTCGGTCAGTGTGTCTCGGGCAGTGTGTCTCAGGCCCTCGGGCAGATTGTCTCGGGCAGTATGTCTCGGGCAGTGTGTCTCTGGCAGAGTGTCTCAGGCCCTCGGGCAGTGTGTCTCGGGCAGTGTGTCTCTGGCAGAGTGTCTCAGGCCCTCGGGCAGTGTGTCTCGGGCAGTGTGTCTCGGGCAGGGTGTCTCGGGCAGGGTGTCTCGGGCTGTCGGGCAGTGTGTCTCGGGCCCTCGGGCAGTGTGTCTCGGGCCCTTGGGCAGAGTGCCTCGGGCAGAGCGACTCGGGCAGTGTGTCTCGGGCAGTGTGTCTCGGGCAGTGTGTCTCGGGCAGTGTGTCTCTGGCAGAGTGTCTCATGCCCTCGGGTAGTGTGTCTCGGGCAGTGTGTCTCTGGCAGTGTGTCTCAGGCCCTCGGGCAGTGTGTCTCGGGCAGTGTGTCTCGGGCCCTCGGGAAGCGTGTCTTGGGCAGTGTGTCTCGGGCAGAGTGTCTCGGGCAGAGTGTCTCGGACACTGTGCCTCGGGCAATGTGTCTCGAGCCCGTGGGCAGTGTGTCTCGGGCAGCGTGTCTCAGGCAGTGTGTCTCAGGCAGAGTGTCCCGGCAGTGAGTCTTGGACCCTCGGGCAGTGTGTCTCGGGCAGTGCGTCTCGGTCAGTGTGTCTCGGGCAGTGTGTCTCAGGCCCTCGGGCAGATTGTCTCGGGCAGTATGTCTCGGGCAGTGTGTCTCTGGCAGAGTGTCTCAGGCCCTCGGGCAGTGTGTCTCGGGCAGTGTGTCTCTGGCAGAGTGTCTCAGGCCCTCGGGCAGTGTGTCTCAGGCAGTGTGTCTCTGGCAGTGTGTCTCAGGCCCTCGGGCAGTGTGTCTCTGGCAGTGTGTCTCGGGCCCTCGGGCAGTGTGTCTCGGGCAGTGTGTCTTGGGCCCTCGGGCAGTGTGTCTCGGGCAGTGCGACTCAGGCCCTCGGGCAGTTTGTCTCGGGCAGTGTGTCTTGGGCCCTCGGGCAGTGTGTCTCGGGCAGTGTGTCTCGGGCCCTTGGGCAGAGTGCCTCGGGCAGAGCGACTCGGGCAGTGTGTCTCCGGCAGTGTGTCTCAGGCCCGCGGGCAGAGTGTCTCGGGCAGTGTGTCTTGGGCCCTCGGGCAGTGGGTCTCGGGCCCTTTGGGCAGTGTGTCTCGGGCAGTGCGACTCGGGCCCTCGGGCAGTGTGTCTCGGGCAGTGTGTCTTGGGCCCTCGGGTTGTGTGTCTCGGGCCCTTGGGCAGAGTGCCTCGGTCAGAGCGACTCGGGCAGCGTGTCTCGGGCAGCGTGTCTCGGGCCCTCGGGCAGTGTGTCTCGGGCAGTGTGTCTTGGGCCCTCGGGTTGTGTGTCTCGGGCCCTTGGGCAGAGTGCCTCGGGCAGAGCGACTCGGGCCCTCGGGCAGTGTGTCTCGGGCAGTGTGTCTTGGGCCCTCGGGTTGTGTGTCTCGGGCCCTTGGGCAGAGTGCCTCGGGCAGAGCGACTCGGGCAGTGTGTCTCGGGCAGTGTGTCTCAGGCAGAGTGTCTCGGGCAGTGTGTCTCGGGCAGTGCGTCTCAAGCAGAGTGTCTCGGGCAGTGTGTCTCGGGCAGTGCGTCTCGGGCAGTGTGTCTCGGGCAGTGCGTCTCAGGCAGAGTGTCTCGGGCAGTGTGTCTCAGGCACTCGGGTAGAGTGTCTCGGGCAGCGTGTCTCGGGCCCTCGGGCAGTGTGTCTCGGGCAGTGTGTCTCAGGCCCTCGGGCCGAGTGTCTCGGGCAGTGTGTCTTGGGCGCTCGGGCAGTGTGTCTCGGGCAGTGCGACTCGGGCCCTCGGGCAGTGTGTCTCGGGCAGTGTGTCTTGGGCCCTCGGGCAGTGTGTCTCGGGCAGCGTGTCTCGGGCAGTGTGTCTTGGGCCCTCGGGCAGAGCGACTCGGGCAGTGTGTCTCGGGCAGCGTGTCTTGAGTCCTCGGGCATTGTGTCTCGGGCAGTGTGCCTCGGGCCGTCGGGCAGAGTGTCTCGGGCCCTCGGGCAGTGTGTCTCGGGCAGTGTGTCTCAGGCCCTCGGGCAGAGTGTCTCGGGCAGTGTGTCTTGGGCCCTCGGGCAGTGGGTCTCGGGCCCTTTGGGCAGTGTGTCTCAGGCAGTGCGACTCGGGCCCTCGGGCAGTGTGTCTCGGGCAGTGTGTCTTGGGCCCTCGGGTAGTGTGTCTCGGGCCCTTGGGCAGAGTGCCTCGGTCAGAGCGACTCGGGCAGTGTGTCTCGGGCAGCGTGTCTCGGGCAGCGTGGCTCGGGCAGCTTGTCTCCAGCATTGTATCTCGGGCAATTTGTCTCGGACAGCGTGTCTCGGGCCCTCGGGCAGCGTGTCTCGGGCCTTTGGGCATTGTGTCTTGGTCAGTGTGTCTCGGGCGCTCGGTCAGTGCGTCTCAGGCCTTTGGGCAGCATGTCTCGGGCAGAGTGTCTCAGGCCCTCGGGCAGTGTGTTTCGGGCAGTGTGTCTCTGGCAGTGTGTCTCTGGCAGTGTGTCTCAGGCCTTCGGGCAGTGTGTCTCGGGCAGTGTGCCTCGGGCCCTAGGGCAGCGTGTCTCAGGCCCTCGGGCAGTGTGTCTCGGGCAGTGTGTCTCGGGCCCTCGGGCAGAGTGTCTCGGGCAGTGTGTCTTGGGCCCTCGGGCAGTGCGACTCGGACAGCGTGTCTCGAGCCCTCTGGCAGTGTGTCTCGGGCAGCGTGTCTCGGGCCCTCGGGAAGCGTGTCTCGGGCAGTGTGTCTCGGGCAGAGTGTCTCGGGCAGTGTGTCTCGGACACTGCGTCTCGGGCAGTGTGTCTTGAGCCCGCGGGCAGTGTGTCTCAGGCAGCGTGTCTCGGGCCCTCGGGCAGTTTGTCTCGGGCAGTGCGACTCGGGCCCTCGGGCAGTGTGTCTCGGGCAGAGTGTCTCGGGCAGTGAGTCTTGGACCCTCAGGTAGTGCGTCTCGGTCAGTGTGTCTCGGGCAGTGTGTCTCAGGCCCTCGGGCAGATTGTCTCGGGCAGTATGTCTCGGGCAGTGTGTCTCTGGCAGAGTGTCTCTGGCCCTCGGGCAGTGTGTCTCGGGCAGTGTGTCTCTGGCAGTGTGTCTCAGGCCCTCGGGCAGAATGTCTCGGGCAGTGTGTCTCGGGCCCTCGGGCAGTGTGTCTCGGGCAGTGCGACTCGGGCCCTCGGGCAGTGTGTCTCGGGCAGTGTGTCTTGGGCCCTCGGGCAGTGTGTCTCGGGCAGTGTGTCTCGGGCCCTCGGGCAGTGTGTCTCGGGCAGTGTGTCTCGGGCCCTCGGGAAGCGTGTCTCGGGCAGTGTTTCTCGGGCAGAGTGTCTCGGGCAGTGTGTCTCGGGCAGTGTGTCTCGGACACTGTGTCTCGGGCAGTGTGTCTCGAGCCCGCGGGCAGTGTGTCTCGGACAGCGTGTCTCGGGCAGTGTGTCTCAGGCAATGAGTCTTGGACCCTCGGGCAGTGTGTCTCGGGCAGTGCGTCTCGGACCCTCGGGCAGTGTGTCTCGGGCAGTGTGTCTTGGGCCCACGGGTAGTGTGTCTCGGGCAGTGTGCCACGGGCCCTTGGGCAGAGTGCCTCGGTCAGAGCGACTCGGGCAGTGTGTCTCAGGCCCTCGGGCAGTGTGTCTCGGGCAGTGTGTCTCGGGCCCTCGGGCAGTGTGTCTCGGGCAGTGTGTCTTGGGCCCTCGGGCAGTGTGTCTCGGGCAGCGTGTCTCGGGCAGCGTGTCTTGGGCCCTCGGGCATTGTGTCTCGGGCAGTGTGCCTCGGGCCCTTGGGCAGAGTGCCTCGGTCAGAGCGACTCGGGCAGTGTGTCTCAGGCCCTCGGGCAGTGTGTCTCGGGCAGTGTGTCTCGGGCCCTCGGGCAGTGTGTCTCGGGCAGTGTGTCTTGGGCCCTCGGGCAGTGTGTCTCGGGCAGCGTGTCTCGGGCAGCGTGTCTTGGGCCCTCGGGCATTGTGTCTCTGGCAGAGTGTCTCTGGCCCTCGGGCAGTGTGTCTCGGGCAGTGTGTCTCTGGCAGTGTGTCTCGGGCCCTCGGGCAGCATGTCTCGGGCAGTGTGTCTCAGGCCCTCGGGCAGAATGTCTCGGGCAGTGTGTCTCGGGCCCTCGGGCAGTGTGTCTCGGGCAGTGCGACTCGGGCCCTCGGGCAGTGTGTCTCGGGCAGTGCGACTCGGGCCCTCGGGCAGTGTGTCTCGGGCAGTGTGTCTTGGGCCCTCGGGCAGTGTGTCTCGGGCAGTGTGTCTCGGGCCCTCGGGCAGTGTGTCTCGGGCAGTGTGTCTCGGGCCCTCGGGAAGCGTGTCTCGGGCAGTGTTTCTCGGGCAGAGTGTCTCGGGCAGTGTGTCTCGGGCAGTGTGTCTCGGACACTGTGTCTCGGGCAGTGTGTCTCGAGCCCGCGGGCAGTGTGTCTCGGACAGCGTGTCTCGGGCAGTGTGTCTCAGGCAATGAGTCTTGGACCCTCGGGCAGTGTGTCTCGGGCAGTGCGTCTCGGACCCTCGGGCAGTGTGTCTCGGGCAGTGTGTCTTGGGCCCACGGGGAGTGTGTCTCGGGCAGTGTGCCTCGGGCCCTTGGGCAGAGTGCCTCGGTCAGAGCGACTCGGGCAGTGTGTCTCAGGCCCTCGGGCAGTGTGTCTCGGGCAGTGTGTCTCGGGCCCTCGGGCAGTGTGTCTCGGGCAGTGTGTCTTGGGCCCTCGGGCAGTGTGTCTCGGGCAGCGTGTCTCGGGCAGCGTGTCTTGGGCCCTCGGGCATTGTGTCTCTGGCAGAGTGTCTCAGGCCCTCGGGCAGTGTGTCTCGGGCAGTGTGTCTCTGGCAGTGTGTCTCAGGCCCTCGGGCAGTGTGTCTCGGGCAGTGTGTCTCGGGCCCTCGGGCAGTGTGTCTCGGGCAGTGTGTCTTGGGCCCTCGGGCAGTGTGTCTCGGGCAGTGTGTCTCGGGCCCTTGGGCAGAGTGCCTCGGGCAGAGCGACTCGGGCAGTGTGTCTCGGGCAGCGTGTCTCGGGCAGTATGTCTCGGGCAGTGTGTCTCGGGCAGTGTGTCTCTGGCAGAGTGTCTCTGGCCCTCGGGTAGTGTGTCTCGGGCAGTGTGTCTCTGGCAGTGTGTCTCAGGCCCTCGGGCAGTGTGTCTCGGGCAGTGTGTCTCGGGCCCTCGGGCAGTGTGTCTCGGGCAGTGTGTCTCAGGCCCTCGGGCAGAGTGTCTCGGGCAGTGTGTCTTGGGCCCTCGGGCAGTGTGTCTCGGGCAGTGCGACTTTGGCCCTCGGGCAGTGTGTCTCGGGCAGTTTGTCTTGGGCCCTCGTGCAGTGTGTCTCGGGCCCTTGGGCAGTGTGTCTCGGGCAGTGTGTCTCGGGCCCTCGGGAAGCGTGTCTTGGGCAGTGTGTCTCGGGCAGAGTGTCTCGGGCAGAGTGTCTCGGACACTGTGCCTCGGGCAGTGTGTCTCGAGCCCGCGGGCAGTGTGTCTCGGGCAGCGTGTCTCAGGCAGTGTGTCTCAGGCAGAGTGTCCCGGCAGTGAGTCTTGGACCCTCGGGCAGTGTGTCTCGGGCAGTGCGTCTCGGTCAGTGTGTCTCGGGCAGTGTGTCTCAGGCCCTCGGGCAGATTGTCTCGGGCAGTATGTCTCGGGCAGTGTGTCTCTGGCAGAGTGTCTCAGGCCCTCGGGCAGTGTGTCTCGGGCAGTGTGTCTCTGGCAGAGTGTCTCAGGCCCTCGGGCAGTGTGTCTCGGGCAGTGTGTCTCGGGCAGGGTGTCTCGGGCAGGGTGTCTCGGGCTGTCGGGCAGTGTGTCTCGGTCCCTCGGGCAGTGTGTCTCGGGCCCTTGGGCAGAGTGCCTCGGGCAGAGCGACTCGGGCAGTGTGTCTCGGGCAGCGTGTCTCGGGCAATGTGTCTCGGGCAGTGTGTCTCGGGCAGTGTGTCTCTGGCAGAGTGTCTCTGGCCCTCGGGTAGTGTGTCTCGGGCAGTGTGTCTCTGGCAGTGTGTCTCAGGCCCTCGGGCAGTGTGTCTCGGGCAGTGTGTCTCGGGCCCTCGGGCAGTGTGTCTCGGGCAGTGTGTCTCAGGCCCTCGGGCAGAGTGTCTCGGGCAGTGTGTCTTGGGCCCTCGGGCAGTGTGTCTCGGGCAGTGCGACTCGGGCCCTCGTGCAGTGTGTCTCGGGCAGTTTGTCTTGGGCCCTCGTGCAGTGTGTCTCGGGCCCTTGGGCAGTGTGTCTCGGGCAGTGTGTCTCGGGCCCTCGGGAAGCGTGTCTTGGGCAGTGTGTCTCGGGCAGAGTGTCTCGGGCAGAGTGTCTCGGACACTGTGCCTCGGGCAGTGTGTCTCGAGCCCGCGGGCTGTGTGTCTCGGGCAGCGTGTCTCAGGCAGTGTGTCTCAGGCAGAGTGTCCCGGCAGTGAGTCTTGGACCCTCGGGCAGTGTGTCTCGGGCAGTGCGTCTCGGTCAGTGTGTCTCGGGCAGTGTGTCTCAGGCCCTCGGGCAGATTGTCTCGGGCAGTATGTCTCGGGCAGTGTGTCTCTGGCAGAGTGTCTCAGGCCCTCGGGCAGTGTGTCTCGGGCAGTGTGTCTCTGGCAGAGTGTCTCAGGCCCTCGGGCAGTGTGTCTCAGGCAGTGTGTCTCTGGCAGTGTGTCTCAGGCCCTCGGGCAGTGTGTCTCTGGCAGTGTGTCTCGGGCCCTCGGGCAGTGTGTCTCGGGCAGTGTGTCTTGGGCCCTCGGGCAGTGTGTCTCGGGCAGTGCGACTCAGGCCCTCGGGCAGTTTGTCTCGGGCAGTGTGTCTTGGGCCCTCGGGCAGTGTGTCTCGGGCAGTGTGTCTCGGGCCCTTGGGCAGAGTGCCTCGGGCAGAGCGACTCGGGCAGTGTGTCTCCGGCAGTGTGTCTCAGGCCCGCGGGCAGAGTGTCTCGGGCAGTGTGTCTTGGGCCCTCGGGCAGTGGGTCTCGGGCAGTGTGTCTCGGGCCCTCGGGCAGTGTGTCACGGGCAGTGTGTCTCGGGCCCTCGGGAAGCGTGTCTAGGGCAGTGTGTCTCGGGCAGAGTGTCTCGGGCAGTGTGTCTCGGACACTGTGTCTCGGGCAGTGTGTCTCGAGCCCGCGGGCTGTGTGTCTCGGGCAGCGTGTCTCGGGCAGTGTGTCTCGGGCAATGAGTCTTGGACCCTCGGGCAGTGTGTCTCGGGCAGTGCGTCTCGGTCAGTGTGTCTCGGGCAGTGTGTCTCAGGCCCTCGGGCAGATTGTCTCGGGCAGTATGTCTCGGGCAGTGTGTCTCTGGCAGAGTGTCTCAGGCCCTCGGGCAGTGTGTCTCGGGCAGTGTGTCTCTGGCAGTGTGTCTCAGGGCCTCGGGCAGTGTGTCTCGGGCAGTGTGTCTCGGGCCCTCGGGCAGTGTGTCTCGGGCAGTGTGTCTTGGGCCCTCGGGTAGTGTGCCTCGGGCAGTGTGTCTCGGGCCCTTTGGCAGAGTGCCTCGGGCAGAGCGACTCGGGCAGTGTGTCTCGGGCAGCGTGTCTCGGGCAGTGTGTCTCGGGCAGTGTGTCTCTGGCAGAGTGTCTCTGGCCCTCGGGTAGTGTGTCTCGGGCAGTGTGTCTCTGGCAGTGTGTCTCAGGCCCTCGGGCAGTGTGTCTCGGGCAGTGTGTCTCGGGCCCTCGGGCAGTGTGTCTCGGGCAGTGTGTCTCAGGCCCTCGGGCAGAGTGTCTCGGGCAGTGTGTCTTGGGCCCTCGGGCAGTGTGTCTCGGGCAGTGCGACTCGGGCCCTCGGGCAGTGTGTCTCGGGCAGTTTGTCTTGGGCCCTCGTGCAGTGTGTCTCGGGCCCTTGGACAGTGTGTCTCGGGCAGTGTGTCTCGGGCCCTCGGGAAGCGTGTCTTGGGCAGTGTGTCTCGGGCAGAGTGTCTCGGGCAGAGTGTCTCGGACACTGTGCCTCGGGCAGTGTGTCTCGAGCCCGCGGGCAGTGTGTCTCGGGCAGCGTGTCTCAGGCAGTGTGTCTCAGGCAGAGTGTCCCGGCAGTGAGTCTTGGACCCTCGGGCAGTGTGTCTCGGGCAGTGCGTCTCGGTCAGTGTGTCTCGGGCAGTGTGTCTCAGGCCCTCGGGCAGATTGTCTCGGGCAGTATGTCTCGGGCAGTGTGTCTCTGGCAGAGTGTCTCAGGCCCTCGGGCAGTGTGTCTCGGGCAGTGTGTCTCTGGCAGAGTGTCTCAGGCCCTCGGGCAGTGTGTCTCGGGCAGTGTGTCTCGGGCAGGGTGTCTCGGGCAGGGTGTCTCGGGCTGTCGGGCAGTGTGTCTCGGGCCCTCGGGCAGTGTGTCTCGGGCCCTTGGGCAGAGTGCCTCGGGCAGAGCGACTCGGGCAGTGTGTCTCGGGCAGTGTGTCTCGGGCAGTGTGTCTCGGGCAGTGTGTCTCTGGCAGAGTGTCTCATGCCCTCGGGTAGTGTGTCTCGGGCAGTGTGTCTCTGGCAGTGTGTCTCAGGCCCTCGGGCAGTGTGTCTCGGGCAGTGTGTCTCGGGCCCTCGGGAAGCGTGTCTTGGGCAGTGTGTCTCGGGCAGAGTGTCTCGGGCAGAGTGTCTCGGACACTGTGCCTCGGGCAATGTGTCTCGAGCCCGTGGGCAGTGTGTCTCGGGCAGCGTGTCTCAGGCAGTGTGTCTCAGGCAGAGTGTCCCGGCAGTGAGTCTTGGACCCTCGGGCAGTGTGTCTCGGGCAGTGCGTCTCGGTCAGTGTGTCTCGGGCAGTGTGTCTCAGGCCCTCGGGCAGATTGTCTCGGGCAGTATGTCTCGGGCAGTGTGTCTCTGGCAGAGTGTCTCAGGCCCTCGGGCAGTGTGTCTCGGGCAGTGTGTCTCTGGCAGAGTGTCTCAGGCCCTCGGGCAGTGTGTCTCAGGCAGTGTGTCTCTGGCAGTGTGTCTCAGGCCCTCGGGCAGTGTGTCTCTGGCAGTGTGTCTCGGGCCCTCGGGCAGTGTGTCTCGGGCAGTGTGTCTTGGGCCCTCGGGCAGTGTGTCTCGGGCAGTGCGACTCAGGCCCTCGGGCAGTTTGTCTCGGGCAGTGTGTCTTGGGCCCTCGGGCAGTGTGTCTCGGGCAGTGTGTCTCGGGCCCTTGGGCAGAGTGCCTCGGGCAGAGCGACTCGGGCAGTGTGTCTCCGGCAGTGTGTCTCAGGCCCGCGGGCAGAGTGTCTCGGGCAGTGTGTCTTGGGCCCTCGGGCAGTGGGTCTCGGGCCCTTTGGGCAGTGTGTCTCGGGCAGTGCGACTCGGGCCCTCGGGCAGTGTGTCTCGGGCAGTGTGTCTTGGGCCCTCGGGTTGTGTGTCTCGGGCCCTTGGGCAGAGTGCCTCGGTCAGAGCGACTCGGGCAGCGTGTCTCGGGCAGCGTGTCTCGGGCCCTCGGGCAGTGTGTCTCGGGCAGTGTGTCTTGGGCCCTCGGGTTGTGTGTCTCGGGCCCTTGGGCAGAGTGCCTCGGGCAGAGCGACTCGGGCCCTCGGGCAGTGTGTCTCGGGCAGTGTGTCTTGGGCCCTCGGGTTGTGTGTCTCGGGCCCTTGGGCAGAGTGCCTCGGGCAGAGCGACTCGGGCAGTGTGTCTCGGGCAGTGTGTCTCAGGCAGAGTGTCTCGGGCAGTGTGTCTCGGGCAGTGCGTCTCAAGCAGAGTGTCTCGGGCAGTGTGTCTCGGGCAGTGCGTCTCGGGCAGTGTGTCTCGGGCAGTGCGTCTCAGGCAGAGTGTCTCGGGCAGTGTGTCTCAGGCACTCGGGTAGAGTGTCTCGGGCAGCGTGTCTCGGGCCCTCGGGCAGTGTGTCTCGGGCAGTGTGTCTCAGGCCCTCGGGCCGAGTGTCTCGGGCAGTGTGTCTTGGGCGCTCGGGCAGTGTGTCTCGGGCAGTGCGACTCGGGCCCTCGGGCAGTGTGTCTCGGGCAGTGTGTCTTGGGCCCTCGGGCAGTGTGTCTCGGGCAGCGTGTCTCGGGCAGTGTGTCTTGGGCCCTCGGGCAGAGCGACTCGGGCAGTGTGTCTCGGGCAGCGTGTCTTGAGTCCTCGGGCATTGTGTCTCGGGCAGTGTGCCTCGGGCCGTCGGGCAGAGTGTCTCGGGCCCTCGGGCAGTGTGTCTCGGGCAGTGTGTCTCAGGCCCTCGGGCAGAGTGTCTCGGGCAGTGTGTCTTGGGCCCTCGGGCAGTGGGTCTCGGGCCCTTTGGGCAGTGTGTCTCAGGCAGTGCGACTCGGGCCCTCGGGCAGTGTGTCTCGGGCAGTGTGTCTTGGGCCCTCGGGTAGTGTGTCTCGGGCCCTTGGGCAGAGTGCCTCGGTCAGAGCGACTCGGGCAGTGTGTCTCGGGCAGCGTGTCTCGGGCAGCGTGGCTCGGGCAGCTTGTCTCCAGCATTGTATCTCGGGCAATTTGTCTCGGACAGCGTGTCTCGGGCCCTCGGGCAGCGTGTCTCGGGCCTTTGGGCATTGTGTCTTGGTCAGTGTGTCTCGGGCGCTCGGTCAGTGCGTCTCAGGCCTTTGGGCAGCATGTCTCGGGCAGAGTGTCTCAGACCCTCGGGCAGTGTGTTTCGGGCAGTGTGTCTCTGGCAGTGTGTCTCTGGCAGTGTGTCTCAGGCCTTCGGGCAGTGTGTCTCGGGCAGTGTGCCTCGGGCCCTAGGGCAGCGTGTCTCAGGCCCTCGGGCAGTGTGTCTCGGGCAGTGTGTCTCGGGCCCTCGGGCAGAGTGTCTCGGGCAGTGTGTCTTGGGCCCTCGGGCAGTGCGACTCGGACAGCGTGTCTCGAGCCCTCTGGCAGTGTGTCTCGGGCAGCGTGTCTCGGGCCCTCGGGAAGCGTGTCTCGGGCAGTGTGTCTCGGGCAGAGTGTCTCGGGCAGTGTGTCTCGGACACTGCGTCTCGGGCAGTGTGTCTTGAGCCCGCGGGCAGTGTGTCTCAGGCAGCGTGTCTCGGGCCCTCGGGCAGTTTGTCTCGGGCAGTGCGACTCGGGCCCTCGGGCAGTGTGTCTCGGGCAGAGTGTCTCGGGCAGTGAGTCTTGGACCCTCAGGTAGTGCGTCTCGGTCAGTGTGTCTCGGGCAGTGTGTCTCAGGCCCTCGGGCAGATTGTCTCGGGCAGTATGTCTCGGGCAGTGTGTCTCTGGCAGAGTGTCTCTGGCCCTCGGGCAGTGTGTCTCGGGCAGTGTGTCTCTGGCAGTGTGTCTCAGGCCCTCGGGCAGAATGTCTCGGGCAGTGTGTCTCGGGCCCTCGGGCAGTGTGTCTCGGGCAGTGCGACTCGGGCCCTCGGGCAGTGTGTCTCGGGCAGTGTGTCTTGGGCCCTCGGGCAGTGTGTCTCGGGCAGTGTGTCTCGGGCCCTCGGGCAGTGTGTCTCGGGCAGTGTGTCTCGGGCCCTCGGGAAGCGTGTCTCGGGCAGTGTTTCTCGGGCAGAGTGTCTCGGGCAGTGTGTCTCGGGCAGTGTGTCTCGGACACTGTGTCTCGGGCAGTGTGTCTCGAGCCCGCGGGCAGTGTGTCTCGGACAGCGTGTCTCGGGCAGTGTGTCTCAGGCAATGAGTCTTGGACCCTCGGGCAGTGTGTCTCGGGCAGTGCGTCTCGGACCCTCGGGCAGTGTGTCTCGGGCAGTGTGTCTTGGGCCCACGGGTAGTGTGTCTCGGGCAGTGTGCCACGGGCCCTTGGGCAGAGTGCCTCGGTCAGAGCGACTCGGGCAGTGTGTCTCAGGCCCTCGGGCAGTGTGTCTCGGGCAGTGTGTCTCGGGCCCTCGGGCAGTGTGTCTCGGGCAGTGTGTCTTGGGCCCTCGGGCAGTGTGTCTCGGGCAGCGTGTCTCGGGCAGCGTGTCTTGGGCCCTCGGGCATTGTGTCTCGGGCAGTGTGCCTCGGGCCCTTGGGCAGAGTGCCTCGGTCAGAGCGACTCGGGCAGTGTGTCTCAGGCCCTCGGGCAGTGTGTCTCGGGCAGTGTGTCTCGGGCCCTCGGGCAGTGTGTCTCGGGCAGTGTGTCTTGGGCCCTCGGGCAGTGTGTCTCGGGCAGCGTGTCTCGGGCAGCGTGTCTTGGGCCCTCGGGCATTGTGTCTCTGGCAGAGTGTCTCTGGCCCTCGGGCAGTGTGTCTCGGGCAGTGTGTCTCTGGCAGTGTGTCTCGGGCCCTCGGGCAGCATGTCTCGGGCAGTGTGTCTCAGGCCCTCGGGCAGAATGTCTCGGGCAGTGTGTCTCGGGCCCTCGGGCAGTGTGTCTCGGGCAGTGCGACTCGGGCCCTCGGGCAGTGTGTCTCGGGCAGTGCGACTCGGGCCCTCGGGCAGTGTGTCTCGGGCAGTGTGTCTTGGGCCCTCGGGCAGTGTGTCTCGGGCAGTGTGTCTCGGGCCCTCGGGCAGTGTGTCTCGGGCAGTGTGTCTCGGGCCCTCGGGAAGCGTGTCTCGGGCAGTGTTTCTCGGGCAGAGTGTCTCGGGCAGTGTGTCTCGGGCAGTGTGTCTCGGACACTGTGTCTCGGGCAGTGTGTCTCGAGCCCGCGGGCAGTGTGTCTCGGACAGCGTGTCTCGGGCAGTGTGTCTCAGGCAATGAGTCTTGGACCCTCGGGCAGTGTGTCTCGGGCAGTGCGTCTCGGACCCTCGGGCAGTGTGTCTCGGGCAGTGTGTCTTGGGCCCACGGGGAGTGTGTCTCGGGCAGTGTGCCTCGGGCCCTTGGGCAGAGTGCCTCGGTCAGAGCGACTCGGGCAGTGTGTCTCAGGCCCTCGGGCAGTGTGTCTCGGGCAGTGTGTCTCGGGCCCTCGGGCAGTGTGTCTCGGGCAGTGTGTCTTGGGCCCTCGGGCAGTGTGTCTCGGGCAGCGTGTCTCGGGCAGCGTGTCTTGGGCCCTCGGGCATTGTGTCTCTGGCAGAGTGTCTCAGGCCCTCGGGCAGTGTGTCTCGGGCAGTGTGTCTCTGGCAGTGTGTCTCAGGCCCTCGGGCAGTGTGTCTCGGGCAGTGTGTCTCGGGCCCTCGGGCAGTGTGTCTCGGGCAGTGTGTCTTGGGCCCTCGGGCAGTGTGTCTCGGGCAGTGTGTCTCGGGCCCTTGGGCAGAGTGCCTCGGGCAGAGCGACTCGGGCAGTGTGTCTCGGGCAGCGTGTCTCGGGCAGTATGTCTCGGGCAGTGTGTCTCGGGCAGTGTGTCTCTGGCAGAGTGTCTCTGGCCCTCGGGTAGTGTGTCTCGGGCAGTGTGTCTCTGGCAGTGTGTCTCAGGCCCTCGGGCAGTGTGTCTCGGGCAGTGTGTCTCGGGCCCTCGGGCAGTGTGTCTCGGGCAGTGTGTCTCAGGCCCTCGGGCAGAGTGTCTCGGGCAGTGTGTCTTGGGCCCTCGGGCAGTGTGTCTCGGGCAGTGCGACTTTGGCCCTCGGGCAGTGTGTCTCGGGCAGTTTGTCTTGGGCCCTCGTGCAGTGTGTCTCGGGCCCTTGGGCAGTGTGTCTCGGGCAGTGTGTCTCGGGCCCTCGGGAAGCGTGTCTTGGGCAGTGTGTCTCGGGCAGAGTGTCTCGGGCAGAGTGTCTCGGACACTGTGCCTCGGGCAGTGTGTCTCGAGCCCGCGGGCAGTGTGTCTCGGGCAGCGTGTCTCAGGCAGTGTGTCTCAGGCAGAGTGTCCCGGCAGTGAGTCTTGGACCCTCGGGCAGTGTGTCTCGGGCAGTGCGTCTCGGTCAGTGTGTCTCGGGCAGTGTGTCTCAGGCCCTCGGGCAGATTGTCTCGGGCAGTATGTCTCGGGCAGTGTGTCTCTGGCAGAGTGTCTCAGGCCCTCGGGCAGTGTGTCTCGGGCAGTGTGTCTCTGGCAGAGTGTCTCAGGCCCTCGGGCAGTGTGTCTCGGGCAGTGTGTCTCGGGCAGGGTGTCTCGGGCAGGGTGTCTCGGGCTGTCGGGCAGTGTGTCTCGGTCCCTCGGGCAGTGTGTCTCGGGCCCTTGGGCAGAGTGCCTCGGGCAGAGCGACTCGGGCAGTGTGTCTCGGGCAGCGTGTCTCGGGCAATGTGTCTCGGGCAGTGTGTCTCGGGCAGTGTGTCTCTGGCAGAGTGTCTCTGGCCCTCGGGTAGTGTGTCTCGGGCAGTGTGTCTCTGGCAGTGTGTCTCAGGCCCTCGGGCAGTGTGTCTCGGGCAGTGTGTCTCGGGCCCTCGGGCAGTGTGTCTCGGGCAGTGTGTCTCAGGCCCTCGGGCAGAGTGTCTCGGGCAGTGTGTCTTGGGCCCTCGGGCAGTGTGTCTCGGGCAGTGCGACTCGGGCCCTCGTGCAGTGTGTCTCGGGCAGTTTGTCTTGGGCCCTCGTGCAGTGTGTCTCGGGCCCTTGGGCAGTGTGTCTCGGGCAGTGTGTCTCGGGCCCTCGGGAAGCGTGTCTTGGGCAGTGTGTCTCGGGCAGAGTGTCTCGGGCAGAGTGTCTCGGACACTGTGCCTCGGGCAGTGTGTCTCGAGCCCGCGGGCTGTGTGTCTCGGGCAGCGTGTCTCAGGCAGTGTGTCTCAGGCAGAGTGTCCCGGCAGTGAGTCTTGGACCCTCGGGCAGTGTGTCTCGGGCAGTGCGTCTCGGTCAGTGTGTCTCGGGCAGTGTGTCTCAGGCCCTCGGGCAGATTGTCTCGGGCAGTATGTCTCGGGCAGTGTGTCTCTGGCAGAGTGTCTCAGGCCCTCGGGCAGTGTGTCTCGGGCAGTGTGTCTCTGGCAGAGTGTCTCAGGCCCTCGGGCAGTGTGTCTCAGGCAGTGTGTCTCTGGCAGTGTGTCTCAGGCCCTCGGGCAGTGTGTCTCTGGCAGTGTGTCTCGGGCCCTCGGGCAGTGTGTCTCGGGCAGTGTGTCTTGGGCCCTCGGGCAGTGTGTCTCGGGCAGTGCGACTCAGGCCCTCGGGCAGTTTGTCTCGGGCAGTGTGTCTTGGGCCCTCGGGCAGTGTGTCTCGGGCAGTGTGTCTCGGGCCCTTGGGCAGAGTGCCTCGGGCAGAGCGACTCGGGCAGTGTGTCTCCGGCAGTGTGTCTCAGGCCCGCGGGCAGAGTGTCTCGGGCAGTGTGTCTTGGGCCCTCGGGCAGTGGGTCTCGGGCCCTTTGGGCAGTGTGTCTCGGGCAGTGCGACTCGGGCCCTCGGGCAGTGTGTCTCGGGCAGTGTGTCTTGGGCCCTCGGGTTGTGTGTCTCGGGCCCTTGGGCAGAGTGCCTCGGTCAGAGCGACTCGGGCAGCGTGTCTCGGACAGCGTGTCTCGGGCCCTCGGGCAGTGTGTCTCGGGCAGTTTGTCTTGGGCCCTCGTGCAGTGTGTCTCGGGCCCTTGGGCAGTGTGTCTCGGGCAGTGTGTCTCGGGCCCTCGGGAAGCGTGTCTTGGGCAGTGTGTCTCGGGCAGAGTGTCTCGGGCAGAGTGTCTCGGACACTGTGCCTCGGGCAGTGTGTCTCGAGCCCGCGGGCAGTGTGTCTCGGGCAGCGTGTCTCAGGCAGTGTGTCTCAGGCAGAGTGTCCCGGCAGTGAGTCTTGGACCCTCGGGCAGTGTGTCTCGGGCAGTGCGTCTCGGTCAGTGTGTCTCGGGCAGTGTGTCTCAGGCCCTCGGGCAGATTGTCTCGGGCAGTATGTCTCGGGCAGTGTGTCTCTGGCAGAGTGTCTCAGGCCCTCGGGCAGTGTGTCTCGGGCAGTGTGTCTCTGGCAGAGTGTCTCAGGCCCTCGGGCAGTGTGTCTCAGGCAGTGTGTCTCTGGCAGTGTGTCTCAGGCCCTCGGGCAGTGTGTCTCTGGCAGTGTGTCTCGGGCCCTCGGGCAGTGTGTCTCGGGCACTGTGTCTTGGGCCCCTGGGCAGTGTGTCTCGGGCAGTGCGACTCAGGCCCTCGGGCAGTTTGTCTCGGGCAGTGTGTCTTGGGCCCTCGGGCAGTGTGTCTCGGGCAGTGTGTCTCGGGCCCTTGGGCAGAGTGCCTCGGGCAGAGCGACTCGGGCAGTGTGTCTCCGGCAGTGTGTCTCAGGCCCGCGGGCAGAGTGTCTCGGGCAGTGTGTCTTGGGCCCTCGGGCAGTGGGTCTCGGGCCCTTTGGGCAGTGTGTCTCGGGCAGTGCGACTCGGGCCCTCGGGCAGTGTGTCTCGGGCAGTGTGTCTTGGGCCCTCGGATAGTGTGTCTCGGGCCCTTGGGCAGAGTGCCTCGGTCAGAGCGACTCGGGCAGCGTGTCTCGGGCAGCGTGTCTCGGGCCCTCGGGCAGTGTGTCTCGGGCAGCTTGTCTCGAGCAGCTTGTCTCCAGCATTGTATCTCAGGCAATTTGTCTCGGACAGCGTGTCTCGGGCCCTCGGGCAGCGTGTCTCGGGCCTTTGGGCATTGTGTCTTGGTCAGTGTGTCTCGGGCGCTTGGTCAGTGCGTCTCGGGCCTTTGGGCAGCATGTCTCGGGCAGTGTGTCTCGGGCAGGGTGTCTCGGGCAGAGTGTCTCGGGCTGTCGGGCAGTGTGTCTCGGGTCCTCGGGCAGTGTGTCTCGGGCAGAGTATCTCAGGCATTGCGACTCGTGCAGTGCGTCTCAGGCAGTGTGTCTCGGGCAGTGCGTCTCGGTCAGTGTGTCTCGGGCAGTGTGTCTCAGGCCCTCGGGCAGATTGTCTCGGGCAGTATGTCTCGGGCAGTGTGTCTCTGGCAGAGTGTCTCAGGCCCTCGGGCAGTGTGTCTCGGGCAGTGTGTCTCTGGCAGAGTGTCTCAGGCCCTCGGGCAGTGTGTCTCGGGCAGTGTGTCTCGGGCAGGGTGTCTCGGGCAGGGTGTCTCGGGCTGTCGGGCAGTGTGTCTCGGTCCCTCGGGCAGTGTGTCTCGGGCCCTTGGGCAGAGTGCCTCGGGCAGAGCGACTCGGGCAGTGTGTCTCGGGCAGCGTGTCTCGGGCAATGTGTCTCGGGCAGTGTGTCTCGGGCAGTGTGTCTCTGGCAGAGTGTCTCTGGCCCTCGGGTAGTGTGTCTCGGGCAGTGTGTCTCTGGCAGTGTGTCTCAGGCCCTCGGGCAGTGTGTCTCGGGCAGTGTGTCTCGGGCCCTCGGGCAGTGTGTCTCGGGCAGTGTGTCTCAGGCCCTCGGGCAGAGTGTCTCGGGCAGTGTGTCTTGGGCCCTCGGGCAGTGTGTCTCGGGCAGTGCGACTCGGGCCTTCGTGCAGTGTGTCTCGGGCAGTTTGTCTTGGGCCCTCGTGCAGTGTGTCTCGGGCCCTTGGGCAGTGTGTCTCGGGCAGTGTGTCTCGGGCCCTCGGGAAGCATGTCTTGGGCAGTGTGTCTCGGGCAGAGTGTCTCGGGCAGAGTGTCTCGGACACTGTGCCTCGGGCAGTGTGTCTCGAGCCCGCGGGCTGTGTGTCTCGGGCAGCGTGTCTCAGGCAGTGTGTCTCAGGCAGAGTGTCCCGGCAGTGAGTCTTGGACCCTCGGGCAGTGTGTCTCGGGCAGTGCGTCTCGGTCAGTGTGTCTCGGGCAGTGTGTCTCAGGCCCTCGGGCAGATTGTCTCGGGCAGTATGTCTCGGGCAGTGTGTCTCTGGCAGAGTGTCTCAGGCCCTCGGGCAGTGTGTCTCGGGCAGTGTGTCTCTGGCAGAGTGTCTCAGGCCCTCGGGCAGTGTGTCTCAGGCAGTGTGTCTCTGGCAGTGTGTCTCAGGCCCTCGGGCAGTGTGTCTCTGGCAGTGTGTCTCGGGCCCTTGGGCAGTGTGTCTCGGGCAGTGTGTCTTGGGCCCTCGGGCAGTGTGTCTCGGGCAGTGCGACTCAGGCCCTCGGGCAGTTTGTCTCGGGCAGTGTGTCTTGGGCCCTCGGGCAGTGTGTCTCGGGCAGTGTGTCTCGGGCCCTTGGGCAGAGTGCCTCGGGCAGAGCGACTCGGGCAGTGTGTCTCCGGCAGTGTGTCTCAGGCCCGCGGGCAGAGTGTCTCGGGCAGTGTGTCTTGGGCCCTCGGGCAGTGGGTCTCGGGCCCTTTGGGCAGTGTGTCTCGGGCAGTGCGACTCGGGCCCTCGGGCAGTGTGTCTCGGGCAGTGTGTCTTGGGCCCTCGGGTTGTGTGTCTCGGGCCCTTGGGCAGAGTGCCTCGGTCAGAGCGACTCGGGCAGCGTGTCTCGGGCAGCGTGTCTCGGGCCCTCGGGCAGTGTGTCTCGGGCAGTTTGTCTTGGGCCCTCGTGCAGTGTGTCTCGGGCCCTTGGGCAGTGTGTCTCGGGCAGTGTGTCTCGGGCCCTCGGGAAGCGTGTCTTGGGCAGTGTGTCTCGGGCAGAGTGTCTCGGGCAGAGTGTCTCGGACACTGTGCCTCGGGCAGTGTGTCTCGAGCCCGCGGGCAGTGTGTCTCGGGCAGCGTGTCTCAGGCAGTGTGTCTCAGGCAGAGTGTCCCGGCAGTGAGTCTTGGACCCTCGGGCAGTGTGTCTCGGGCAGTGCGTCTCGGTCAGTGTGTCTCGGGCAGTGTGTCTCAGGCCCTCGGGCAGATTGTCTCGGGCAGTATGTCTCGGGCAGTGTGTCTCTGGCAGAGTGTCTCAGGCCCTCGGGCAGTGTGTCTCGGGCAGTGTGTCTCTGGCAGAGTGTCTCAGGCCCTCGGGCAGTGTGTCTCAGGCAGTGTGTCTCTGGCAGTGTGTCTCAGGCCCTCGGGCAGTGTGTCTCTGGCAGTGTGTCTCGGGCCCTCGGGCAGTGTGTCTCGGGCACTGTGTCTTGGGCCCCTGGGCAGTGTGTCTCGGGCAGTGCGACTCAGGCCCTCGGGCAGTTTGTCTCGGGCAGTGTGTCTTGGGCCCTCGGGCAGTGTGTCTCGGGCAGTGTGTCTCGGGCCCTTGGGCAGAGTGCCTCGGGCAGAGCGACTCGGGCAGTGTGTCTCCGGCAGTGTGTCTCAGGCCCGCGGGCAGAGTGTCTCGGGCAGTGTGTCTTGGGCCCTCGGGCAGTGGGTCTCGGGCCCTTTGGGCAGTGTGTCTCGGGCAGTGCGACTCGGGCCCTCGGGCAGTGTGTCTCGGGCAGTGTGTCTTGGGCCCTCGGGTAGTGTGTCTCGGGCCCTTGGGCAGAGTGCCTCGGTCAGAGCGACTCGGGCAGCGTGTCTCGGGCAGCGTGTCTCGGGCCCTCGGGCAGTGTGTCTCGGGCAGCTTGTCTCGAGCAGCTTGTCTCCAGCATTGTATCTCAGGCAATTTGTCTCGGACAGCGTGTCTCGGGCCCTCGGGCAGCGTGTCTCGGGCCTTTGGGCATTGTGTCTTGGTCAGTGTGTCTCGGGCGCTCGGTCAGTGCGTCTCGGGCCTTTGGGCAGCATGTCTCGGGCAGTGTGTCTCGGGCAGGGTGTCTCGGGCAGAGTGTCTCGGGCTGTCGGGCAGTGTGTCTCGGGCCCTCGGGCAGTGTGTCTCGGGCAGAGTATCTCAGGCATTGCGACTCGTGCAGTGCGTCTCAGGCAGTGTGTCTCGGGCAGTGTGTCTCAGGCAGAGTGTCTCGGGCAGTGTGTCTCGGGCAGTGCGTCTCAAGCAGAGTGTCTCGGGCAGTGTGTCTCGGGCAGTGCGTCTCGGGCAGTGTGTCTCGGGCAGTGCGTCTCAGGCAGAGTGTCTCGGGCAGTGTGTCTCAGGCACTCGGGTAGAGTGTCTCGGGCAGCGTGTCTCGGGCCCTCGGGCAGTGTGTCTCGGGCAGTGTGTCTCAGGCCCTCGGGCCGAGTGTCTCGGGCAGTGTGTCTTGGGCGCTCGGGCAGTGTGTCTCGGGCAGTGCGACTCGGGCCCTCGGGCAGTGTGTCTCGGGCAGTGTGTCTTGGGCCCTCGGGCAGTGTGTCTCGGGCAGCGTGTCTCGGGCAGTGTGTCTTGGGCCCTCGGGCAGAGCGACTCGGGCAGTGTGTCTCGGGCAGCGTGTCTTGAGTCCTCGGGCATTGTGTCTCGGGCAGTGTGCCTCGGGCCGTCGGGCAGAGTGTCTCGGGCCCTCGGGCAGTGTGTCTCGGGCAGTGTGTCTCAGGCCCTCGGGCAGAGTGTCTCGGGCAGTGTGTCTTGGGCCCTCGGGCAGTGGGTCTCGGGCCCTTTGGGCAGTGTGTCTCGGGCAGTGCGACTCGGGCCCTCGGGCAGTGTGTCTCGGGCAGTGTGTCTTGGGCCCTCGGGTAGTGTGTCTCGGGCCCTTGGGCAGAGTGCCTCGGTCAGAGCGACTCGGGCAGTGTGTCTCGGGCAGCGTGTCTCGGGCAGCGTGGCTCGGGCAGCTTGTCTCCAGCATTGTATCTCGGGCAGTGTGTCTCGGACAGCGTGTCTCGGGCCCTCGGGCAGCGTGTCTCGGGCCTTTGGGCATTGTGTCTTGGTCAGTGTGTCTCGGGCGCTCGGTCAGTGCGTCTCGGGCCTTTGGGCAGCATGTCTCGGGCAGAGTGTCTCAGGCCCTCGGGCAGTGTGTTTCGGGCAGTGTGTCTCTGGCAGTGTGTCTCTGGCAGTGTGTCTCAGGCCTTCGGGCAGTGTGTCTCGGGCAGTGTGCCTCGGGCCCTAGGGCAGCGTGTCTCAGGCCCTCGGGCAGTGTGTCTCGGGCAGTGTGTCTCGGGCCCTCGGGCAGAGTGTCTCGGGCAGTGTGTCTTGGGCCCTCGGGCAGTGCGACTCGGGCAGCGTGTCTCGAGCCCTCTGGCAGTGTGTCTCGGGCAGCGTGTCTCGGGCCCTCGGGAAGCGTGTCTCGGGCAGTGTGTCTCGGGCAGAGTGTCTCGGGCAGTGTGTCTCGGACACTGCGTCTCGGGCAGTGTGTCTTGAGCCCGCGGGCAGTGTGTCTCAGGCAGCGTGTCTCGGGCCCTCGGGCAGTTTGTCTCGGGCAGTGCGATTCGGGCCCTCGGGCAGTGTGTCTCGGGCAGAGTGGCTCGGGCAGTGAGTCTTGGACCCTCAGGTAGTGCGTCTCGGTCAGTGTGTCTCGGGCAGTGTGTCTCAGGCCCTCGGGCAGATTGTCTCGGGCAGTATGTCTCGGGCAGTGTGTCTCTGGCAGAGTGTCTCTGGCCCTCGGGCAGTGTGTCTCGGGCAGTGTGTCTCTGGCAGTGTGTCTCGGGCCCTCGGGCAGCATGTCTCGGGCAGTGTGTCTCAGGCCCTCGGGCAGAATGTCTCGGGTAGTGTGTCTCGGGCCCTTGGGCAGAGTGCCTCGGTCAGAGCGACTCGGGCAGCGTGTCTCGGGCAGCGTGTCTCGGGCCCTCGGGCAGTGTGTCTCGGGCAGCTTGTCTCGAGCAGCTTGTCTCCAGCATTGTATCTCAGGCAATTTGTCTCGGACAGCGTGTCTCGGGCCCTCGGGCAGCGTGTCTCGGGCCTTTGGGCATTGTGTCTTGGTCAGTGTGTCTCGGGCGCTCGGTCAGTGCGTCTCGGGCCTTTGGGCAGCATGTCTCGGGCAGTGTGTCTCGGGCAGGGTGTCTCGGGCAGAGTGTCTCGGGCTGTCGGGCAGTGTGTCTCGGGCCCTCGGGCAGTGTGTCTCGGGCAGAGTATCTCAGGCATTGCGACTCGTGCAGTGCGTCTCAGGCAGTGTGTCTCGGGCAGTGTGTCTCAGGCAGAGTGTCTCGGGCAGTGTGTCTCGGGCAGTGCGTCTCAAGCAGAGTGTCTCGGGCAGTGTGTCTCGGGCAGTGCGTCTCGGGCAGTGTGTCTCGGGCAGTGCGTCTCAGGCAGAGTGTCTCGGGCAGTGTGTCTCAGGCACTCGGGTAGAGTGTCTCGGGCAGCGTGTCTCGGGCCCTCGGGCAGTGTGTCTCGGGCAGTGTGTCTCAGGCCCTCGGGCCGAGTGTCTCGGGCAGTGTGTCTTGGGCGCTCGGGCAGTGTGTCTCGGGCAGTGCGACTCGGGCCCTCGGGCAGTGTGTCTCGGGCAGTGTGTCTTGGGCCCTCGGGCAGTGTGTCTCGGGCAGCGTGTCTCGGGCAGTGTGTCTTGGGCCCTCGGGCAGAGCGACTCGGGCAGTGTGTCTCGGGCAGCGTGTCTTGAGTCCTCGGGCATTGTGTCTCGGGCAGTGTGCCTCGGGCCGTCGGGCAGAGTGTCTCGGGCCCTCGGGCAGTGTGTCTCGGGCAGTGTGTCTCAGGCCCTCGGGCAGAGTGTCTCGGGCAGTGTGTCTTGGGCCCTCGGGCAGTGGGTCTCGGGCCCTTTGGGCAGTGTGTCTCGGGCAGTGCGACTCGGGCCCTCGGGCAGTGTGTCTCGGGCAGTGTGTCTTGGGCCCTCGGGTAGTGTGTCTCGGGCCCTTGGGCAGAGTGCCTCGGTCAGAGCGACTCGGGCAGTGTGTCTCGGGCAGCGTGTCTCGGGCAGCGTGGCTCGGGCAGCTTGTCTCCAGCATTGTATCTCGGGCAGTGTGTCTCGGACAGCGTGTCTCGGGCCCTCGGGCAGCGTGTCTCGGGCCTTTGGGCATTGTGTCTTGGTCAGTGTGTCTCGGGCGCTCGGTCAGTGCGTCTCGGGCCTTTGGGCAGCATGTCTCGGGCAGAGTGCCTCAGGCCCTCGGGCAGTGTGTTTCGGGCAGTGTGTCTCTGGCAGTGTGTCTCTGGCAGTGTGTCTCAGGCCTTCGGGCAGTGTGTCTCGGGCAGTGTGCCTCGGGCCCTAGGGCAGCGTGTCTCAGGCCCTCGGGCAGTGTGTCTCGGGCAGTGTGTCTCGGGCCCTCGGGCAGAGTGTCTCGGGCAGTGTGTCTTGGGCCCTCGGGCAGTGCGACTCGGGCAGCGTGTCTCGAGCCCTCTGGCAGTGTGTCTCGGGCAGCGTGTCTCGGGCCCTCGGGAAGCGTGTCTCGGGCAGTGTGTCTCGGGCAGAGTGTCTCGGGCAGTGTGTCTCGGACACTGCGTCTCGGGCAGTGTGTCTTGAGCCCGCGGGCAGTGTGTCTCAGGCAGCGTGTCTCGGGCCCTCGGGCAGTTTGTCTCGGGCAGTGCGACTCGGGCCCTCGGGCAGTGTGTCTCGGGCAGAGTGGCTCGGGCAGTGAGTCTTGGACCCTCAGGTAGTGCGTCTCGGTCAGTGTGTCTCGGGCAGTGTGTCTCAGGCCCTCGGGCAGATTGTCTCGGGCAGTATGTCTCGGGCAGTGTGTCTCTGGCAGTGTGTCTCGGGCCCTCGGGCAGCATGTCTCGGGCAGTGTGTCTCAGGCCCTCGGGCAGAATGTCTCGGGCAGTGTGTCTCGGGCCCTCGGGCAGTGTGTCTCGGACAGTGCGACTCGGGCCCTCGGGCAGTGTGTCTCGGGCAGTGTGTCTTGGGCCCTCGGGCAGTGTGTCTCGGGCAGTGTGTCTCGGGCCCTCGGGCAGTGTGTCTCGGGCAGTGTGTCTCGGGCCCTCGGGAAGCGTGTCTCGGGCAGTGTTTCTCGGGCAGAGTGTCTCGGGCAGTGTGTCTCGGGCAGTGTGTCTCGGACACTGTGTCTCGGGCAGTGTGTCTCGAGCCCGCGGGCAGTGTGTCTCGGACAGCGTGTCTCGGGCAGTGTGTCTCAGGCAATGAGTCTTGGACCCTCGGGCAGTGTGTCTCGGGCAGTGCGTCTCGGACCCTCGGGCAGTGTGTCTCGGGCAGTGTGTCTTGGGCCCTCGGGTAGTGTGTCTCGGGCAGTGTGCCTCGGGCCCTTGGGCAGAGTGCCTCGGTCAGAGCGACTCGGGCAGTGTGTCTCAGGCCCTCGGGCAGTGTGTCTCGGGCAGTGTGTCTCGGGCCCTCGGGCAGTGTGTCTCGGGCAGTGTGTCTTGGGCCCTCGGGCAGTGTGTCTCGGGCAGCGTGTCTCGGGCAGCGTGTCTTGGGCCCTCGGGCATTGTGTCTCTGGCAGAGTGTCTCAGGCCCTCGGGCAGTGTGTCTCGGGCAGTGTGTCTCTGGCAGTGTGTCTCAGGCCCTCGGGCAGTGTGTCTCGGGCAGTGTGTCTCGGGCCCTCGGGCAGTGTGTCTCGGGCAGTGTGTCTTGGGCCCTCGGGCAGTGTGTCTCGGGCAGTGTGTCTCGGGCCCTTGGGCAGAGTGCCTCGGGCAGAGCGACTCGGGCAGTGTGTCTCGGGCAGCGTGTCTCGGGCAGTATGTCTCGGGCAGTGTGTCTCGGGCAGTGTGTCTCTGGCAGAGTGTCTCTGGCCCTCGGGTAGTGTGTCTCGGGCAGTGTGTCTCTGGCAGTGTGTCTCAGGCCCTCGGGCAGTGTGTCTCGGGCAGTGTGTCTCGGGCCCTCGGGCAGTGTGTCTCGGGCAGTGTGTCTCAGGCCCTCGGGCAGAGTGTCTCGGGCAGTGTGTCTTGGGCCCTCGGGCAGTGTGTCTCGGGCAGTGCGACTTTGGCCCTCGGGCAGTGTGTCTCGGGCAGTTTGTCTTGGGCCCTCGTGCAGTGTGTCTCGGGCCCTTGGGCAGTGTGTCTCGGGCAGTGTGTCTCGGGCCCTCGGGAAGCGTGTCTTGGGCAGTGTGTCTCGGGCAGAGTGTCTCGGGCAGAGTGTCTCGGACACTGTGCCTCGGGCAGTGTGTCTCGAGCCCGCGGGCAGTGTGTCTCGGTTAGCGTGTCTCAGGCAGTGTGTCTCAGGCAGAGTGTCCCGGCAGTGAGTCTTGGACGCTCGGGCAGTGTGTCTCGGGCAGTGCGTCTCGGTCAGTGTGTCTCGGGCAGTGTGTCTCAGGCCCTCGGGCAGATTGTCTCGGGCAGTATGTCTCGGGCAGTGTGTCTCTGGCAGAGTGTCTCAGGCCCTCGGGCAGTGTGTCTCGGGCAGTGTGTCTCTGGCAGAGTGTCTCAGGCCCTCGGGCAGTGTGTCTCGGGCAGTGTGTCTCGGGCAGGGTGTCTCGGGCAGGGTGTCTCGGGCTGTCGGGCAGTGTGTCTCGGTCCCTCGGGCAGTGTGTCTCGGGCCCTTGGGCAGAGTGCCTCGGGCAGAGCGACTCGGGCAGTGTGTCTCGGGCAGCGTGTCTCGGGCAATGTGTCTCGGGCAGTGTGTCTCGGGCAGTGTGTCTCTGGCAGAGTGTCTCTGGCCCTCGGGTAGTGTGTCTCGGGCAGTGTGTCTCTGGCAGTGTGTCTCAGGCCCTCGGGCAGTGTGTCTCGGGCAGTGTGTCTCGGGCCCTCGGGCAGTGTGTCTCGGGCAGTGTGTCTCAGGCCCTCGGGCAGAGTGTCTCGGGCAGTGTGTCTTGGGCCCTCGGGCAGTGTGTCTCGGGCAGTGCGACTCGGGCCCTCGGGCAGTGTGTCTCGGGCAGTTTGTCTTGGGCCCTCGTGCAGTGTGTCTCGGGCCCTTGGGCAGTGTGTCTCGGGCAGTGTGTCTCGGGCCCTCGGGAAGCGTGTCTTGGGCAGTGTGTCTCGGGCAGAGTGTCTCGGGCAGAGTGTCTCGGACACTGTGCCTCGGGCAGTGTGTCTCGAGCCCGCGGGCTGTGTGTCTCGGGCAGCGTGTCTCAAGCAGTGTGTCTCAGGCAGAGTGTCCCGGCAGTGAGTCTTGGACCCTCGGGCAGTGTGTCTCGGGCAGTGCGTCTCGGTCAGTGTGTCTCGGGCAGTGTGTCTCAGGCCCTCGGGCAGATTGTCTCGGGCAGTATGTCTCGGGCAGTGTGTCTCTGGCAGAGTGTCTCAGGCCCTCGGGCAGTGTGTCTCGGGCAGTGTGTCTCTGGCAGAGTGTCTCAGGCCCTCGGGCAGTGTGTCTCAGGCAGTGTGTCTCTGGCAGTGTGTCTCAGGCCCTCGGGCAGTGTGTCTCTGGCAGTGTGTCTCGGGCTCTCGGGCAGTGTGTCTCGGGCAGTGTGTCTCAGGCCCTCGGGCAGAGTGTCTCGGGCAGTGTGTCTTGGGCCCTCGGGCAGTGTGTCTCGGGCAGTGCGACTCAGGCCCTCGGGCAGTTTGTCTCGGGCAGTGTGTCTTGGGCCCTCGGGCAGTGTGTCTCGGGCAGTGTGTCTCGGGCCCTTGGGCAGAGTGCCTCGGGCAGAGCGACTCGGGCAGTGTGTCTCCGGCAGTGTGTCTCAGGCCCGCGGGCAGAGTGTCTCGGGCAGTGTGTCTTGGGCCCTCGGGCAGTGGGTCTCGGGCCCTTTGGGCAGTGTGTCTCGGCCAGTGCGACTCGGGCCCTCGGGCAGTGTGTCTCGGGCAGTGTGTCTTGGGCCCTCGGGTAGTGTGTCTTGGGCCCTTGGGCAGAGTGCCTCGGTCAGAGCGACTCGGGCAGCGTGTCTCGGGCCCTCGGGCAGTGTGTCTCGGGCAGCTTGTCTCGAGCAGCTTGTCTCCAGCATTGTATCTCAGGCAATTTGTCTCGAACAGCGTGTCTCGGGCCTTTGGGCATTGTGTCTTGGTCAGTGTGTCTCGGGCGCTCGGTCAGTGCGTCTCGGGCCTTTGGGCAGCATGTCTCGGGCAGTGTGTCTCGGGCAGGGTGTCTCGGGCAGGGTGTCTCGGGCTGTCGGGCAGTGTGTCTCGGGCCCTCGGGCAGTGTGTCTCGGGCAGTGTGTCTCGGGTCCTCGGGAAGCGTGTCTCGGGCAGTGTGTCTCGGGCAGAGTGTCTCGGGCAGAGTATCTCGGGCAGAGTGTCTCGGACACTGTGTCTCGGGCAGTGTGTCTCGGGCCCCCGGGCAGTGTGTCTCGGGCAGTGTGTCTCGGGCAGCGTGTCTCAGGCAGCGTGTCTCGGGCAGCGTGTCTCGGGCAGTGCGTCTCGGGCAGAGCGTCTCGGGCAGAGTGTCTCGGGCAGAGTGTCTCGGGCAGAGTGTCTCAGGCCCTCGGGCAGTGTGTCTCGGGCAGAGTATCTCGGGCATTGCGACTCATGCAGTGCGTCTCAGGCAGTGTGTCTCGGGCAGTGTGTCTCAGGCAGAGTGTCTCGGGCAGTGTGTCTCGGGCAGTGCGTCTCAAGCAGAGTGTCTCGGGCAGTGTGTCTCGGGCAGTGCGTCTCGGGCAGTGTGTCTCGGGCAGTGCGTCTCAGGCAGAGTGTCTCGGGCAGTGTGTCTCAGGTACTCGGGCAGAGTGTCTCGGGCAGTGTGTCTCGGGCAGTGTGTCTCTGGCAGAGTGTCTCTGGCAGAGTGTCTCTGGCCCTCGGGCAGTGTGTCTCGGGCAGTGTGTCTCTGGCAGAGTGTCTCAGGCCCTCGGGCAGCGTGTTTCGGGCAGTGTGTCTCTGGCAGTGTGTCTCAGGCCTTCGGGCCGTGTGTCTCGGGCAGTGTGCCTCGGGCCCTCGGGCAGCGTGTCTCAGGCCCTCGGGCAGTGTGTCTCGGGCAGTGTGTCTCGGGCAGTGTGTCTCGGGTCCTCAGGCAGAGTGTCTCGGGCAGTGTGTCTCGGGCCCTCGGGCAGCGTGTTTCGGGCAGTGTGTCTCTGGCAGTGTGTCTCTGGCAGTGTGTCTCAGGCCTTCGGGCAGTGTGTCTCGGGCAGTGTGCCTCGGGCCCTCGGGCAGCGTGTCTCAGGCCCTCGGGCAGTGTGTCTCGGGCAGTGTGTCTCGGGCAGTGTGTCTCGGGCCCTCGGGCAGAGTGTCTCGGGCAGTGTGTCTCGGGCACTCGGGAAGCGTGTCTCGGGCAGTGTGTCTCGGGCAGAGTGTCTCGGGCAGTATGTCTCGGACACTGCGTCTCGGGCAGTGTGTCTTGAGCCCGCGGGCAGTGTGTCTCGGGCAGCGTGTCTCGGGCCCTCGGGCAGTTTGTCTCGGGCAGTGCGACTCGGGCCCTCGGGCAGTGTGTCTCGGGCAGAGTGTCTCGGGCAGTGAATCTTGGACCCTCAGGTAGTGCGTCTCGGTCAGTGTGTCTCGGGCAGTGTGTCTCAGGCCCTCGGGCAGATTGTCTCGGGCAGTATGTCTCGGGCAGTGTGTCTCTGGCAGAGTGTCTCTGGCCCTCGGGCAGTGTGTCTCGGGCAGTGTGTCTCTGGCAGTGTGTCTCGGGCCCTCGGGCAGCATGTCTCGGGCAGTGTGTCTCAGGCCCTCGGGCAGAATGTCTCGGGCAGTGTGTCTCGGGCCCTCCGTCAGTGTGTCTCGGGCAGTGTGTCTTGGGCCCTCGGGCAGTGTGTCTCGGGCAGTGTGTCTCGGGCCCTCGGGCAGTGTGTCTCGGGCAGTGTGTCTCGGGCCCTCGGGAAGCGTGTCTCGGGCAGTGTGTCTCGGGCAGAGTGTCTCGGGCAGTGTGTCTCGGGCAGTGTGTCTCGGACACTGTATCTCTGGCAGTGTGTCTCGAGCCCGCGGGCAGTGTGTCTCGGGCAGCGTGTCTCGGGCAGTGTGTCTCAGGCAATGAGTCTTGGACCCTCGGGCAGTGTGTCTCGGGCAGTGCGTCTCGGACCCTCGGGCAGTGTGTCTCGGGCAGTGTGTCTCGGGCCCTCGGGCAGCGTGTTTCGGGCAGTGTGTCTCTGGCAGTGTGTCTCTGGCAGTGTGTCTCAGGCCTTCGGGCAGTGTGTCTCGGGCAGTGTGCCTCGGGCCCTCGGGCAGCGTGTCTCAGGCCCTCGGGCAGTGTGTCTCGGGCAGTGTGTCTCGGGCAGTGTGTCTCGGGCCCTCGGGCAGAGTGTCTCGGGCAGTGTGTCTCGGGCCCTCGGGAAGCGTGTCTCGGGCAGTGTGTCTCGGGCAGAGTGTCTCGGGCAGTATGTCTCGGACACTGCGTCTCGGGCAGTGTGTCTTGAGCCCGCGGGCAGTGTGTCTCGGGCAGCGTGTCTCGGGCCCTCGGGCAGTTTGTCTCGGGCAGTGCGACTCGGGCCCTCGGGCAGTGTGTCTCGGGCAGAGTGTCTCGGACACTGTGTCTCGGGCAGTGTGTCTCGGGCCCTCGGGCAGTGTGTCTCGGGCAGTGTGTCTCGGGCAGAGTGTCTCGGGCAGTGAGTCTTGGACCCTCGGGCAGCGTGTCTCGGGCAGTGCGTCTCAGGCAGAGTGTCTCGGGCAGAGTGTCTCGGGCAGTGTGTCTCAGGCCCTCGGGCAGTGTGTCTCGGGCAGTGCGTCTCGGGCAGTGTGTCTCGGGCAGTGCGTCTCGGGCCCTCGGGGAGAGTGTCTCCGGCAGTGTGTCTCGGGCAGTGTGTCTCTGGCAGAGTGTCTCTGGCCCTCGGGCAGTGTGACTCGGCCACTGTGACTCGGGCAGTGTGTCTCTGGCAGTGTGTCTCAGGCCTTCGGGCAGTGTGTCTCGGGCAGTGTGCCTCGGGCCCTCGGGCAGCGTGTCTCGGGCCCTCGGGCAATGTGTCTCGGGCAGTGTCTCTCGGGCAGTGTGTCTCGGGCCTTCGGGCAGAGTGTCTCGGGCAGTGTGTCTTGGGCCCTCGGGCAGTGTGTCTCGGGCCCTCGGGCAGTGTGTCTCGGGCCCTCGGGCAGTGTGTCTCGGGCAGTGTGTCTTGGGCCCTCGGGCAGTGTGTCTCGGGCAGTGTGTCTCGGGCCCTTGGGCAGAGTGCCTCGGTCAGAGCGTGTCGGGCAGTGTGTCTCGGGCAGCGTGTCTCGGGCAGCGTGTCTTGCGCCCTCGGGCATTGTATCTCGGGCAATTTGTCTCGGGCAGTGTGTCTAGGGCTCTCGGGCAGTGTATCTCGGGCAGTGTGTCTAGGGCTCTCGGGCAGTGTGTCTCGGGCAGTGTGTCTCGGGCAGAGTGTCTCGGGCAGTGAGTCTTGGACCCTCGGGCAGCGTGTCTCGGGCAGTGCGTCTCGGGCAGAGTGTCTCGGGCAGAGTGTCTCGGGCAGAGTGTCTCGGGCAGTGTGTCTCAGGCCCTCGGGCAGTGTGTCTCGGGCAGTGCGTCTCGGGCAGTGTGTCTCGGGCAGTGTGTCTCTGGCAGAGTGTCTCCGGCCCTCGGGCAGTGTGACTCGGGCAGTGTGTCTCGGGCAGTGTGTCTCTGGCAGAGTGTCTCTGGCCCTCGGGCAGTGTGTCTCTGGCATTGTGTCTCAGGCCTTCGGGCAGTGTGTCTCGGGCAGTGTGCCTCGGGCCCTCGGGCAGTGTGTCTCGGGCAGCTTGTCTCCAGCATTGTATCTCAGGCAATTTGTCTCGGACAGCGTGTCTCGCGCCCTCGGGCAGCGTGTCTCGGGCCTTTGGGCATTGTGTCTTGGTCAGTGTGTCTTGGGCGCTCGGTCAGTGCGTCTCGGGCCTTTGGGCATTGTGTCTTGGTCAGTGTGTCTCGGGCGCTCGGTCAGTGCGTCTCGGGCCTTTGGGCAGCATGTCTCGGGCAGTGTGTCTCGGGCAGGGTGTCTCGGGCAGGGTGTCTCGGGCTGTCGGGCAGTGTGTCTCGGGCCCTCGGGCAGTGTGTCTCGGGCAGTGTGTCTCGGGCCCTCGGGAAGCGTGTCTCGGGCAGTGTGTCTCGGGCAGAGTGTCTCGGGCAGAGTGTCTCGGGCAGAGTGTCTCGGACACTGTGTCTCGGACAGTGTGTCTCGGGCCCTCGGGCAGTGTGTCTCGGGCAGTGTGTTTCGGGCAGCGTGTCTCAGGCAGCGTGTCTCGGGCAGCGCGTCTCGGGCAGAGTGTCTCGGGCAGAGTGTCTCAGGCCCTCGGGCAGTGTGTCTCGGGCAGAGTATCTCGGGCATTGCGACTCGTGCAGTGCGTCTCAGGCAGTGTGTCTCGGGCAGTGTGTCTCAGGCAGAGTGTCTCGGGCAGTGTGTCTCGGGCAGTGCGTCTCAAGCAGAGTGTCTCGGGCAGTGTGTCTCGGGCAGAGTGTCTCGGGCAGTGAGTCTTGGACCCTCGGGCAGCGTGTCTCGGGCAGTGCGTCTCGGGCAGAGTGTCTCGGGCAGAGTGTCTCGGGCAGAGTGTCTCGGGCAGTGTGTCTCAGGCCCTCGGGCAGTGTGTCTCGGGCAGTGCGTCTCGGGCAGTGTGTCTCGGGCAGTGTGTCTCTGGCAGAGTGTCTCCGGCCCTCGGGCAGTGTGACTCGGGCAGTGTGTCTCGGGCAGTGTGTCTCTGGCAGAGTGTCTCTGGCCCTCGGGCAGTGTGTCTCTGGCAGTGTGTCTCAGGCCTTCGGGCAGTGTGTCTCGGGCAGTGTGCCTCGGGCCCTCGGGCAGCGTGTCTCGGGCAGCTTGTCTCGAGCAGCTTGTCTCCAGCATTGTATCTCAGGCAATTTGTCTCGGACAGCGTGTCTCGGGCCCTCGGGCAGCGTGTCTCGGGCCTTTGGGCATTGTGTCTTGGTCAGTGTGTCTCGGGCGCTCGGTCAGTGCGTCTCGGGCCTTTGGGCATTGTGTCTTGGTCAGTGTGTCTCGGGCGCTCGGTCAGTGCGTCTCGGGCCTTTGGGCAGCATGTCTCGGGCAGTGTGTCTCGGGCAGGGTGTCTCGGGCAGGGTGTCTCGGGCTGTCGGGCAGTGTGTCTCGGGCCCTCGGGCAGTGTGTCTCGGGCAGTGTGTCTCGGGCCCTCGGGAAGCGTGTCTCGGGCAGTGTGTCTCGGGCAGAGTGTCTCGGGCAGAGTGTCTCGGGCAGTGTGTCTCGGGCCCTCGGGCAGTGTGTCTCGGGCAGTGTGTCTCGGGCAGCGTGTCTCAGGCAGCGTGTCTCGGGCAGTGCGTCTCGGGCAGAGTGTCTCGGGCAGAGTGTCTCAGGCCCTCGGGCAGTGTGTCTCGGGCAGAGTATCTCGGGCATTGCGACTCGTGCAGTGCGTCTCAGGCAGTGTGTCTCGGGCAGTGTGTCTCAGGCAGAGTGTCTCGGGCAGTGTGTCTCGGGCAGTGCGTCTCAAGCAGAGTGTCTCGGGCAGTGTGTCTCGGGCAGTGCGTCTCGGGCAGTGTGTCTCGGGCAGTGCGTCTCAGGCAGAGTGTCTCGGGCAGTGTGTCTCAGGCACTCGGTCAGTGTGTCTCGGGCAGTGTGTCTCTGGCAGAGTGTCTCTGGCAGAGTGTCTCTGGCCCTCGGGCAGTGTGTCTCGGGCAGTGTGTCTCTGGCAGAGTGTCTCAGGCCCTCGGGCAGTGTGTTTCGGGCAGTGTGTCTCTGGCAGTGTGTCTCTGGCAGTGTGTCTCAGGCCTTCGGGCAGTGTGTCTCGGGCAGTGTGCCTCGGGCCCTCGGACAGCGTGTCTCAGGCCTTCGGGCAGTGTGTCTCGGGCAGTGTGTCTCGGGCAGTGTGTCTCGGGCCCTCGGGCAGAGTGTCTCGGGCAGTGTGTCTTGGGCCCTCGGGCAGTGTGTCTCGGGCCCTCGGGCAGTGTGTCTCGGGCCCTCGGGCAGTGTGTCTCGGGCAGTGTGTCTCGGGCAATTTGTCTCGGGCAGTGTGTCTCGGGCGCTCGGGAAGCGTGTCTCGGGCCTTTGGGCAGCATGTCTCGGGCAGTGTGTCTCGGGCAGTGTGTCTCGGGCAGCGTGTCTCGGGCAGTGTGTCTCGGGCAGTGCGACTCGGGCCCTCGGGCAGTGTGTCTCGGGCAGTGTGTCTTGGGCCCTCGGGCAGTGTGTCTCGGGCAGTGTGTCTCGGGCCCTTGGGCAATTTGTCTCGGGCAGTGAGTCTCGGGCGCTCGGGAAGCGTGTCTCGGGCCTTTGGGCAGCATGTCTCGGGCAGTGTGTCTCGGGCAGTGTGTCTCGGGCAGCGTGTCTCGGGCAGAGTGTCTTGGGCAGCGTGCCTCGGGCATTGTGACTCGGGAAGCGTGTCTCGGGAAGCGTGTCTCGGGCAGTGTGTCTCGGGCCCTCGGGCAATGTGACTCGGGCAGCGTGTCTCGAGCCCACGGGCAGTGTGTCTCGGGCCCTCGGGCAGTGTGTCTCAGGCATTGTGTCTTGGGCAGCATGTCTCGGGCAGCGTGTCTCGGGCAGCGTGTCTCGGGCAGCGTGTCTCGAGCCCTCGGGAAGCGTGTCTCGGGCAGAGTGTCTCGGGCAGTGTGTCTCGGGAAGCGTGTCTCGGGACCTCGGGCAGCGTGTCTCGGGCCCTCGGGCAGTTTGTCTCGGGCAGTGCGACTCGGGCCCTCGGGCAGTGTGTCTCGGGCAGTGTGTCTAGGGCTCTCGGGCAGTGTGTCTCGGGCAGTGTGTCTCGGGCCCTTGGGCAGTGTGTCTCGGGCAGTGTGTCTCGGGCCCTCGGGAAGCGTGTCTCGGGCAGTGTGTCTCGGGCAGAGTGTCTCGGGCAGTGTGTCTCGGACACTGCGTCTCGGGCAGTGTGTCTTGAGCCCGCGGGCAGTGTGTCTCGGGCAGCGTGTCTCGGGCAGTGTGTCTCAGGCAGAGTGTCTCGGGCAGTGAGTCTTGGACCCTCGGGTAGTGCGTCTCGGTCAGTGTGTCTCGGGCAGTGTGTCTCAGGCACTCGGGCAGATTGTCTCGGGCAGTATGTCTCGGGCCCTCGGGCAGTGTGTCTCTGGCAGAGTGTCTCTGGCCCTCGGGCAGTGTGTCTCGGGCAGTGTGTCTCTGGCAGTGTGTCTCAGGCCCTCGGGCAGTGTGTCTCAGGCAGTGTGTCTCGGGCCCTCGGGCAGTGTGTCTCGGGCAGTGTGTCTCAGGCCCTCGGGCAGTGTGTCTTGGGCCCTCGGGCAGTGTGTCTCGGGCAGTGCGACTCGGGCCCTCGGGCAGTGTGTCTCGGGCAGTGTGTCTTGGGCCCTCGGGCAGTGTGTCTCGGGCAGTGTGTCTCGGGCCCTCGGGCAGTGTGTCTCGGGCAGTGTGTCTCGGGCCCTCGGGCAGTGTGTCTCGGGCAGTGTGTCTCGGGCCCTCGGGAAGTGTGTCTCGGACACTGTGTCTCGGGCAGTGTGTCTCGAGCCCGCGGGCTGTGTGTCTCGGGCAGCGTGTCTCGGGCAGTGTGTCTCGGGCAATGAGTCTTGGACCCTCGGGCAGTGTGTCTCGGGCAGTGCGTCTCGGTCAGTGTGTCTCGGGCAGTGTGTCTCAGGCCCTCGGGCAGCTTGTCTCGGCAGTATGTCTCGGGCAGTGTGTCTCTGGCAGAGTGTCTCAGGCGCTCGGGCAGTGTGTCTCGGGCAGTGTGTCTCGGGCAGTGTGTCTCGGGCAATGTGTCTCTGGCAGTGTGTCTCAGGCCCTCGGGCAGTGTGTCTCGGGCAGTGTGTCTCGGGCCCTCGGGCAGTGTGTCTCGGGCAGTGTGTCTCAGGCCCTCGGGCAGAGTGTCTCGGGCAGTGTGTCTTGGGCCCTCGGGCAGTGTGTCTCGGGCAGTGCGACTCGGGCCCTCGGGCAGTGTGTCTCTGGCAGTTTGTCTTGGGCCCTCGTGCAGTGTGTCTCGGGCCCTTGGGCAGTGTGTCTCGGGCAGTGTGTCTCGGGCCCTCGGGAAGCGTGTCTTGGGCAGTGTGTCTCGGGCAGAGTGTCTCGGGCAGAGTGTCTCGGACACTGTGCCTCGGGCAGTGTGTCTCGAGCCCGCGGGCAGTGTGTCTCGGGCAGCGTGTCTCAGGCAGTGTGTCTCAGGCAGAGTGTCCCGGCAGTGAGTCTTGGACCCTCGGGCAGTGTGTCTCGGGCAGTGCGTCTCGGTCAGTGTGTCTCGGGCAGTGTGTCTCAGGCACTCGGGCAGATTGTCTCGGGCAGTATGTCTCGGGCAGTGTGTCTCTGGCAGAGTGTCTCAGGCCCTCGGGCAGTGTGTCTCGGGCAGTGTGTCTCTGGCAGAGTGTCTCAGGCCCTCGGGCAGTGTGTCTCAGGCAGTGTGTCTCTGGCAGTGTGTCTCAGGCCCTCGGGCAGTGTGTCTCTGGCAGTGTGTCTCGGGCCCTCGGGCAGTGTGTCTCGGGCAGTGTGTCTCAGGCCCTCGGGCAGAGTGTCTCGGGCAGTGTGTCTTGGGCACTCGGGCAGTGTGTCTCGGGCAGTGCGACTCGGGCCCTCGGGCAGTATGTCTCGGGCAGTGTGTCTTGGGCCCTCGGGCAGTGTGTCTCGGGCAGTGTGTCTCGGGCCTTTGGGCAGAGTGCCTCGGGCAGAGCGACTCGGGCAGTGTGTCTCGGGCAGCGTGTCATGAGTCCTCGGGCAGTGTGTCTCGGGCAGTGTGTCTCGGGCCCTCAGGCAGCGTGTCTCGGGCCCTCGGGCAGTGTGTCTCGGGCAGTGTGTCTTGGGCCCTCGGGCAGTGTGTCTCGGGCAGTGTGTCTTGGGCCCTCGGGTAGTGTGTCTCGGGCCCTTGGGCAGAGTGCCTCGGTCAGAGCGACTCGGGCAGCGTGTCTCGGGCAGCGTGTCTCAGGCCCTCGGGCAGTGTGTCTCGGGCAGCGTGTCTCGGGCCCTCGGGCAGTGTGTCTCGGGCAGCTTGTCTCGAGCAGCTTGTCTCCAGCATTGTATCTCAGGCAATTTGTCTCGGACAGCGTGTCTCGGGCCCTCGGGCAGCGTGTCTCGGGCCTTTGGGCATTGTGTCTTGGTCAGTATGTCTCGGGCGCTCGGTCAGTGCGTCTCGGGCCTTTGGGCAGCATGTCTCGGGCAGTGTGTCTCGGGCAGGGTGTCTCGGGCAGGGTGTCTCGGGCTGTCGGGCAGTGTGTCTCGGGCCCTCGGGCAGTGTGTCTCGGGCAGTGTGTCTCGGGCCCTCGGGAAGCGTGTCTCGGGCAGAGTGTCTCGGGGAGAGTGTCTCGGGCAGAGTGTCTCGGGCAGAGTGTCTCGGACACTGTGTCTCGGGCAGTGTGTCTCGGGCCCTCGGGCAGTGTGTCTCGGGCAGTGTGTCTCGGGCAGCGTGTCTCAGGCAGCGTGTCTCGGGCAGTGCGTCTCGGGCAGTGCGTCTCGGGCAGTGCGTCTCGGGCAGAGTGTCTCGGGCAGAGTGTCTCGGGCAGAGTGTCTCAGGCCCTCGGGCAGTGTGTCTCGGGCAGAGTATCTCGGGCATTGCGACTCGTGCAGTGCGTCTCAGGCAGTGTGTCTCGGGCAGTGTGTCTCAGGCAGAGTGTCTCGGGCAGTGTGTCTCGGGCAGTGCGTCTCAAGCAGAGTGTCTCGGGCAGTGTGTCTCGGGCAGTGCGTCTCGGGCAGTGTGTCTCGGGCAGTGCGTCTCAGGCAGAGTGTCTCGGGCAGTGTGTCTCAGGCACTCGGGCAGAGTGTCTCGGACAGTGTGTCTCGGGCAGTGTGTCTCTGGCAGAGTGTCTCTGGCAGAGTGTCTCTGGCCCTCGGGCAGTGAGTCTCGGGCAGTGTGTCTCTGGCAGAGTGTCTCAGGCCCTCGGGCAGCGTGTTTCGGGCAGTGTGTCTCGGGCAGCGTGGCTCTGGCAGCTTGTCTCGGGCTGCTTGTCTCGGGCATTGTATCTCGGGCAATTTGTCTCGGACAGCGTGTCTCGGGCTCTCGGGCAGCGTGTCTCGGGCCTTTGGGCATTGTGTCTTGGTCAGTGTGTCTCGGGCGCTCGGTCAGTGCGTCTCGGGCCTTTGGGCAGCATGTCTCGGGCAGTGTGTCTCGGGCCCTCGGGAAGCGTGTCTCGGGCAGTGTGTCTCTGGCAGAGTGTCTCAGGCCCTCGGGCAGTGTGTTTCGGGCAGTGTGGCAGTGTGTCTCTGGCAGTGTGTCTCAGGCCTTCGGGCAGTGTGTCTCGGGCAGTGTGTCTCGGGCCCTCGGGCAGAGTGTCTCGGGCAGTGTGTCTTGGGCCCTCGGGCAGTGCGACTCGGGCAGCGTGTCTCGAGCCCTCTGGCAGTGTGTCTCGGGCCCTCGGGCATTGTGTCTCAGGCATTGTGTCTTGGGCAGCATGTCTCGGGCAGCGTGTCTCGGGCAGCGTGTCTCGGGCAGCGTGTCTCGGGCCCTCGGGAAGCGTGTCTCGGGCAGTGTGTCTCGGGCAGTGTGTCTCTGGCAGTGTGTCTCGGGCAGCGTGTCTCGGGCAGCGTGTCTCGGGCCCTCGGGAAGCGTGTCTCGGGCAGTGTGTCTCGGGCAGAGTGTCTCGGGCAGTGTGTCTCGGACACTGCGTCTCGGGCAGTGTGTCTTGAGCCCGCGGGCAGTGTGTCTCGGGCAGCGTGTCTCGGGCCCTCGGGCAGTTTGTCTCGGGCAGTGCGACTCGGGCCCTCGGGCAGTGTGTCTCGGGAAGAGTGTCTCGGGCAGTGAGTCTTGGACCCTCAGGTAGTGCGTCTCGGTCAGTGTGTCTCGGGCAGTGTGTCTCAGGCCCTCGGGCAAATTGTCTCGGGCAGTATGTCTCGGGCAGTGTGTCTCTGGCAGAGTGTCTCTGGCCCTCGGGCAGTGTGTCTCGGGCAGTGTGTCTCTGGCAGTGTGTCTCAGGCCCTCGGGCAGTGTGTCTCAGGCAGTGTGTCTCGGGCCCTCGGGCAGCGTGTCTCGGGCAGTGTGTCTCAGGCCCTCGGGCAGAATGTCTCGGGCAGTGTGTCTCGGGCCCTCGGGCAGTGTGTCTCGGGCAGTGCGACTCGGGCCCTCGGGCAGTGTGTCTCGGGCAGTGTGTCTCGGGCCCTCGGGCAGTGTGTCTCGGGCAGTGTGTCTCGGGCCCTCGGGCAGTGTGTCTCGGGCAGTGTGTCTCGGGCCCTCGGGAAGCGTGTCTCGGGCAGTGTGTCTCGGGCAGAGTGTCTCGGGCAGTGTGTCTCGGACACTGTGTCTCGGGCAGTGTGTCTCGAGCCCGCGGGCAGTGTGTCTCGGGCAGCGTGTCTCGGGCAGTGTGTCTCAGGCAATGAGTCTTGGACCCTCGGGCAGTGTGTCTCGGGCAGTGCGTCTCGGACCCTCGGGCAGTGTGTCTCGGGCAGTGTGTCTTGGGCCCTCGGGCAGTGTGTCTCTGGCAGAGTGTCTCTGGCCCTCGGGCAGTGTGTCTCGGGCAGTGTGTCTCTGGCAGTGTGTCTCAGGCCCTTGGGCAGTGTGTCTCAGGCAGTGTGTCTCGGGCCCTCGGGCAGCGTGTCTCGGGCAGTGTGTCTCAGGCCCTCGGGCAGAATGTCTCGGGCAGTGTGTCTCGGGCCCTCGGGCAGTGTGTCTCGGGCAGTGCGACTCGGGCCCTCGGGCAGTGTGTCTCGGGCAGTGTGTCTCGGGCCCTCGGGCAGTGTGTCTCGGGCAGTGTGTCTCGGGCCCTCGGGCAGTGTGTCTCGGGCAGTGTGTCTCGGGCCCTCGGGAAGCGTGTCTCGGGCAGTGTGTCTCGGGCAGAGTGTCTCGGGCAGTGTGTCTCGGACACTGTGTCTCGGGCAGTGTGTCTCGAGCCCGCGGGCAGTGTGTCTCGGGCAGCGTGTCTCGGGCAGTGTGTCTCAGGCAATGAGTCTTGGACCCTCGGGCAGTGTGTCTCGGGCAGTGCGTCTCGGACCCTCGGGCAGTGTGTCTCGGGCAGTGTGTCTTGGGCCCTCGGGTAGTGTGTCTCGGGCAGTGTGCCTCGGGCCCTTGGGCAGAGTGCCTCGGTCAGAGCGACTCGGGCAGTGTGTCTCGGGCAGCGTGTCTCGGGCCCTCGGGCATTGTGTCTCGGGCAGCTTGTCTCGGGCAGCTTGTCTCCAGCATTGTATCTCGGGCAATTTGTCTCGGACAGCATGTCTCGGGCCCTCGGGCAGCGTGTCTCGGGCCTTTGGGCATTGTGTCTTGGTCAGTGTGTCTCGGGCGCTCGGTCAGTGCGTCTCGGGCCTTTGGGCAGTGTGTCTCGGGCAGTGTGTCTCGGGCAGGGTGTCTCGGGCAGTGTCTCGGGCAGTGTCTCGGGCAGGGTGTCTCGGGCTGTCGGGCAGCGTGTCTCGGGCAGTGTGTCTCGGGCCCTCGGGAAGCGTGTCTCGGGCAATGTGTCTCGGGCAGAGTGTCTCGGGCAGAGTGTCTCGGACACTGTGTCTCGGGCAGTGTGTCTCGGGCCCTCGGGCAGTGTGTCTCGGGCAGCGTGTCTCGGGCAGTGCGTCTCGGGCAGAGTGTCTCGGGCAGAGTGTCTCGGGCAGTGTGTCTCAGGCCCTCGGGCAGTGTGTCTCGGGCAGTGCGTCTCGGGCAGTGTGTCTCGGGCAGTGCGTCTCGGGCAGTGCGTCTCGGGCCCTCGGGGAGAGTGTCTCGGGCAGTGTGTCTCGGGCAGTGTGTCTCGGGCAGTGTGTCTCTGGCAGAGTGTCTCTGGCCCTCGGGCAGTGTGACTCGGCCAGTGTGACTCGGGCAGTGTGTCTCTGGCAGAGTGTCTCAGGCCCTCAGGCAGTGTGTCTCTGGCAGTGTGTCTCAGGCCTTCGGGCAGTGTGTCTCGGGCAGTGTGCCTCGGGCCCTCGGGCAGCGTGTCTCAGGCCCTCGGGCAATGTGTCTCGGGCAGTGTCTCTCGGGCAGTGTGTCTCGGGCCTTCGGGCAGAGTTTTTCGGGCAGTGTGTATTGGGCCCTCGGGCAGTGTGTCTCGGGCCCTCGGGCAGTGTGTCTCGGGCCCTCGGGCAGTGTGTCTCGGGCAGTGTGTCTTGGGCCCTCGGGCAGTGTGTCTCGGGCAGTGTGTCTCGGGCCCTTGGGCAGAGTGCCTCGGTCAGAGCGTGTCGGGCAGTGTGTCTCGGGCAGCGTTTCTCGGGCAGCGTGTCTTGCGCCCTCGGGCATTGTATCTCGGGCAATTTGTCTCGGGCAATGTGTCTAGGGCTCTCGGGCAGTGTGTCTCGGGCAGTGTGTCTAGGGCTCTCGGGCAGTGTGTCTCGGGCAGTGTGTCTCGGGCAGAGTGTCTCGGGCAGTGAGTCTTGGACCCTCGGGCAGCGTGTCTCGGGCAGTGCGTCTCGGGCAGAGTGTCTCGGGCAGAGTGTCTCGGGCAGTGTGTCTCAGGCCCTCGGGCAGTATGTCTCGGGCAGTGCGTCTCGGGCAGTGCGTCTCGGGCAGAGTGTCTCGGGCAGAGTGTCTCGGGCCCTCGGGCAGAGTGTCTCGGGCAGTGTGTCTCGGGCAGTGTGTCTCGGGCAGTGTGTCTCTGGCAGAGTGTCTCTGGCCCTCGGGCAGTGTGACTCGGGCAGTGTGTCTCGGGCAGTGTGTCTCTGGCAGAGTGTCTCTGGCCCTCGGGCAGTGTGTCTCTGGCAGTGTGTCTCAGGCCTTCGGGCAGTGTGTCTCGGGCAGTGTGCCTCGGGCCCTCGCGCAGCGTGTCTCGGGCAGCGTGTCTCGGGCCCTCGGGCAGTGTGTCTCGGGCAGCTTGTCTCGAGCAGCTTGTCTCCAGCATTGTATCTCAGGCAATTTGTCTCGGACAGCGTGTCTCGGGCCTTTGGGCATTGTGTCTTGGTCAGTGTGTCTCGGGCGCTCGGTCAGTGCGTCTCGGGCCTTTGGGCATTGTGTCTTGGTCAGTGTGTCTCGGGCGCTCGGTCAGTGCGTCTCGGGCCTTTGGGCAGCATGTCTCGGGCAGTGTGTCTCGGGCAGGGTGTCTCGGGCAGGGTGTCTCGGGCTGTCGGGCAGTGTGTCTCGGGCCCTCGGGCAGTGTGTCTCGGGCAGTGTGTCTCGGGCCCTCGGGAAGCGTGTCTCGGGCAGTGTGTCTCGGGCAGAGTGTCTCGGGCAGAGTGTCTCGGGCAGAGTGTCTCGGACACTGTGTCTCGGGCAGTGTGTCTCGGGCCCTCGGGCAGTGTGTCTCGGGCAGTGTGTCTCGGGCAGCGTGTCTCAGGCAGCGTGTCTCGGTCAGTGCGTCTCGGGCAGTGCGTCTCGGGCAGAGTGTCTCGGGCAGAGTGTCTCGGGCAGAGTGTCTCAGGCCCTCGGGCAGTGTGTCTCGGGCAGAGTATCTCGGGCATTGCGACTCGTGCAGTGCGTCTCAGGCAGTGTGTCTCGGGCAGTGTGTCTCGGGCAGTGTGTCTCGGGCAGAGTGTCTCGGGCAGTGTGTCTCGGGCAGTGCGTCTCAAGCAGAGTGTCTCGGGCAGTGTGTCTCGGGCAGTGCGTCTCGGGCAGTGTGTCTCGGGCAGTGCGTCTCAGGCAGAGTGTCTCGGGCAGTGTGTCTCAGGCACTCGGGCAGTGTGTCTCGGGCAGTGTGCCTCTGGCAGAGTGTCTCTGGCAGAGTGTCTCTGGCCCTCGGGCAGTGAGTCTCGGGCAGTGTGTCTCTGGCAGAGTGTCTCAGGCCCTCGGGCAGCGTGTTTCGGGCAGTGTGTCTCGGGCAGCGTGGCTCGGGCAGCTTGTCTCGGGCAGCTTGTCTCGGGCATTGTATCTCGGGCAATTTGTCTCGGACAGCGTGTCTCGGGCCCTCGGGCAGCGTGTCTCGGGCCTTTGGGCATTGTGTCTTGGTCAGTGTGTCTCGGGCGCTCGGTCAGTGCGTCTCGGGCCTTTGGGCAGCATGTCTCGGGCAGTGTGTCTCGGGCCCTCGGGAAGCGTGTCTCGGGCAGTGTGTCTCTGGCAGAGTGTCTCAGGCCCTCGGGCAGTGTGTTTCGGGCAGTGTGTCTCTGGCAGTGTGTCTCTGGCAGTGTGTCTCAGGCCTTCGGGCAGTGTGTCTCGGGCAGTGTGCCTCGGGCCCTCGGGCAGCGTGTCTCAGGCCCTCGGGCAGTGTGTCTCGGGCAGTGTGTCTCGGGCCCTCGGGCAGAGTGTCTCGGGCAGTGTGTCTTGGGCCCTCGGGCAGTGCGACTCGGGCAGCGTGTCTCGAGCCCTCTGGCAGTGTGTCTCGGGCCCTCGGGCAGTGTGTCTCAGGCATTGTGTCTTGGGCAGCATGTCTCGGGCAGCGTGTCTCGGGCAGCGTGTCTCGGGCAGCGTGTCTCGGGCCCTCGGGAAGCGTGTCTCGGGCAGTGTGTCTCGGGCAGTGTGTCTCTGGCAGTGTGTCTCGGGCAGCGTGTCTCGGGCCCTCGGGAAGCGTGTCTCGGGCAGTGTGTCTCGGGCAGAGTGTCTCGGGCAGTGTGTCTCGGACACTGCGTCTCGGGCAGTGTGTCTTGAGCCCGCGGGCAGTGTGTCTCGGGCAGCGTGTCTCGGGCCCTCGGGCAGTTTGTCTCGGGCAGTGCGACTCGGGCCCTCGGGCAGTGTGTCTCGGGCAGAGTGTCTCGGGCAGTGAGTCTTGGACCCTCAGGTAGTGCGTCTCGGTCAGTGTGTCTCGGGCAGTGTGTCTCAGGCCCTCGGGCAGATTGTCTCGGGCAGTATGTCTCGGGCAGTGTGTCTTTGGCAGAGTGTCTCTGGCCCTCGGGCAGTGTGTCTCGGGCAGTGTGTCTCTGGCAGTGTGTCTCAGGCCCTCGGGCAGTGTGTCTCAGGCAGTGTGTCTCGGGCCCTCGGGCAGCGTGTCTCGGGCAGTGTGTCTCAGGCCCTCGGGCAGAATGTCTCGGGCAGTGTGTCTCGGGCCCTCGGGCAGTGTGTCTCGGGCAGTGCGACTCGGGCCCTCGGGCAGTGTGTCTCGGGCAGTGTGTCTCGGGCCCTCGGGCAGTGTGTCTCGGGCAGTGTGTCTCGGGCCCTCGGGCAGTGTGTCTCGGGCAGTGTGTCTCGGGCCCTCGGGAAGCGTGTCTCGGGCAGTGTGTCTCGGGCAGAGTGTCTCGGGCAGTGTGTCTCGGACACTGTGTCTCGGGCAGTGTGTCTCGAGCCCGCGGGCAGTGTGTCTCGGGCAGCGTGTCTCGGGCAGTGTGTCTCAGGCAATGAGTCTTGGACCCTCGGGCAGTGTGTCTCGGGCAGTGCATCTCGGACCCTCGGGCAGTGTGTCTCGGGCAGTGTGTCTTGGGCCCTCGGGTAGTGTGTCTCGGGCAGTGTGCCTCGGGCCCTTGGGCAGAGTGCCTCGGTCAGAGCGACTCGGGCAGTGTGTCTCGGGCAGAGTGTCTCGGGCAGAGTGTCTCGGGCAGAGTGTCTCAGGCCCTCGGGCAGTGTGTCTCGGGCAGAGTATCTCGGGCATTGCGACTCGTGCAGTGCGTCTCAGGCAGTGTGTCTCGGGCAGTGTGTCTTGGGCAGCATGTCTCGGGCAGCGTGTCTCGGGCAGCGTGTCTCGGGCAGCGTGTCTCGGGCCCTCGGGAAGCGTGTCTCGGGCAGTGTGTCTCGGGCAGTGTGTCTCTGGCAGTGTGTCTCGGGCAGCGTGTCTCGGGCCCTCGGGAAGCGTGTCTCGGGCAGTGTGTCTCGGGCAGAGTGTCTCGGGCAGTGTGTCTCGGACACTGCGTCTCGGGCAGTGTGTCTTGAGCCCGCGGGCAGTGTGTCTCGGGCAGCGTGTCTCGGGCCCTCGGGCAGTTTGTCTCGGGCAGTGCGACTCGGGCCCTCGGGCAGTGTGTCTCGGGCAGAGTGTCTCGGGCAGTGAGTCTTGGACCCTCAGGTAGTGCGTCTCGGTCAGTGTGTCTCGGGCAGTGTGTCTCAGGCCCTCGGGCAGATTGTCTCGGGCAGTATGCCTCGGGCAGTGTGTCTTTGGCAGAGTGTCTCTGGCCCTCGGGCAGTGTGTCTCGGGCAGTGTGTCTCTGGCAGTGTGTCTCAGGCCCTCGGGCAGTGTGTCTCAGGCAGTGTGTCTCGGGCCCTCGGGCAGCGTGTCTCGGGCAGTGTGTCTCAGGCCCTCGGGCAGAATGTCTCGGGCAGTGTGTCTCGGGCCCTCGGGCAGTGTGTCTCGGGCAGTGCGACTCGGGCCCTCGGGCAGTGTGTCTCGGGCAGTGTGTCTCGGGCAGTGTGTCTCGGGCAGTGCGTCTCGGGCAGTGTGTCTCGGGCAGTGCGTCTCAGGCAGAGTGTCTCGGGAAGCGTGTCTCGGGCCTTTGGGCAGCATGTCTCGGGCAGTGTGTCTCGGGCAGTGTGTCTCTGGCAGAGTGTCTCTGGCAGAGTGTCTCTGGCCCTCGGGCAGTGTGTCTCGGGCAGTGTGTCTCAGGCAGAGTGTCTCGGGCAGTGTGTCTCGGGCAGTGCGTCTCAAGCAGAGTGTCTCGGGCAGTGTGTCTCGGGCAGTGCGTCTCGGGCAGTGTGTCTCGGGCAGTGCGTCTCAGGCAGAGTGTCTCGGGCAGTGTGTCTCAGGCACTCGGGCAGTGTGTCTCGGGCAGTGTGTCTCTGGCAGAGTGTCTCTGGCAGAGTGTCTCTGGCCCTCGGGCAGTGAGTCTCGGGCAGTGTGTCTCTGGCAGAGTGTCTCAGGCCCTCGGGCAGCGTGTTTCGGGCAGTGTGTCTCGGGCAGCGTGGCTCGGGCAGCTTGTCTCGGGCAGCTTGTCTCGGGCATTGTATCTCGGGCAATTTGTCTCGGACAGCGTGTCTCGGGCCCTCGGGCAGCGTGTCTCGGGCCTTTGGGCATTGTGTCTTGGTCAGTGTGTCTCGGGCGCTCGGTCAGTGCGTCTCGGGCCTTTGGGCAGCATGTCTCGGGCAGTGTGTCTCGGGCCCTCGGGAAGCGTGTCTCGGGCAGTGTGTCTCTGGCAGAGTGTCTCAGGCCCTCGGGCAGTGTGTTTCGGGCAGTGTGTCTCTGGCAGTGTGTCTCTGGCAGTGTGTCTCAGGCCTTCGGGCAGTGTGTCTCGGGCAGTGTGCCTCGGGCCCTCGGGCAGCGTGTCTCAGGCCCTCGGGCAGTGTGTCTCGGGCAGTGTGCCTCGGGCCCTTGGGCAGAGTGCCTCGGTCAGAGCGACTCGGGCAGTGTGTCTCGGGCAGAGTGTCTCGGGCAGAGTGTCTCGGGCAGAGTGTCTCAGGCCCTCGGGCAGTGTGTCTCGGGCAGAGTATCTCGGGCATTGCGACTCGTGCAGTGCGTCTCAGGCAGTGTGTCTCGGGCAGTGTGTCTTGGGCAGCATGTCTCGGGCAGCGTGTCTCGGGCAGCGTGTCTCGGGCAGCGTGTCTCGGGCCCTCGGGAAGCGTGTCTCGGGCAGTGTGTCTCGGGCAGTGTGTCTCTGGCAGTGTGTCTCGGGCAGCGTGTCTCGGGCCCTCGGGAAGCGTGTCTCGGGCAGTGTGTCTCGGGCAGAGTGTCTCGGGCAGTGTGTCTCGGACACTGCGTCTCGGGCAGTGTGTCTTGAGCCCGCGGGCAGTGTGTCTCGGGCAGCGTGTCTCGGGCCCTCGGGCAGTTTGTCTCGGGCAGTGCGACTCGGGCCCTCGGGCAGTGTGTCTCGGGCAGAGTGTCTCGGGCAGTGAGTCTTGGACCCTCAGGTAGTGCGTCTCGGTCAGTGTGTCTCGGGCAGTGTGTCTCAGGCCCTCGGGCAGATTGTCTCGGGCAGTATGTCTCGGGCAGTGTGTCTTTGGCAGAGTGTCTCTGGCCCTCGGGCAGTGTGTCTCGGGCAGTGTGTCTCTGGCAGTGTGTCTCAGGCCCTCGGGCAGTGTGTCTCAGGCAGTGTGTCTCGGGCCCTCGGGCAGCGTGTCTCGGGCAGTGTGTCTCAGGCCCTCGGGCAGAATGTCTCGGGCAGTGTGTCTCGGGCCCTCGGGCAGTGTGTCTCGGGCAGTGCGACTCGGGCCCTCGGGCAGTGTGTCTCGGGCAGTGTGTCTCGGGCCCTCGGGCAGTGTGTCTCGGGCAGTGTGTCTCGGGCCCTCGGGCAGTGTGTCTCGGGCAGTGTGTCTCGGGCCCTCGGGAAGCGTGTCTCGGGCAGTGTGTCTCGGGCAGAGTGTCTCGGGCAGTGTGTCTCGGACACTGTGTCTCGGGCAGTGTGTCTCGAGCCCGCGGGCAGTGTGTCTCGGGCAGCGTGTCTCGGGCAGTGTGTCTCAGGCAATGAGTCTTGGACCCTCGGGCAGTGTGTCTCGGGCAGTGCGTCTCGGACCCTCGGGCAGTGTGTCTCGGGCAGTGTGTCTTGGGCCCTCGGGTAGTGTGTCTCGGGCAGTGTGCCTCGGGCCCTTGGGCAGAGTGCCTCGGTCAGAGCGACTCGGGCAGTGTGTCTCGGGCAGAGTGTCTCGGGCAGAGTGTCTCGGGCAGAGTGTCTCAGGCCCTCGGGCAGTGTGTCTCGGGCAGAGTATCTCGGGCATTGCGACTCGTGCAGTGCGTCTCAGGCAGTGTGTCTCGGGCAGTGTGTCTTGGGCAGCATGTCTCGGGCAGCGTGTCTCGGGCAGCGTGTCTCGGGCAGCGTGTCTCGGGCCCTCGGGAAGCGTGTCTCGGGCAGTGTGTCTCGGGCAGTGTGTCTCTGGCAGTGTGTCTCGGGCAGCGTGTCTCGGGCCCTCGGGAAGCGTGTCTCGGGCAGTGTGTCTCGGGCAGAGTGTCTCGGGCAGTGTGTCTCGGACACTGCGTCTCGGGCAGTGTGTCTTGAGCCCGCGGGCAGTGTGTCTCGGGCAGCGTGTCTCGGGCCCTCGGGCAGTTGGTCTCGGGCAGTGCGACTCGGGCCCTCGGGCAGTGTGTCTCGGGCAGAGTGTCTCGGGCAGTGAGTCTTGGACCCTCAGGTAGTGCGTCTCGGTCAGTGTGTCTCGGGCAGTGTGTCTCAGGCCCTCGGGCAGATTGTCTCGGGCAGTATGTCTCGGGCAGTGTGTCTTTGGCAGAGTGTCTCTGGCCCTCGGGCAGTGTGTCTCGGGCAGTGTATCTCTGGCAGTGTGTCTCAGGCCCTCGGGCAGTGTGTCTCAGGCAGTGTGTCTCGGGCCCTCGGGCAGCGTGTCTCGGGCAGTGTGTCTCAGGCCCTCGGGCAGAATGTCTCGGGCAGTGTGTCTCGGGCCCTCGGGCAGTGTGTCTCGGGCAGTGCGACTCGGGCCCTCGGGCAGTGTGTCTCGGGCAGTGTGTCTCGGGCAGTGTGTCTCGGGCAGTGCGTCTCGGGCAGTGTGTCTCGGGCAGTGCGTCTCAGGCAGAGTGTCTCGGGAAGCGTGTCTCGGGCCTTTGGGCAGCATGTCTCGGGCAGTGTGTCTCGGGCAGTGTGTCTCTGGCAGAGTGTCTCTGGCAGAGTGTCTCTGGCCCTCGGGCAGTGTGTCTCGGGCAGTGTGTCTCAGGCAGAGTGTCTCGGGCAGTGTGTCTCGGGCAGTGCGTCTCAAGCAGAGTGTCTCGGGCAGTGTGTCTCGGGCAGTGCGTCTCGGGCAGTGTGTCTCGGGCAGTGCGTCTCAGGCAGAGTGTCTCAGGCAGTGTGTCTCAGGCACTCGGGCAGTGTGTCTCGGGCAGTGTGTCTCTGGCAGAGTGTCTCTGGCAGAGTGTCTCTGGCCCTCGGGCAGTGAGTCTCGGGCAGTGTGTCTCTGGCAGAGTGTCTCAGGCCCTCGGGCAGCGTGTTTCGGGCAGTGTGTCTCGGGCAGCGTGGCTCGGGCAGCTTGTCTCGGGCAGCTTGTCTCGGGCATTGTATCTCGGGCAATTTGTCTCGGACAGCGTGTCTCGGGCCCTCGGGCAGCGTGTCTCGGGCCTTTGGGCATTGTGTCTTGGTCAGTGTGTCTCGGGCGCTCGGTCAGTGCGTCTCGGGCCTTTGGGCAGCATGTCTCGGGCAGTGTGTCTCGGGCCCTCGGGAAGCGTGTCTCGGGCAGTGTGTCTCTGGCAGAGTGTCTCAGGCCCTCGGGCAGTGTGTTTCGGGCAGTGTGTCTCTGGCAGTGTGTCTCTGGCAGTGTGTCTCAGGCCTTCGGGCAGTGTGTCTCGGGCAGTGTGCCTCGGGCCCTCGGGCAGCGTGTCTCAGGCCCTCGGGCAGTGTGTCTCGGGCAGTGTGTCTCGGGCCCTCGGGCAGAGTGTCTCGGGCAGTGTGTCTTGGGCCCTCGGGCAGTGCGACTCGGGCAGCGTGTCTCGAGCCCTCTGGCAGTGTGTCTCGGGCCCTCGGGCAGTGTGTCTCAGGCATTGTGTCTTGGGCAGCATGTCTCGGGCAGCGTGTCTCGGGCAGCGTGTCTCGGGCAGCGTGTCTCGGGCCCTCGGGAAGCGTGTCTCGGGCAGTGTGTCTCGGGCAGTGTGTCTCTGGCAGTGTGTCTCGGGCAGCGTGTCTCGGGCCCTCGGGAAGCGTGTCTCGGGCAGTGTGTCTCGGGCAGAGTGTCTCGGGCAGTGTGTCTCGGACACTGCGTCTCGGGCAGTGTTTCTTGAGCCCGCGGGCAGTGTGTCTCGGGCAGCGTGCCTCGGGCCCTCGGGCAGTTTGTCTCGGGCAGTGCGACTCGGGCCCTCGGGCAGTGTGTCTCGGGCAGAGTGTCTCGGGCAGTGAGTCTTGGACCCTCAGGTAGTGCGTCTCGGTCAGTGTGTCTCGGGCAGTGTGTCTCAGGCCCTCGGGCAGATTGTCTCGGGCAGTATGTCTCGGGCAGTGTGTCTTTGGCAGAGTGTCTCTGGCCCTCGGGCAGTGTGTCTCGGGCAGTGTGTCTCTGGCAGTGTGTCTCAGGCCCTCGGGCAGTGTGTCTCAGGCAGTGTGTCTCGGGCCCTCGGGCAGCGTGTCTCGGGCAGTGTGTCTCAGGCCCTCGGGCAGAATGTCTCGGGCAGTGTGTCTCGGGCCCTCGGGCAGTGTGTCTCGGGCAGTGCGACTCGGGCCCTCGGGCAGTGTGTCTCGGGCAGTGTGTCTCGGGCCCTCGGGCAGTGTGTCTCGGGCAGTGTGTCTCGGGCCCTCGGGCAGTGTGTCTCGGGCAGTGTGTCTCGGGCCCTCGGGAAGCGTGTCTCGGGCAGTGTGTCTCGGGCAGAGTGTCTCGGGCAGTGTGTCTCGGACACTGTGTCTCGGGCAGTGTGTCTCGAGCCCGCGGGCAGTGTGTCTCGGGCAGCGTGTCTCGGGCAGTGTGTCTCAGGCAATGAGTCTTGGACCCTCGGGCAGTGTGTCTCGGGCAGTGCGTCTCGGACCCTCGGGCAGTGTGTCTCGGGCAGTGTGTCTTGGGCCCTCGGGTAGTGTGTCTCGGGCAGTGTGCCTCGGGCCCTTGGGCAGAGTGCCTCGGTCAGAGCGACTCGGGCAGTGTGTCTCGGGCAGAGTGTCTCGGGCAGAGTGTCTCGGGCAGAGTGTCTCAGGCCCTCGGGCAGTGTGTCTCGGGCAGAGTATCTCGGGCATTGCGACTCGTGCAGTGCGTCTCAGGCAGTGTGTCTCGGGCAGTGTGTCTCAGGCAAAGTGTCTCGGGCAGTGTGTCTCGGGCAGTGCGTCTCAAGCAGAGTGTCTCGGGCAGTGTGTCTCGGGCAGTGCGTCTCGGGCAGTGTGTCTCGGGCAGTGCGTCTCAGGCAGAGTGTCTCGGGAAGCGTGTCTCGGGCCTTTGGGCAGCATGTCTCGGGCAGTGTGTCTCGGGCAGTGTGTCTCTGGCAGAGTGTCTCTGGCAGAGTGTCTCTGGCCCTCGGGCAGTGTGTCTCGGGCAGTGTGTCTCAGGCAGAGTGTCTCGGGCAGTGTGTCTCGGGCAGTGCGTCTCAAGCAGAGTGTCTCGGGCAGTGTGTCTCGGGCAGTGCGTCTCGGGCAGCGTGTCTCGGGCAGTGTGTCTCAGGCCCTCGGGCAGAATGTCTCGGGCAGTGTGTCTCGGGCCCTCGGGCAGTGTGTCTCGGGCAGTGCGACTCGGGCCCTCGGGCAGTGTGTCTCGGGCAGTGTGTCTCGGGCCCTCGGGCAGTGTGTCTCGGGCAGTGTGTCTCGGGCCCTCGGGCAGTGTGTCTCGGGCAGTGTGTCTCGGGCCCTCGGGAAGCGTGTCTCGGGCAGTGTGTCTCGGGCAGAGTGTCTCGGGCAGTGTGTCTCGGACACTGTGTCTCGGGCAGTGTGTCTCGAGCCCGCGGGCAGTGTGTCTCGGGCAGCGTGTCTCGGGCAGTGTGTCTCAGGCAATGAGTCTTGGACCCTCGGGCAGTGTGTCTCGGGCAGTGCGTCTCGGACCCTCGGGCAGTGTGTCTCGGGCAGTGTGTCTTGGGCCCTCGGGTAGTGTGTCTCGGTCAGTGTGCCTCGGGCCCTTGGGCAGAGTGCCTCGGTCAGAGCGACTCGGGCAGTGTGTCTCGGGCAGCGTGTCTCGGGCAGCGTGTCTTGGGCCCTCGGGCATTGTGTCTCGGGCAGCTTGTCTCGGGCAGCTTGTCTCCAGCATTGTATCTCGGGCAATTTGTCTCGGACAGCATGTCTCGGGCCCTCGGGCAGCGTGTCTCGGGCCTTTGGGCATTGTGTCTTGGTCAGTGTGTCTCGGGCGCTCGGTCAGTGCGTCTCGGGCCTTTGGGCAGCATGTCTCGGGCAGTGTGTCTCGGGCAGTGTCTCGGGCAGGGTGTCTCGGGCTGTCGGGCAGTGTGTCTCGGGCAGTGTGTCTCGGGCAGCGTGTCTCGGGCAGCGTGTCTTGCGCCCTCGGGCATTGTATCTTGTGCAATTTGTCTCGGGCAGTGTGTCTAGGGCTCTCGGGCAGTGTGTCTCGGGCAGTGTGTCTTGGGCTCTCGGGCAGTGTGTCTCGGGCAGTGTGTCTCGGGCAGAGTTTCTCGGGCAGTGAGTCTTGGACCCTCGGGCAGCGTGTCTCGGGCAGTGCGTCTCGGGCAGAGTGTCTCGGGCAGAGTGTCTCGGGCAGTGTGTCTCAGGCCCTCGGGCAGTGTGTCTCGGGCAGTGCGTCTCGGGCAGTGCGTCTCGGGCAGTGCGTCTCGGGCAGAGTGTCTCGGGCAGAGTGTCTCGGGCCCTCGGGCAGAGTGTCTCGGGCAGTGTGTCTCGGGCAGTGTGTCTCGGGCAGTGTGTCTCTGGCAGAGTGTCTCTGGCCCTCGGGCAGTGTGACTCGGGCAGTGTGTCTCGGGCAGTGTGTCTCTGGCAGAGTGTCTCTGGCCCTCGGGCAGTGTGTCTCTGGCAGTGTGTCTCAGGCCTTCGGGCAGTGTGTCTCGGGCAGTGTGCCTCGGGCCCTCGGGCAGCGTGTCTCGGGCAGCGTGTCTCGGGCCCTCGGGCAGTGTGTCTCGGGCAGCTTGTCTCGAGCAGCTTGTCTCCAGCATTGTATCTCAGGCAATTTGTCTCGGACAGCGTGTCTCGGGCCCTCGGGCAGCGTGTCTCGGGCCTTTGGGCATTGTGTCTTGGTCAGTGTGTCTCGGGCGCTCGGTCAGTGCGTCTCGGGCCTTTGGGCATTGTGTCTTGGTCAGTGTGTCTCGGGCGCTCGGTCAGTGCGTCTCGGGCCTTTGGGCAGCATGTCTCGGGCAGTGTGTCTCGGGCAGGGTGTCTCGGGCAGGGTGTCTCGGGCTGTCGGGCAGTGTGTCTCGGGCCCTCGGGCAGTGTGTCTCGGGCAGTGTGTCTCGGGCCCTCGGGAAGCGTGTCTCGGGCAGTGTGTCTCGGGCAGAGTGTCTCGGGCAGAGTGTCTCGGGCAGAGTGTTTCGGACACTGTGTCTCGGGCAGTGTGTCTCGGGCCCTCGGGCAGTGTGTCTCGGGCAGTGTGTCTCGGGCAGCGTGTCTCAGGCAGCGTGTCTCGGGCAGTGCGTCTCGGGCAGTGCGTCTCGGGCAGAGTGTCTCGGGCAGAGTGTCTCGGGCAGAGTGTCTCAGGCCCTCGGGCAGTGTGTCTCGGGCAGAGTATCTCGGGCATTGCGACTCGTGCAGTGCGTCTCAGGCAGTGTGTCTCGGGCAGTGTGTCTCAGGCAGAGTGTCTCGGGCAGTGTGTCTCGGGCAGTGCGTCTCAAGCAGAGTGTCTCGGGCAGTGTGTCTCGGGCAGTGCGTCTCGGGCAGTGTGTCTCGGGCAGTGCGTCTCAGGCAGAGTGTCTCGGGCAGTGTGTCTCAGGCACTCGGGCAGAGTGTCTCGGGCAGTGTGTCTCGGGCAGTGTGTCTCGGGCAGTGTGTCTCTGGCAGAGTGTCTCAGGCCCTCGGGCAGTGTGTCTCGGGCAGTGTGTCTCGGGCAGTGTGTCTCGGGCCCTCGGGCAGAGTGTCTCGGGCAGTGTGTCTTGGGCCCTCGGGCAGTGTGTCTCGGGCCCTCGGGCAGTGTGTCTCGGGCCCTCGGGCAGTGTGTCTCGGGCAGTGTGTCTTGGGCCCTTGGGCAGAGTGCCTCGGTCAGAGCGTGTCAGTAAGTGTGTCTCGGGCAGCGTGTCTCGGGCAGCGTGTCTCGGGCCCTCGGGCAGTGTGTCTCAGGCAGTGTGTCTCAGGCCCTTGGGCAGAGTGTCTCGGGCAGTGTGTCTTGGGCGCTCGGGCAGTGTGTCTCGGGCAGTGCGACTCGGGCCCTCGGGCAGTGTGTCTCGGGCAGTGTGTCTTGGGCCCTCGGGCAGTGTGTCTCGGGCAGCGTGTCTCGGGCAGTGTGTCACGGGCAATTTGTCTCGGGCAGTGTGTCTCGGGCGCTCGGGAAGCGTGTCTCGGGCCTTTGGGCAGCATGTCTCGGGCAGTGCGTCTCGGGCAGTGTGTCTCGGGCAGCGTGTCTCGGGCAGTGTGTCTCGGGCAGTGCGACTCGGGCCCTCGGGCAGTGTGTCTCGGGCAGTGTGTCTTGGGCCCTCGGGCAGTGTGTCTCGGGCAGTGTGTCTCGGGCCCTTGGGCAATTTGTCTCGGGCAGTGAGTCTCGGGCGCTCGGGAAGCATGTCTCGGGCCTTTGGGCAGCATGTCTCGGGCAGTGTGTCTCGGGCAGTGTGTCTCGGGCAGCGTGTCTCGGGCAGAGTGTCTTGGGCAGCGTGCCTCGGGCATTGTGACTCGGGAAGCGTGTCTCGGGAAGCGTGTCTCGGGCAGTGTGTCTCGGGCCCTCGGGCAGTGCGACTCGGGCAGCGTGTCTCGAGCCCACGGGCAGTGTGTCTCGGGCCCTCGGGCAGTGTGTCTCAGGCATTGTGTCTTGGGCAGCATGTCTCGGGCAGCGTGTCTCGGGCAGCGTGTCTCGGGCAGCGTGTCTCGGGCCCTCGGGAAGCGTGTCTCGGGCAGAGTGTCTCGGGCAGTGTTTCTCGGGAAGCGTGTCTCGGGACCTCGGGCAGCGTGTCTTGTGCCTTTGGGCATTGTGTCTTGGTCAGTGTGTCTCGGGCGCTCGGTCAGTGCGTCTCGGGCCTTTGGGCATTGTGTCTTGGTCAGTGTGTCTCGGGCGCTCGGTCAGTGCGTCTCGGGCCTTTGGGCAGCATGTCTCGGGCAGTGTGTCTCGGGCAGGGTGTCTCGGGCAGGGTGTCTCGGGCTGTCGGGCAGTGTGTCTCGGGCCCTCGGGCAGTGTGTCTCGGGCAGTGTGTCTCGGGCCCTCGGGAAGCGTGTCTCGGGCAGTGTGTCTCGGGCAGAGTGTCTCGGGCAGAGTGTCTCGGACACTGTGTCTCGGGCAGTGTGTCTCGGGCTCTCGGGCAGTGTGTCTCGGGCAGTGTGTCTCGGGCAGCGTGTCTCAGGCAGCGTGTCTCGGGCAGTGCGTCTCGGGCAGTGCGTCTCGGGCAGAGTGTCTCGGGCAGAGTGTCTCGGGCAGAGTGTCTCAGGCCCTCGGGCAGTGTGTCTCGGGCAGAGTATCTCGGGCATTGCGACCCGTGCAGTGCGTCTCAGGCAGTGTGTCTCGGGCAGTGTGTCTCAGGCAGAGTGTCTCGGGCAGAGTGTCTCGGACACTGTGTCTCGGGCAGTGTGTCTCGGGCCCTCGGGCAGTGCGTCTCGGGCAGTGCGTCTCGGGCAGAGTGTCTCGGGCAGAGTGTCTCGGGCAGAGTGTCTCAGGCCCTCGGGCAGTGTGTCTCGGGCAGAGTATCTCGGGCATTGCGACTCGTGCAGTGCGTCTCAGGCAGTGTGTCTCGGGCAGTGTGTCTCAGGCAGAGTGTCTCGGGCAGTGTGTCTCGGGCAGTGCGTCTCAAGCAGAGTGTCTCGGGCAGTGTGTCTCGGGCAGTGCGTCTCGGGCAGTGTGTCTCGGGCAGTGCGTCTCAGGCAGTGTGTCTCAGGCACTCGGGCAGAGTGTCTCGGGCAGTGTGTCTCGGGCAGTGTGTCTCTGGCAGAGTGTCTCTGGCAGAGTGTCTCTGGCCCTCGGGCAGTGTGTCTCGGGCAGTGTGTCTCTGGCAGTGTGTCTCAGGCCTTCGGGCAGTGTGTCTCGGGCAGTGTGCCTCGGGCCCTCGGACAGCGTGTCTCAGGCCCTCGGGCAGTGTGTCTCGGGCAGTGTGTCTCGGGCCCTCGGGCAGAGTGTCTCGGGCAGTGTGTCTCGGGCCCTCGGGCAGTGTGTCTCGGGCCCTCGGGCAGTGTGTCTCGGGCAGTGTGTCTTGGGCCCTTGGGCAGAGTGCCTCGGTCAGAGCGTGTCAGTAAGTGTGTCTCGGGCAGCGTGTCTCGGGCAGCGTGTCTCGGGCCCTCGGGCAGTGTGTCTCGGGCAGTGTGTCTCAGGCCCTCGGGCAGAGTGTCTCGGGCAGTGTGTCTTGGGCGCTCGGGCAGTGTGTCTCGGGCAGTGCGACTCGGGCCCTCGGGCAGTGTGTCTCGGGCAGTGTGTCTTGGGCCCTCGGGCAGTGTGTCTCGGGCAGCGTGTCTCGGGCAGTGTGTCTCGGGCAATTTGTCTCGGGCAGTGTGTCTCGGGCGCTCGGGAAGCGTGTCTCGGGCCTTTGGGCAGCATGTCTCGGGCAGTGTGTCTCGGGCAGCGTGTCTCGGGCAGCGTGTCTCGGGCAGTGTGTCTCGGGCAGTGCGACTCGGGCCCTCGGGCAGTGTGTCTTGGGCAGTGTGTCTTGGGCCCTAGGGCAGTGTGTCTCGGGCAGTGTGTCTCGGGCCCTCGGGCAATTTGTCTCGGGCAGTGAGTCTCGGGCGCTCGGGAAGCGTGTCTCGGGCCTTTGGGCAGCATGTCTCGGGCAGTGTGTCTCGGGCAGTGTGTCTCGGGCAGCGTGTCTCGAGCAGAGTTTCTTGGGCAGCGTGCCTCGGGCATTGTGACTCGGGAAGCGTGTCTCGGGAAGCGTGTCTCGGGCAGTGTGTCTCGGGCCCTCGGGCAGTGCGTCTCGGGCAGTGTGTCTCGGGCAGTGTGTCTCGGGCAGCGTGTCTCGAGCAGAGTTTCTTGGGCAGCGTGCCTCGGGCATTGTGACTCGGGAAGCGTGTCTCGGGAAGCGTGTCTCGGGCAGTGTGTCTCGGGCCCTCGGGCAGTGCGACTCGGGCAGCGTGTCTCGAGCCCACGGGCAGTGTGTCTCGGGCCCTCGGGCAGTGTGTCTCAGGCATTGTGTCTTGGGCAGCATGTCTCGGGCAGCGTGTCTCGGGCAGCGTGTCTCGGGCAGCGTGTCTCGGGCCCTCGGGAAGCGTGTCTCGGGCAGAGTGTCTCGGGCAGAGTGTCTCGGGCAGAGTGTCTCGGGCCCTCGGGCAGAGTGTCTCGGGCAGTGTGTCTCGGGCAGTGTGTCTCGGGCAGTGTGTCTCTGGCAGAGTGTCTCTGGCCCTCGGGCAGTGTGACTCGGGCAGTGTGTCTCGGGCAGTGTGTCTCTGGCAGAGTGTCTCTGGCCCTCGGGCAGTGTGTCTCTGGCAGTGTGTCTCAGGCCTTCGGGCAGTGTGTCTCGGGCAGTGTGCCTCGGGCCCTCGGGCAGCGTGTCTCGGGCAGCGTGTCTCGGGCCCTCGGGCAGTGTGTCTCGGGCAGCTTGTCTCGAGCAGCTTGTCTCCAGCATTGTATCTCAGGCAATTTGTCTCGGACAGCGTGTCTCGGGCCCTCGGGCAGCGTGTCTCGGGCCTTTGGGCATTGTGTCTTGGTCAGTGTGTCTCGGGCGCTCGGTCAGTGCGTCTCGGGCCTTTGGGCATTGTGTCTTGGTCAGTGTGTCTCGGGCGCTCGGTCAGTGCGTCTCGGGCCTTTGGGCAGCATGTCTCGGGCAGTGTGTCTCGGGCAGGGTGTCTCGGGCAGGGTGTCTCGGGCTGTCGGGCAGTGTGTCTCGGGCCCTCGGGCAGTGTGTCTCGGGCAGTGTGTCTCGGGCCCTCGGGAAGCGTGTCTCGGGCAGTGTGTCTCGGGCAGAGTGTCTCGGGCAGAGTGTCTCGGGCAGAGTGTTTCGGACACTGTGTCTCGGGCAGTGTGTCTCGGGCCCTCGGGCAGTGTGTCTCGGGCAGTGTGTCTCGGGCAGCGTGTCTCAGGCAGCGTGTCTCGGGCAGTGCGTCTCGGGCAGTGCGTCTCGGGCAGAGTTTCTCGGGCAGAGTGTCTCGGGCAGAGTGTCTCAGGCCCTCGGGCAGTGTGTCTCGGGCAGAGTATCTCGGGCATTGCGACTCGTGCAGTGCGTCTCAGGCAGTGTGTCTCGGGCAGTGTGTCTCAGGCAGAGTGTCTCGGGCAGTGTGTCTCGGGCAGTGCGTCTCAAGCAGAGTGTCTCGGGCAGTGTGTCTCGGGCAGTGCGTCTCGGGCAGTGTGTCTCGGGCAGTGCGTCTCAGGCAGAGTGTCTCGGGAAGCGTGTCTCGGGCCTTTGGGCAGCATGTCTCGGGCAGTGTGTCTCGGGCAGTGTGTCTCTGGCAGAGTGTCTCTGGCAGAGTGTCTCTGGCCCTCGGGCAGTGTGTCTCGGGCAGTGTGTCTCAGGCAGAGTGTCTCGGGCAGTGTGTCTCGGGCAGTGCGTCTCAAGCAGAGTGTCTCGGGCAGTGTGTCTCGGGCAGTGCGTCTCGGGCAGTGTGTCTCGGGCAGTGTGTCTCAGGCACTCGGGCAGTGTGTCTCGGGCAGTGTGTCTCTGGCAGAGTGTCTCTGGCAGAGTGTCTCAGGCCCTCGGGCAGCGTGTTTCGGGCAGTGTGTCTCGGGCAGCGTGGCTCGGGCAGCTTGTCTCGGGCAGCTTGTCTCGGGCATTGTATCTCAGGCAATTTGTCTCGGACAGCGTGTCTCGGGCCCTCGGGCAGCGTGTCTCGGGCCTTTGGGCATTGTGTCTTGGTCAGTGTGTCTCGGGCGCTCGGTCAGTGCGTCTCGGGCCTTTGGGCAGCATGTCTCGGGCAGTGTGTCTCGGGCCCTCGGGAAGCGTGTCTCGGGCAGTGTGTCTCTGGCAGAGTGTCTCAGGCCCTCGGGCAGTGTGTTTCGGGCAGTGTGTCTCTGGCAGTGTGTCTCTGGCAGTGTGTCTCAGGCCTTCGGGCAGTGTGTCTCGGGCAGTGTGCCTCGGGCCCTCGGGCAGCGTGTCTCAGGCCCTCGGGCAGTGTGTCTCGGGCAGTGTGTCTCGGGCCCTCGGGCAGAGTGTCTCGGGCAGTGTGTCTTGGGCCCTCGGGCAGTGCGACTCGGGCAGCGTGTCTCGAGCCCTCTGGCAGTGTGTCTCGGGCCCTCGGGCAGTGTGTCTCAGGCATTGTGTCTTGGGCAGCATGTCTCGGGCAGCGTGTCTCTGGCAGAGTGTCTCGGGCAGAGTGTCTCGGACACTGTGTCTCGGGCAGTGTGTCTCGGGCTCTCGGGCAGTGTGTCTCGGGCAGTGTGTCTCGGGCAGAGTGTCTCGGGCAGAGTGTCTCGGGCAGAGTGTTTCGGACACTGTGTCTCGGGCAGTGTGACTCGGGCCCTCGGGCAGTGTGTCTCGGGCAGTGTGTCTCGGGCAGCGTGTCTCAGGCAGCGTGTCTCGGGCAGTGCGTCTCGGGCAGTGCGTCTCGGGCAGAGTGTCTCGGGCAGAGTGTCTCGGGCAGAGTGTCTCAGGCCCTCGGGCAGTGTGTCTCGGGCAGAGTATCTCGGGCATTGCGACTCGTGCAGTGCGTCTCAGGCAGTGTGTCTCGGGCAGTGTGTCTCAGGCAGAGTGTCTCGGGCAGTGTGTCTCGGGCAGTGCGTCTCAAGCAGAGTGTCTCGGGCAGTGTGTCTCGGGCAGTGCGTCTCGGGCAGTGTGTCTCGGGCAGTGCGTCTCAGGCAGAGTGTCTCGGGAAGCGTGTCTCGGGCCTTTGGGCAGCATGTCTCGGGCAGTGTGTCTCGGGCAGTGTGTCTCTGGCAGAGTGTCTCTGGCAGAGTGTCTCTGGCCCTCGGGCAGTGTGTCTCGGGCAGTGTGTCTCAGGCAGAGTGTCTCGGGCAGTGTGTCTCGGGCAGTGCGTCTCAAGCAGAGTGTCTCGGGCAGTGTGTCTCGGGCAGTGCATCTCGGGCAGTGTGTCTCGGGCAGTGCGTCTCAGGCAGAGTGTCTCGGGCAGTGTGTCTCAGGCACTCGGGCAGTGTGTCTCGGGCAGTGTGTCTCTGGCAGAGTGTCTCTGGCAGAGTGTCTCTGGCCCTCGGGCAGTGAGTCTCGGGCAGTGTGTCTCTGGCAGAGTGTCTCAGGCCCTCGGGCAGCGTGTTTCGGGCAGTGTGTCTCGGGCAGCGTGGCTCGGGCAGCTTGTCTCGGGCAGCTTGTCTCGGGCATTGTATCTCGGGCAATTTGTCTCGGACAGCGTGTCTCGGGCCCTCGGGCAGCGTGTCTCGGGCCTTTGGGCATTGTGTCTTGGTCAGTGTGTCTCGGGCGCTCGGTCAGTGCGTCTCGGGCCTTTGGGCAGCATGTCTCGGGCAGTGTGTCTCGGGCCCTCGGGAAGCGTGTCTCGGGCAGTGTGTCTCTGGCAGAGTGTCTCAGGCCCTCGGGCAGTGTGTTTCGGGCAGTGTGTCTCTGGCAGTGTGTCTCTGGCAGTGTGTCTCAGGCCTTCGGGCAGTGTGTCTCGGGCAGTGTGCCTCGGGCCCTCGGGCAGCGTGTCTCAGGCCCTCGGGCAGTGTGTCTCGGGCAGTGTGTCTCGGGCCCTCGGGCAGAGTGTCTCGGGCAGTGTGTCTTGGGCCCTCGGGCAGTGCGACTCGGGCAGCGTGTCTCGAGCCCTCTGGCAGTGTGTCTCGGGCCCTCGGGCAGTGTGTCTCAGGCATTGTGTCTTGGGCAGCATGTCTCGGGCAGCGTGTCTCGGGCAGCGTGTCTCGGGCAGCGTGTCTCGGGCCCTCGGGAAGCGTGTCTCGGGCAGTGTGTCTCGGGCAGTGTGTCTCTGGCAGTGTGTCTCGGGCAGCGTGTCTCGGGCCCTCGGGAAGCGTGTCTCGGGCAGTGTGTCTCGGGCAGAGTGTCTCGGGCAGTGTGTCTCGGCCACTGCGTCTCGGGCAGTGTGTCTTGAGCCCGCGGGCAGTGTGTCTCGGGCAGCGTGTCTCGGGCCCTCGGGCAGTTTGTCTCGGGCAGTGCGACTCGGGCCCTCGGGCAGTGTGTCTCGGGCAGAGTGCCGCGGCAGTGAGTCTTGGACCCTCAGGTAGTGCGTCTCGGTCAGTGTGTCTCGGGCAGTGTGTCTCAGGCCCTCGGGCAGATTGTCTCGGGCAGTATGTCTCGGGCAGTGTGTCTTTGGCAGAGTGTCTCTGGCCCTCGGGCAGTGTGTCTCAGGCAGTGTGTCTCGGGCCCTCGGGCAGCGTGTCTCGGGCAGTGTGTCTCAGGCCCTCGGGCAGAATGTCTCGGGCAGTGTGTCTCGGGCCCTCGGGCAGTGTGTCTCGGGCAGTGCGACTCGGGCAGAGTGTCTCGGGCAGAGTGTCTCGGGCAGAGTGTTTCGGACACTGTGTCTCGGGCAGTGTGTCTCGGGCCCTCGGGCAGTGTGTCTCGGGCAGTGTGTCTCGGGCAGCGTGTCTCAGGCAGCGTGTCTCGGGCAGTGCGTCTCGGGCAGTGCGTCTCGGGCAGAGTGTCTCGGGCAGAGTGTCTCGGGCAGAGTGTCTCAGGCCCTCGGGCAGTGTGTCTCGGGCAGAGTATCTCGGGCATTGCGACTCGTGCAGTGCGTCTCAGGCAGTGTGTCTCGGGCAGTGTGTCTCAGGCAGAGTGTCTCGGGCAGTGTGTCTCGGGCAGTGCGTCTCAAGCAGAGTGTCTCGGGCAGTGTGTCTCGGGCAGTGCGTCTCGGGCAGTGTGTCTCGGGCAGTGCGTCTCAGGCAGAGTGTCTCGGGCAGTGTGTCTCAGGCACTCGGGCAGAGTGTCTCGGGCAGTGTGTCTCGGGCAGTGTGTCTCGGGCAGTGTGTCTCTGGCAGAGTGTCTCAGGCCCTCGGGCAGTGTGTCTCGGGCAGTGTGTCTCGGGCAGTGTGTCTCGGGCCCTCGGGCAGAGTGTCTCGGGCAGTGTGTCTTGGGCCCTCGGGCAGTGAGTCTCGGGCCCTCGGGCAGTGTGTCTCGGGCCCTCGGGCAGTGTGTCTCGGGCAGTGTGTCTTGGGCCCTTGGGCAGAGTGCCTCGGTCAGAGCGTGTCAGTAAGTGTGTCTCGGGCAGCGTGTCTCGGGCAGCGTGTCTCGGGCCCTCGGGCAGTGTGTCTCAGGCAGTGTGTCTCAGGCCCTTGGGCAGAGTGTCTCGGGCAGTGTGTCTTGGGCGCTCGGGCAGTGTGTCTCGGGCAGTGCGACTCGGGCCCTCGGGCAGTGTGTCTCGGGCAGTGTGTCTTGGGCCCTCGGGCAGTGTGTCTCGGGCAGCGTGTCTCGGGCAGTGTGTCACGGGCAATTTGTCTCGGGCAGTGTGTCTCGGGCGCTCGGGAAGCGTGTCTCGGGCCTTTGGGCAGCATGTCTCGGGCAGTGCGTCTCGGGCAGTGTGTCTCGGGCAGCGTGTCTCGGGCAGCGTGTCTCGGGCAGTGTGTCACGGGCAATTTGTCTCGGGCAGTGTGTCTCGGGCGCTCGGGAAGCGTGTCTCGGGCCTTTGGGCAGCATGTCTCGGGCAGTGCGTCTCGGGCAGTGTGTCTCGGGCAGCGTGTCTCGGGCAGTGTGTCTCGGGCAGTGCGACTCGGGCCCTCGGGCAGTGTGTCTCGGGCAGTGTGTCTTGGGCCCTCGGGCAGTGTGTCTCGGGCAGTGTGTCTCGGGCCCTTGGGCAATTTGTCTCGGGCAGTGAGTCTCGGGCGCTCGGGAAGCATGTCTCGGGCCTTTGGGCAGCATGTCTCGGGCAGTGTGTCTCGGGCAGTGTGTCTCGGGCAGCGTGTCTCGGGCAGAGTGTCTTGGGCAGCGTGCCTCGGGCATTGTGACTCGGGAAGCGTGTCTCGGGAAGCGTGTCTCGGGCAGTGTGTCTCGGGCCCTCGGGCAGTGCGACTCGGGCAGCGTGTCTCGAGCCCACGGGCAGTGTGTCTCGGGCCCTCGGGCAGTGTGTCTCAGGCATTGTGTCTTGGGCAGCATGTCTCGGGCAGCGTGTCTCGGGCAGCGTGTCTCGGGCAGCGTGTCTCGGGCCCTCGGGAAGCGTGTCTCGGGCAGAGTGTCTCGGGCAGTGTTTCTCGGGAAGCGTGTCTCGGGACCTCGGGCAGCGTGTCTTGTGCCTTTGGGCATTGTGTCTTGGTCAGTGTGTCTCGGGCGCTCGGTCAGTGCGTCTCGGGCCTTTGGGCATTGTGTCTTGGTCAGTGTGTCTCGGGCGCTCGGTCAGTGCGTCTCGGGCCTTTGGGCAGCATGTCTCGGGCAGTGTGTCTCGGGCAGGGTGTCTCGGGCAGGGTGTCTCGGGCTGTCGGGCAGTGTGTCTCGGGCCCTCGGGCAGTGTGTCTCGGGCAGTGTGTCTCGGGCCCTCGGGAAGCGTGTCTCGGGCAGTGTGTCTCGGGCAGAGTGTCTCGGGCAGAGTGTCTCGGACACTGTGTCTCGGGCAGTGTGTCTCGGGCTCTCGGGCAGTGTGTCTCGGGCAGTGTGTCTCGGGCAGCGTGTCTCAGGCAGCGTGTCTCGGGCAGTGCGTCTCAGGCAGTGCGTCTCGGGCAGAGTGTCTCGGGCAGAGTGTCTCGGGCAGAGTGTCTCAGGCCCTCGGGCAGTGTGTCTCGGGCAGAGTATCTCGGGCATTGCGACCCGTGCAGTGCGTCTCAGGCAGTGTGTCTCGGGCAGTGTGTCTCAGGCAGAGTGTCTCGGGCAGAGTGTCTCGGACACTGTGTCTCGGGCAGTGTGTCTCGGGCCCTCGGGCAGTGCGTCTCGGGCAGTGCGTCTCGGGCAGAGTGTCTCGGGCAGAGTGTCTCGGGCAGAGTGTCTCAGGCCCTCGGGCAGTGTGTCTCGGGCAGAGTATCTCGGGCATTGCGACTCGTGCAGTGCGTCTCAGGCAGTGTGTCTCGGGCAGTGTGTCTCAGGCAGAGTGTCTCGGGCAGTGTGTCTCGGGCAGTGCGTCTCAAGCAGAGTGTCTCGGGCAGTGTGTCTCGGGCAGTGCGTCTCGGGCAGTGTGTCTCGGGCAGTGCGTCTCAGGCAGTGTGTCTCAGGCACTCGGGCAGAGTGTCTCGGGCAGTGTGTCTCGGGCAGTGTGTCTCTGGCAGAGTGTCTCTGGCAGAGTGTCTCTGGCCCTCGGGCAGTGTGTCTCGGGCAGTGTGTCTCTGGCAGTGTGTCTCAGGCCTTCGGGCAGTGTGTCTCGGGCAGTGTGCCTCGGGCCCTCGGACAGCGTGTCTCAGGCCCTCGGGCAGTGTGTCTCGGGCAGTGTGTCTCGGGCCCTCGGGCAGAGTGTCTCGGGCAGTGTGTCTCGGGCCCTCGGGCAGTGTGTCTCGGGCCCTCGGGCAGTGTGTCTCGGGCAGTGTGTCTTGGGCCCTTGGGCAGAGTGCCTCGGTCAGAGCGTGTCAGTAAGTGTGTCTCGGGCAGCGTGTCTCGGGCAGCGTGTCTCGGGCCCTCGGGCAGTGTGTCTCGGGCAGTGTGTCTCAGGCCCTCGGGCAGAGTGTCTCGGGCAGTGTGTCTTGGGCGCTCGGGCAGTGTGTCTCGGGCAGTGCGACTCGGGCCCTCGGGCAGTGTGTCTCGGGCAGTGTGTCTTGGGCCCTCGGGCAGTGTGTCTCGGGCAGCGTGTCTCGGGCAGTGTGTCTCGGGCAATTTGTCTCGGGCAGTGTGTCTCGGGCGCTCGGGAAGCGTGTCTCGGGCCTTTGGGCAGCATGTCTCGGGCAGTGTGTCTCGGGCAGCGTGTCTCGGGCAGCGTGTCTCGGGCAGTGTGTCTCGGGCAGTGCGACTCGGGCCCTCGGGCAGTGTGTCTCGGGCAGTGTGTCTTGGGCCCTAGGGCAGTGTGTCTCGGGCAGTGTGTCTCGGGCCCTCGGGCAATTTGTCTCGGGCAGTGAGTCTCGGGCGCTCGGGAAGCGTGTCTCGGGCCTTTGGGCAGCATGTCTCGGGCAGTGTGTCTCGGGCAGTGTGTCTCGGGCAGCGTGTCTCGAGCAGAGTTTCTTGGGCAGCGTGCCTCGGGCATTGTGACTCGGGAAGCGTGTCTCGGGAAGCGTGTCTCGGGCAGTGTGTCTCGGGCCCTCGGGCAGTGCGACTCGGGCAGCGTGTCTCGAGCCCACGGGCAGTGTGTCTCGGGCCCTCGGGCAGTGTGTCTCAGGCATTGTGTCTTGGGCAGCATGTCTCGGGCAGCGTGTCTCGGGCAGCGTGTCTCGGGCAGCGTGTCTCGGGCCCTCGGGAAGCGTGTCTCGGGCAGAGTGTCTCGGGCAGAGTGTCTCGGGCAGAGTGTCTCGGGCCCTCGGGCAGAGTGTCTCGGGCAGTGTGTCTCGGGCAGTGTGTCTCGGGCAGTGTGTCTCTGGCAGAGTGTCTCTGGCCCTCGGGCAGTGTGACTCGGGCAGTGTGTCTCGGGCAGTGTGTCTCTGGCAGAGTGTCTCTGGCCCTCGGGCAGTGTGTCTCTGGCAGTGTGTCTCAGGCCTTCGGGCAGTGTGTCTCGGGCAGTGTGCCTCGGGCCCTCGGGCAGCGTGTCTCGGGCAGCGTGTCTCGGGCCCTCGGGCAGTGTGTCTCGGGCAGCTTGTCTCGAGCAGCTTGTCTCCAGCATTGTATCTCAGGCAATTTGTCTCGGACAGCGTGTCTCGGGCCCTCGGGCAGCGTGTCTCGGGCCTTTGGGCATTGTGTCTTGGTCAGTGTGTCTCGGGCGCTCGGTCAGTGCGTCTCGGGCCTTTGGGCATTGTGTCTTGGTCAGTGTGTCTCGGGCGCTCGGTCAGTGCGTCTCGGGCCTTTGGGCAGCATGTCTCGGGCAGTGTGTCTCGGGCAGGGTGTCTCGGGCAGGGTGTCTCGGGCTGTCGGGCAGTGTGTCTCGGGCCCTCGGGCAGTGTGTCTCGGGCAGTGTGTCTCGGGCCCTCGGGAAGCGTGTCTCGGGCAGTGTGTCTCGGGCAGAGTGTCTCGGGCAGAGTGTCTCGGGCAGAGTGTTTCGGACACTGTGTCTCGGGCAGTGTGTCTCGGGCCCTCGGGCAGTGTGTCTCGGGCAGTGTGTCTCGGGCAGCGTGTCTCAGGCAGCGTGTCTCGGGCAGTGCGTCTCGGGCAGTGCGTCTCGGGCAGAGTGTCTCGGGCAGAGTGTCTCGGGCAGAGTGTCTCAGGCCCTCGGGCAGTGTGTCTCGGGCAGAGTATCTCGGGCATTGCGACTCGTGCAGTGCGTCTCAGGCAGTGTGTCTCGGGCAGTGTGTCTCAGGCAGAGTGTCTCGGGCAGTGTGTCTTGGGCAGTGCGTCTCAAGCAGAGTGTCTCGGGCAGTGTGTCTCGGGCAGTGCGTCTCGGGCAGTGTGTCTCGGGCAGTGCGTCTCAGGCAGAGTGTCTCGGGAAGCGTGTCTCGGGCCTTTGGGCAGCATGTCTCGGGCAGTGTGTCTCGGGCAGTGTGTCTCTGGCAGAGTGTCTCTGGCAGAGTGTCTCTGGCCCTCGGGCAGTGTGTCTCGGGCAGTGTGTCTCAGGCAGAGTGTCTCGGGCAGTGTGTCTCAGGCAGTGCGTCTCAAGCAGAGTGTCTCGGGCAGTGTGTCTCGGGCAGTGCGTCTCGGGCAGTGTGTCTCGGGCAGTGTGTCTCAGGCACTCGGGCAGTGTGTCTCGGGCAGTGTGTCTCTGGCAGAGTGTCTCTGGCAGAGTGTCTCTGGCCCTCGGGCAGTGAGTCTCGGGCAGTGTGTCTCTGGCAGAGTGTCTCAGGCCCTCGGGCAGCGTGTTTCGGGCAGTGTGTCTCGGGCAGCGTGGCTCGGGCAGCTTGTCTCGGGCAGCTTGTCTCGGGCATTGTATCTCAGGCAATTTGTCTCGGACAGCGTGTCTCGGGCCCTCGGGCAGCGTGTCTCGGGCCTTTGGGCATTGTGTCTTGGTCAGTGTGTCTCGGGCGCTCGGTCAGTGCGTCTCGGGCCTTTGGGCAGCATGTCTCGGGCAGTGTGTCTCGGGCCCTCGGGAAGCGTGTCTCGGGCAGTGTGTCTCTGGCAGAGTGTCTCAGGCCCTCGGGCAGTGTGTTTCGGGCAGTGTGTCTCTGGCAGTGTGTCTCTGGCAGTGTGTCTCAGGCCTTCGGGCAGTGTGTCTCGGGCAGTGTGCCTCGGGCCCTCGGGCAGCGTGTCTCAGGCCCTCGGGCAGTGTGTCTCGGGCAGTGTGTCTCGGGCCCTCGGGCAGAGTGTCTCGGGCAGTGTGTCTTGGGCCCTCGGGCAGTGCGACTCGGGCAGCGTGTCTCGAGCCCTCTGGCAGTGTGTCTCGGGCCCTCGGGCAGTGTGTCTCAGGCATTGTGTCTTGGGCAGCATGTCTCGGGCAGCGTGTCTCGGGCAGAGTGTCTCGGGCAGAGTGTCTCGGACACTGTGTCTCGGGCAGTGTGTCTCGGGCTCTCGGGCAGTGTGTCTCGGGCAGTGTGTCTCGGGCAGAGTGTCTCGGGCAGAGTGTCTCGGGCAGAGTGTTTCGGACACTGTGTCTCGGGCAGTGTGTCTCGGGCCCTCGGGCAGTGTGTCTCGGGCAGTGTGTCTCGGGCAGCGTGTCTCAGGCAGCGTGTCTCGGGCAGTGCGTCTCGGGCAGTGCGTCTCGGGCAGAGTGTCTCGGGCAGAGTGTCTCGGGCAGAGTGTCTCAGGCCCTCGGGCAGTGTGTCTCGGGCAGAGTATCTCGGGCATTGCGACTCGTGCAGTGCGTCTCAGGCAGTGTGTCTCGGGCAGTGTGTCTCAGGCAGAGTGTCTCGGGCAGTGTGTCTCGGGCAGTGCGTCTCAAGCAGAGTGTCTCGGGCAGTGTGTCTCGGGCAGTGCGTCTCGGGCAGTGTGTCTCGGGCAGTGCGTCTCAGGCAGAGTGTCTCGGGAAGCGTGTCTCGGGCCTTTGGGCAGCATGTCTCGGGCAGTGTGTCTCGGGCAGTGTGTCTCTGGCAGAGTGTCTCTGGCAGAGTGTCTCTGGCCCTCGGGCAGTGTGTCTCGGGCAGTGTGTCTCAGGCAGAGTGTCTCGGGCAGTGTGTCTCGGGCAGTGCGTCTCAAGCAGAGTGTCTCGGGCAGTGTGTCTCGGGCAGTGCATCTCGGGCAGTGTGTCTCGGGCAGTGCGTCTCAGGCAGAGTGTCTCGGGCAGTGTGTCTCAGGCACTCGGGCAGTGTGTCTCGGGCAGTGTGTCTCTGGCAGAGTGTCTCTGGCAGAGTGTCTCTGGCCCTCGGGCAGTGAGTCTCGGGCAGTGTGTCTCTGGCAGAGTGTCTCAGGCCCTCGGGCAGCGTGTTTCGGGCAGTGTGTCTCGGGCAGCGTGGCTCGGGCAGCTTGTCTCGGGCAGCTTGTCTCGGGCATTGTATCTCGGGCAATTTGTCTCGGACAGCGTGTCTCGGGCCCTCGGGCAGCGTGTCTCGGGCCTTTGGGCATTGTGTCTTGGTCAGTGTGTCTCGGGCGCTCGGTCAGTGCGTCTCGGGCCTTTGGGCAGCATGTCTCGGGCAGTGTGTCTCGGGCCCTCGGGAAGCGTGTCTCGGGCAGTGTGTCTCTGGCAGAGTGTCTCAGGCCCTCGGGCAGTGTGTTTCGGGCAGTGTGTCTCTGGCAGTGTGTCTCTGGCAGTGTGTCTCAGGCCTTCGGGCAGTGTGTCTCGGGCAGTGTGCCTCGGGCCCTCGGGCAGCGTGTCTCAGGCCCTCGGGCAGTGTGTCTCGGGCAGTGTGTCTCGGGCCCTCGGGCAGAGTGTCTCGGGCAGTGTGTCTTGGGCCCTCGGGCAGTGCGACTCGGGCAGCGTGTCTCGAGCCCTCTGGCAGTGTGTCTCGGGCCCTCGGGCAGTGTGTCTCAGGCATTGTGTCTTGGGCAGCATGTCTCGGGCAGCGTGTCTCGGGCAGCGTGTCTCGGGCAGCGTGTCTCGGGCCCTCGGGAAGCGTGTCTCGGGCAGTGTGTCTCGGGCAGTGTGTCTCTGGCAGTGTGTCTCGGGCAGCGTGTCTCGGGCCCTCGGGAAGCGTGTCTCGGGCAGTGTGTCTCGGGCAGAGTGTCTCGGGCAGTGTGTCTCGGCCACTGAGTCTCGGGCAGTGTGTCTTGAGCCCGCGGGCAGTGTGTCTCGGGCAGCGTGTCTCGGGCCCTCGGGCAGTTTGTCTCGGGCAGTGCGACTCGGGCCCTCGGGCAGTGTGTCTCGGGCAGAGTGCCGCGGCAGTGAGTCTTGGACCCTCAGGTAGTGCGTCTCGGTCAGTGTGTCTCGGGCAGTGTGTCTCAGGCCCTCGGGCAGATTGTCTCGGGCAGTATGTCTCGGGCAGTGTGTCTTTGGCAGAGTGTCTCTGGCCCTCGGGCAGTGTGTCTCAGGCAGTGTGTCTCGGGCCCTCGGGCAGCGTGTCTCGGGCAGTGTGTCTCAGGCCCTCGGGCAGAATGTCTCGGGCAGTGTGTCTCGGGCCCTCGGGCAGTGTGTCTCGGGCAGTGCGACTCGGGCAGAGTGTCTCGGGCAGAGTGTCTCGGGCAGAGTGTTTCGGACACTGTGTCTCGGGCAGTGTGTCTCGGGCCCTCGGGCAGTGTGTCTCGGGCAGTGTGTCTCGGGCAGCGTGTCTCAGGCAGCGTGTCTCGGGCAGTGCGTCTCGGGCAGTGCGTCTCGGGCAGAGTGTCTCGGGCAGAGTGTCTCGGGCAGAGTGTCTCAGGCCCTCGGGCAGTGTGTCTCGGGCAGAGTATCTCGGGCATTGCGACTCGTGCAGTGCGTCTCAGGCAGTGTGTCTCGGGCAGTGTGTCTCAGGCAGAGTGTCTCGGGCAGTGTGTCTCGGGCAGTGCGTCTCAAGCAGAGTGTCTCGGGCAGTGTGTCTCGGGCAGTGCGTCTCGGGCAGTGTGTCTCGGGCAGTGCGTCTCAGGCAGAGTGTCTCGGGCAGTGTGTCTCAGGCACTCGGGCAGAGTGTCTCGGGCAGTGTGTCTCGGGCAGTGTGTCTCGGGCAGTGTGTCTCTGGCAGAGTGTCTCAGGCCCTCGGGCAGTGTGTCTCGGGCAGTGTGTCTCGGGCAGTGTGTCTCGGGCCCTCGGGCAGAGTGTCTCGGGCAGTGTGTCTTGGGCCCTCGGGCAGTGTGTCTCGGGCCCTCGGGCAGTGTGTCTCGGGCCCTCGGGCAGTGTGTCTCGGGCAGTGTGTCTTGGGCCCTTGGGCAGAGTGCCTCGGTCAGAGCGTGTCAGTAAGTGTGTCTCGGGCAGCGTGTCTCGGGCAGCGTGTCTCGGGCCCTCGGGCAGTGTGTCTCAGGCAGTGTGTCTCAGGCCCTTGGGCAGAGTGTCTCGGGCAGTGTGTCTTGGGCGCTCGGGCAGTGTGTCTCGGGCAGTGCGACTCGGGCCCTCGGGCAGTGTGTCTCGGGCAGTGTGTCTTGGGCCCTCGGGCAGTGTGTCTCGGGCAGCGTGTCTCGGGCAGTGTGTCACGGGCAATTTGTCTCGGGCAGTGTGTCTCGGGCGCTCGGGAAGCGTGTCTCGGGCCTTTGGGCAGCATGTCTCGGGCAGTGCGTCTCGGGCAGTGTGTCTCGGGCAGCGTGTCTCGGGCAGTGTGTCTCGGGCAGTGCGACTCGGGCCCTCGGGCAGTGTGTCTCGGGCAGTGTGTCTTGGGCCCTCGGGCAGTGTGTCTCGGGCAGTGTGTCTCGGGCCCTTGGGCAATTTGTCTCGGGCAGTGAGTCTCGGGCGCTCGGGAAGCATGTCTCGGGCCTTTGGGCAGCATGTCTCGGGCAGTGTGTCTCGGGCAGTGTGTCTCGGGCAGCGTGTCTCGGGCAGAGTGTCTTGGGCAGCGTGCCTCGGGCATTGTGACTCGGGAAGCGTGTCTCGGGAAGCGTGTCTCGGGCAGTGTGTCTCGGGCCCTCGGGCAGTGCGACTCGGGCAGCGTGTCTCGAGCCCACGGGCAGTGTGTCTCGGGCCCTCGGGCAGTGTGTCTCAGGCATTGTGTCTTGGGCAGCATGTCTCGGGCAGCGTGTCTCGGGCCCTCGGGAAGCGTGTCTCGGGCAGAGTGTCTCGGGCAGTGTGTCTCGGGAAGCGTGTCTCGGGACCTCGGGCAGCGTGTCTCGGGCCTTTGGGCATTGTGTCTTGGTCAGTGTGTCTCGGGCGCTCGGTCAGTGCGTCTCGGGCCTTTGGGCAGCATGTCTCGGGCAGTGTGTCTCGGGCAGGGTGTCTCGGGCAGGGTGTCTCGGGCTGTCGGGCAGTGTGTCTCGGGCCCTCGGGCAGTGTGTCTCGGGCAGTGTGTCTCGGGCCCTCGGGAAGCGTGTCTCGGGCAGTGTGTCTCGGGCAGAGTGTCTCGGGCAGAGTGTCTCGGGCAGAGTGTCTCGGACACTGTGTCTCGGGCAGTGTGTCTCGGGCTCTCGGGCAGTGTGTCTCGGGCAGTGTGTCTCGGGCAGCGTGTCTCAGGCAGCGTGTCTCGGGCAGTGCGTCTCGGGCAGTGCGTCTCGGGCAGAGTGTCTCGGGCAGAGTGTCTCGGGCAGAGTGTCTCAGGCCCTCGGGCAGTGTGTCTCGGGCAGAGTATCTCGGGCATTGCGACCCGTGCAGTGCGTCTCAGGCAGTGTGTCTCGGGCAGTGTGTCTCAGGCAGAGTGTCTCGGGCAGAGTGTCTCGGGCAGTGCGTCTCAAGCAGAGTGTCTCGGGCAGTGTGTCTCGGGCAGTGCGTCTCGGACAGTGTGTCTCGGGCAGTGCGTCTCAGGCAGTGTGTCTCAGGCACTCGGGCAGAGTGTCTCGGGCAGTGTGTCTCGGGCAGTGTGTCTCTGGCAGAGTGTCTCTGGCAGAGTGTCTCTGGCCCTCGGGCAGCATGTCTCGGGCAGTGTGTCTCGGGCAGCGTGTCTCGGGCAGCGTGTCTCGGGCAGCGTGTTTCGGGCAGTGTGTCTCTGGCAGTGTGTCTCAGGCCTTCGGGCAGTGTGTCTCGGGCAGCGTGCCTCGGGCCCTCGGACAGCGTGTCTCAGGCCCTCGGGCAGTGTGTCTCGGGCAGTGTGTCTCGGGCCCTCGGGCAGAGTGTCTCGGGCAGCGTGTCTCGAGCCCACGGGCAGTGTGTCTCGGGCTCTCGGGCAGTGTGTCTCAGGCATTGTGTCTTGGGCAGCATGTCTCGGGCAGCGTGTCTCGGGCAGCGTGTCTCGGGCAGCGTGTCTCGGGCCCTCGGGCAGAGTGTCTCGGGCAGAGTGTCTCGGGCAGAGTGTCTCGGGCCCTCGGGCAGAGTGTCTCGGGCAGTGTGTCTCGGGCAGTGTGTCTCGGGCAGTGTGTCTCTGGCAGAGTGTCTCTGGCCCTCGGGCAGTGTGACTCGGGCAGTGTGTCTCGGGCAGTGTGTCTCTGGCAGAGTGTCTCTGGCCCTCGGGCAGTGTGTCTCTGGCAGTGTGTCTCAGGCCTTCGGGCAGTGTGTCTCGGGCAGTGTGCCTCGGGCCCGCGGGCAGCGTGTCTCGGGCAGCGTGTCTCGGGCCCTCGGGCAGTGTGTCTCGGGCAGCTTGTCTCGAGCAGCTTGTCTCCAGCATTGTATCTCAGGCAATTTGTCTCGGACAGCGTGTCTCGGGCCCTCGGGCAGCGTGTCTCGGGCCTTTGGGCATTGTGTCTTGGTCAGTGTGTCTCGGGCGCTCGGTCAGTGCGTCTCGGGCCTTTGGGCATTGTGTCTTGGTCAGTGTGTCTCGGGCGCTCGGTCAGTGCGTCTCGGGCCTTTGGGCAGCATGTCTCGGGCAGTGTGTCTCGGGCAGGGTGTCTCGGGCAGGGTGTCTCGGGCTGTCGGGCAGTGTGTCTCGGGCCCTCGGGCAGTGTGTCTCGGGCAGTATGTCTCGGGCAGTGTGTCTTTGGCAGAGTGTCTCTGGCCCTCGGGCAGTGTGTCTCAGGCAGTGTGTCTCGGGCCCTCGGGCAGCGTGTCTCGGGCAGTGTGTCTCAGGCCCTCGGGCAGAATGTCTCGGGCAGTGTGTCTCGGGCCCTCGGGCAGTGTGTCTCGGGCAGTGCGACTCGGGCAGAGTGTCTCGGGCAGAGTGTCTCGGGCAGAGTGTTTCGGACACTGTGTCTCGGGCAGTGTGTCTCGGGCCCTCGGGCAGTGTGTCTCGGGCAGTGTGTCTCGGGCAGCGTGTCTCAGGCAGCGTGTCTCGGGCAGTGCGTCTCGGGCAGTGCGTCTCGGGCAGAGTGTCTCGGGCAGAGTGTCTCGGGCAGAGTGTCTCAGGCCCTCGGGCAGTGTGTCTCGGGCAGAGTATCTCGGGCATTGCGACTCGTGCAGTGCGTCTCAGGCAGTGTGTCTCGGGCAGTGTGTCTCAGGCAGAGTGTCTCGGGCAGTGTGTCTCGGGCAGTGCGTCTCAAGCAGAGTGTCTCGGGCAGTGTGTCTCGGGCAGTGCGTCTCGGGCAGTGTGTCTCGGGCAGTGCGTCTCAGGCAGAGTGTCTCGGGAAGCGTGTCTCGGGCCTTTGGGCAGCATGTCTCGGGCAGTGTGTCTCGGGCAGTGTGTCTCTGGCAGAGTGTCTCTGGCAGAGTGTCTCTGGCCCTCGGGCAGTGTGTCTCGGGCAGTGTGTCTCAGGCAGAGTGTCTCGGGCAGTGTGTCTCGGGCAGTGCGTCTCAAGCAGAGTGTCTCGGGCAGTGTGTCTCGGGCAGTGCGTCTCGGGCAGTGTGTCTCGGGCAGTGCGTCTCAGGCAGAGTGTCTCGGGCAGTGTGTCTCAGGCACTCGGGCAGTGTGTCTCGGGCAGTGTGTCTCTGGCAGAGTGTCTCTGGCAGAGTGTCTCTGGCCCTCGGGCAGTGAGTCTCGGGCAGTGTGTCTCTGGCAGAGTGTCTCAGGCCCTCGGGCAGCGTGTTTCGGGCAGTGTGTCTCGGGCAGCGTGGCTCGGGCAGCTTGTCTCGGGCAGCTTGTCTCGGGCATTGTATCTCAGGCAATTTGTCTCGGACAGCGTGTCTCGGGCCCTCGGGCAGCGTGTCTCGGGCCTTTGGGCATTGTGTCTTGGTCAGTGTGTCTCGGGCGCTCGGTCAGTGCGTCTCGGGCCTTTGGGCAGCATGTCTCGGGCAGTGTGTCTCGGGCCCTCGGGAAGCGTGTCTCGGGCAGTGTGTCTCTGGCAGAGTGTCTCAGGCCCTCGGGCAGTGTGTTTCGGGCAGTGTGTCTCTGGCAGTGTGTCTCTGGCAGTGTGTCTCAGGCCTTCGGGCAGTGTGTCTCGGGCAGTGTGCCTCGGGCCCTCGGGCAGCGTGTCTCAGGCCCTCGGGCAGTGTGTCTCGGGCAGTGTGTCTCGGGCCCTCGGGCAGAGTGTCTCGGGCAGTGTGTCTTGGGCCCTCGGGCAGTGCGACTCGGGCAGCGTGTCTCGAGCCCTCTGGCAGTGTGTCTCGGGCCCTCGGGCAGTGTGTCTCAGGCATTGTGTCTTGGGCAGCATGTCTCGGGCAGCGTGTCTCGGGCAGCGTGTCTCGGGCAGCGTGTCTCGGGCCCTCGGGAAGCGTGTCTCGGGCAGTGTGTCTCGGGCAGTGTGTCTCTGGCAGTGTGTCTCGGGCAGCGTGTCTCGGGCCCTCGGGAAGCGTGTCTCGGGCAGTGTGTCTCGGGCAGAGTGTCTCGGGCAGTGTGTCTCGGCCACTGCGTCTCGGGCAGTGTGTCTTGAGCCCGCGGGCAGTGTGTCTCGGGCAGCGTGTCTCGGGCCCTCGGGCAGTTTGTCTCGGGCAGTGCGACTCGGGCCCTCGGGCAGTGTGTCTCGGGCAGAGTGTCTCGGGCAGTGAATCTTGGACCCTCAGGTAGTGCGTCTCGGTCAGTGTGTCTCGGGCAGTGTGTCTCAGGCCCTCGGGCAGATTGTCTCGGGCAGTATGTCTCGGGCAGTGTGTCTTTGGCAGAGTGTCTCTGGCCCTCGGGCAGTGTGTCTCAGGCAGTGTGTCTCGGGCCCTCGGGCAGCGTGTCTCGGGCAGTGTGTCTCAGGCCCTCGGGCAGAATGTCTCGGGCAGTGTGTCTCGGGCCCTCGGGCAGTGTGTCTCGGGCAGTGCGACTCGGGCAGAGTGTCTCGGGCAGAGTGTCTCGGGCAGAGTGTTTCGGACACTGTGTCTCGGGCAGTGTGTCTCGGGCCCTCGGGCAGTGTGTCTCGGGCAGTGTGTCTCGGGCAGCGTGTCTCAGGCAGCGTGTCTCGGGCAGTGCGTCTCGGGCAGTGCGTCTCGGGCAGAGTGTCTCGGGCAGAGTGTCTCGGGCAGAGTGTCTCAGGCCCTCGGGCAGTGTGTCTCGGGCAGAGTATCTCGGGCATTGCGACTCGTGCAGTGCGTCTCAGGCAGTGTGTCTCGGGCAGTGTGTCTCAGGCAGAGTGTCTCGGGCAGTGTGTCTCGGGCAGTGCGTCTCAAGCAGAGTGTCTCGGGCAGTGTGTCTCGGGCAGTGCGTCTCGGGCAGTGTGTCTCGGGCAGTGCGTCTCAGGCAGAGTGTCTCGGGCAGTGTGTCTCAGGCACTCGGGCAGAGTGTCTCGGGCAGTGTGTCTCGGGCAGTGTGTCTCGGGCAGTGTGTCTCTGGCAGAGTGTCTCAGGCCCTCGGGCAGTGTGTCTCGGGCAGTGTGTCTCGGGCAGTGTGTCTCGGGCCCTCGGGCAGAGTGTCTCGGGCAGTGTGTCTTGGGCCCTCGGGCAGTGAGTCTCGGGCCCTCGGGCAGTGTGTCTCGGGCCCTCGGGCAGTGTGTCTCGGGCAGTGTGTCTTGGGCCCTTGGGCAGAGTGCCTCGGTCAGAGCGTGTCAGTAAGTGTGTCTCGGGCAGCGTGTCTCGGGCAGCGTGTCTCGGGCCCTCGGGCAGTGTGTCTCAGGCAGTGTGTCTCAGGCCCTTGGGCAGAGTGTCTCGGGCAGTGTGTCTTGGGCGCTCGGGCAGTGTGTCTCGGGCAGTGCGACTCGGGCCCTCAGGCAGTGTGTCTCGGGCAGTGTGTCTTGGGCCCTCGGGCAGTGTGTCTCGGGCAGCGTGTCTCGGGCAGTGTGTCACGGGCAATTTGTCTCGGGCAGTGTGTCTCGGGCGCTCGGGAAGCGTGTCTCGGGCCTTTGGGCAGCATGTCTCGGGCAGTGCGTCTCGGGCAGTGTGTCTCGGGCAGCGTGTCTCGGGCAGTGTGTCTCGGGCAGTGCGACTCGGGCCCTCGGGCAGTGTGTCTCGGGCAGTGTGTCTTGGGCCCTCGGGCAGTGTGTCTCGGGCAGTGTGTCTCGGGCCCTTGGGCAATTTGTCTCGGGCAGTGAGTCTCGGGCGCTCGGGAAGCATGTCTCGGGCCTTTGGGCAGCATGTCTCGGGCAGTGTGTCTCGGGCAGTGTGTCTCGGGCAGCGTGTCTCGGGCAGAGTGTCTTGGGCAGCGTGCCTCGGGCATTGTGACTCGGGAAGCGTGTCTCGGGAAGCGTGTCTCGGGCAGTGTGTCTCGGGCCCTCGGGCAGTGCGACTCGGGCAGCGTGTCTCGAGCCCACGGGCAGTGTGTCTCGGGCCCTCGGGCAGTGTGTCTCAGGCATTGTGTCTTGGGCAGCATGTCGCGGGCAGCGTGTCTCGGGCCCTCGGGAAGCGTGTCTCGGGCAGAGTGTCTCGGCAGTGTGTCTCGGGAAGCGTGTCTCGGGACCTCGGGCAGCGTGTCTTGTGCCTTTGGGCATTGTGTCTTGGTCAGTGTGTCTCGGGCGCTCGGTCAGTGCGTCTCGGGCCTTTGGGCATTGTGTCTTGGTCAGTGTGTCTCGGGCGCTCGGTCAGTGCGTCTCGGGCCTTTGGGCAGCATGTCTCGGGCAGTGTGTCTCGGGCAGGGTGTCTCGGGCAGGGTGTCTCGGGCTGTCGGGCAGTGTGTCTCGGGCCCTCGGGCAGTGTGTCTCGGGCAGTGTGTCTCGGGCCCTCGGGAAGCGTGTCTCGGGCAGTGTGTCTCGGGCAGAGTGTCTCGGGCAGAGTGTCTCGGGCAGAGTGTCTCGGACACTGTGTCTCGGGCAGTGTGTCTCGGGCTCTCGGGCAGTGTGTCTCGGGCAGTGTGTCTCGGGCAGTGCGTCTCGGGCAGTGCGTCTCGGGCAGAGTGTCTCGGGCAGAGTGTCTCGGGCAGAGTGTCTCAGGCCCTCGGGCAGTGTGTCTCGGGCAGAGTATCTCGGGCATTGCGACCCGTGCAGTGCGTCTCAGGCAGTGTGTCTCGGGCAGTGTGTCTCAGGCAGAGTGTCTCGGGCAGAGTGTCTCGGGCAGTGCGTCTCAAGCAGAGTGTCTCGGGCAGTGTGTCTCGGGCAGTGCGTCTCGGGCAGTGTGTCTCGGGCAGTGCGTCTCAGGCAGTGTGTCTCAGGCACTCGGGCAGAGTGTCTCGGGCAGTGTGTCTCGGGCAGTGTGTCTCTGGCAGAGTGTCTCTGGCAGAGTGTCTCTGGCCCTCGGGCAGCATGTCTCGGGCAGTGTGTCTCGGGCAGCGTGTCTCGGGCAGCGTGTCTCGGGCAGCGTGTTTCGGGCAGTGTGTCTCTGGCAGTGTGTCTCAGGCCTTCGGGCAGTGTGTCTCGGGCAGCGTGCCTCGGGCCCTCGGACAGCGTGTCTCAGGCCCTCGGGCAGTGTGTCTCGGGCAGTGTGTCTCGGGCCCTCGGGCAGAGTGTCTCGGGCAGCGTGTCTCGAGCCCACGGGCAGTGTGTCTCGGGCTCTCGGGCAGTGTGTCTCAGGCATTGTGTCTTGGGCAGCATGTCTCGGGCAGCGTGTCTCGGGCAGCGTGTCTCGGGCAGCGTGTCTCGGGCCCTCGGGCAGAGTGTCTCGGGCAGAGTGTCTCGGGCAGAGTGTCTCGGGCCCTCGGGCAGAGTGTCTCGGGCAGTGTGTCTCGGGCAGTGTGTCTCGGGCAGTGTGTCTCTGGCAGAGTGTCTCTGGCCCTCGGGCAGTGTGACTCGGGCAGTGTGTCTCGGGCAGTGTGTCTCTGGCAGAGTGTCTCTGGCCCTCGGGCAGTGTGTCTCTGGCAGTGTGTCTCAGGCCTTCGGGCAGTGTGTCTCGGGCAGTGTGCCTCGGGCCCTCGGGCAGCGTGTCTCGGGCAGCGTGTCTCGGGCCCTCGGGCAGTGTGTCTCGGGCAGCTTGTCTCGAGCAGCTTGTCTCCAGCATTGTATCTCAGGCAATTTGTCTCGGACAGCGTGTCTCGGGCCCTCGGGCAGCGTGTCTCGGGCCTTTGGGCATTGTGTCTTGGTCAGTGTGTCTCGGGCGCTCGGTCAGTGCGTCTCGGGCCTTTGGGCATTGTGTCTTGGTCAGTGTGTCTCGGGCGCTCGGTCAGTGCGTCTCGGGCCTTTGGGCAGCATGTCTCGGGCAGTGTGTCTCGGGCAGGGTGTCTCGGGCAGGGTGTCTCGGGCTGTCGGGCAGTGTGTCTCGGGCCCTCGGGCAGTGTGTCTCGGGCAGTATGTCTCGGGCAGTGTGTCTTTGGCAGAGTGTCTCTGGCCCTCGGGCAGTGTGTCTCGGGCAGTGTGTCTCAGGCCCTCGGGCAGAATGTCTCGGGCAGTGTGTCTCGGGCCCTCGGGCAGTGTGTCTCGGGCAGTGCGACTCGGGCAGAGTGTCTCGGGCAGAGTGTCTCGGGCAGAGTGTTTCGGACACTGTGTCTCGGGCAGTGTGTCTCGGGCCCTCGGGCAGTGTGTCTCGGGCAGTGTTTCTCGGGCAGCGTGTCTCAGGCAGCGTGTCTCGGGCAGTGCGTCTCGGGCAGTGCGTCTCGGGCAGAGTGTCTCGGGCAGAGTGTCTCGGGCAGAGTGTCTCAGGCCCTCGGGCAGTGTGTCTCGGGCAGAGTATCTCGGGCATTGCGACTCGTGCAGTGCGTCTCAGGCAGTGTGTCTCGGGCAGTGTGTCTCAGGCAGAGTGTCTCGGGCAGTGTGTCTCGGGCAGTGCGTCTCAAGCAGAGTGTCTCGGGCAGTGTGTCTCGGGCAGTGCGTCTCGGGCAGTGTGTCTCGGGCAGTGCGTCTCAGGCAGAGTGTCTCGGGAAGCGTGTCTCGGGCCTTTGGGCAGCATGTCTCGGGCAGTGTGTCTCGGGCAGTGTGTCTCTGGCAGAGTGTCTCTGGCAGAGTGTCTCTGGCCCTCGGGCAGTGTGTCTCGGGCAGTGTGTCTCAGGCAGAGTGTCTCGGGCAGTGTGTCTCGGGCAGTGCGTCTCAAGCAGAGTGTCTCGGGCAGTGTGTCTCGGGCAGTGCGTCTCGGGCAGTGTGTCTCGGGCAGTGCGTCTCAGGCAGAGTGTCTCGGGCAGTGTGTCTCAGGCACTCGGGCAGTGTGTCTCGGGCAGTGTGTCTCTGGCAGAGTGTCTCTGGCAGAGTGTCTCTGGCCCTCGGGCAGTGAGTCTCGGGCAGTGTGTCTCTGGCAGAGTGTCTCAGGCCCTCGGGCAGCGTGTTTCGGGCAGTGTGTCTCGGGCAGCGTGGCTCGGGCAGCTTGTCTCGGGCAGCTTGTCTCGGGCATTGTATCTCAGGCAATTTGTCTCGGACAGCGTGTCTCGGGCCCTCGGGCAGCGTGTCTCGGGCCTTTGGGCATTGTGTCTTGGTCAGTGTGTCTCGGGCGCTCGGTCAGTGCGTCTCGGGCCTTTGGGCAGCATGTCTCGGGCAGTGTGTCTCGGGCCCTCGGGAAGCGTGTCTCGGGCAGTGTGTCTCTGGCAGAGTGTCTCAGGCCCTCGGGCAGTGTGTTTCGGGCAGTGTGTCTCTGGCAGTGTGTCTCTGGCAGTGTGTCTCAGGCCTTCGGGCAGTGTGTCTCGGGCAGTGTGCCTCGGGCCCTCGGGCAGCGTGTCTCAGGCCCTCGGGCAGTGTGTCTCGGGCAGTGTGTCTCGGGCCCTCGGGCAGAGTGTCTCGGGCAGTGTGTCTTGGGCCCTCGGGCAGTGCGACTCGGGCAGCGTGTCTCGAGCCCTCTGGCAGTGTGTCTCGGGCCCTCGGGCAGTGTGTCTCAGGCATTGTGTCTTGGGCAGCATGTCTCGGGCAGCGTGTCTCGGGCAGAGTGTCTCGGGCAGAGTGTCTCGGACACTGTGTCTCGGGCAGTGTGTCTCGGGCTCTCGGGCAGTGTGTCTCGGGCAGTGTGTCTCGGGCAGAGTGTCTCGGGCAGAGTGTCTCGGGCAGAGTGTTTCGGATACTGTGTCTCGGGCAGTGTGTCTCGGGCCCTCGGGCAGTGTGTCTCGGGCAGTGTGTCTCGGGCAGCGTGTCTCAGGCAGCGTGTCTCGGGCAGTGCGTCTCGGGCAGTGCGTCTCGGGCAGAGTGTCTCGGGCAGAGTGTCTCGGGCAGAGTGTCTCAGGCCCTCGGGCAGTGTGTCTCGGGCAGAGTATCTCGGGCATTGCGACTCGTGCAGTGCGTCTCAGGCAGTGTGTCTCGGGCAGTGTGTCTCAGGCAGAGTGTCTCGGGCAGTGTGTCTCGGGCAGTGCGTCTCAAGCAGAGTGTCTCGGGCAGTGTGTCTCGGGCAGTGCGTCTCGGGCAGTGTGTCTCGGGCAGTGCGTCTCAGGCAGAGTGTCTCGGGAAGCGTGTCTCGGGCCTTTGGGCAGCATGTCTCGGGCAGTGTGTCTCGGGCAGTGTGTCTCTGGCAGAGTGTCTCTGGCAGAGTGTCTCTGGCCCTCGGGCAGTGTGTCTCGGGCAGTGTGTCTCAGGCAGAGTGTCTCGGGCAGTGTGTCTCGGGCAGTGCGTCTCAAGCAGAGTGTCTCGGGCAGTGTGTCTCGGGCAGTGCATCTCGGGCAGTGTGTCTCGGGCAGTGCGTCTCAGGCAGAGTGTCTCGGGCAGTGTGTCTCAGGCACTCGGGCAGTGTGTCTCGGGCAGTGTGTCTCTGGCAGAGTGTCTCTGGCAGAGTGTCTCTGGCCCTCGGGCAGTGAGTCTCGGGCAGTGTGTCTCTTACAAAGTGTCTCAGGCCCTCGGGCAGCGTGTTTCGGGCAGTGTGTCTCGGGCAGCGTGGCTCGGGCAGCTTGTCTCGGGCAGCTTGTCTCGGGCATTGTATCTCGGGCAATTTGTCTCGGACAGCGTGTCTCGGGCCCTCGGGCAGCGTGTCTCGGGCCTTTGGGCATTGTGTCTTGGTCAGTGTGTCTCGGGCGCTCGGTCAGTGCGTCTCGGGCCTTTGGGCAGCATGTCTCGGGCAGTGTGTCTCGGGCCCTCGGGAAGCGTGTCTCGGGCAGTGTGTCTCTGGCAGAGTGTCTCAGGCCCTCGGGCAGTGTGTTTCGGGCAGTGTGTCTCTGGCAGTGTGTCTCTGGCAGTGTGTCTCAGGCCTTCGGGCAGTGTGTCTCGGGCAGTGTGCCTCGGGCCCTCGGGCAGCGTGTCTCAGGCCCTCGGGCAGTGTGTCTCGGGCAGTGTGTCTCGGGCCCTCGGGCAGAGTGTCTCGGGCAGTGTGTCTTGGGCCCTCGGGCAGTGCGACTCGGGCAGCGTGTCTCGAGCCCTCTGGCAGTGTGTCTCGGGCCCTCGGGCAGTGTGTCTCAGGCATTGTGTCTTGGGCAGCATGTCTCGGGCAGCGTGTCTCGGGCAGCGTGTCTCGGGCAGCGTGTCTCGGGCCCTCGGGAAGCGTGTCTCGGGCAGTGTGTCTCGGGCAGTGTGTCTCTGGCAGTGTGTCTCGGGCAGCGTGTCTCGGGCCCTCGGGAAGCGTGTCTCGGGCAGTGTGTCTCGGGCAGAGTGTCTCGGGCAGTGTGTCTCGGCCACTGCGTCTCGGGCAGTGTGTCTTGAGCCCGCGGGCAGTGTGTCTCGGGCAGCGTGTCTCGGGCCCTCGGGCAGTTTGTCTCGGGCAGTGCGACTCGGGCCCTCGGGCAGTGTGTCTCGGGCAGAGTGTCTCGGGCAGTGAGTCTTGGACCCTCAGGTAGTGCGTCTCGGTCAGTGTGTCTCGGGCAGTGTGTCTCAGGCCCTCGGGCAGATTGTCTCGGGCAGTATGTCTCGGGCAGTGTGTCTTTGGCAGAGTGTCTCTGGCCCTCGGGCAGTGTGTCTCAGGCAGTGTGTCTCGGGCCCTCGGGCAGCGTGTCTCGGGCAGTGTGTCTCAGGCCCTCGGGCAGAATGTCTCGGGCAGTGTGTCTCGGGCCCTCGGGCAGTGTGTCTCGGGCAGTGCGACTCGGGCAGAGTGTCTCGGGCAGAGTGTCTCGGGCAGAGTGTTTCGGACACTGTGTCTCGGGCAGTGTGTCTCGGGCCCTCGGGCAGTGTGTCTCGGGCAGTGTGTCTCGGGCAGCGTGTCTCAGGCAGCGTGTCTCGGGCAGTGCGTCTCGGGCAGTGCGTCTCGGGCAGAGTGTCTCGGGCAGAGTGTCTCGGGCAGAGTGTCTCAGGCCCTCGGGCAGTGTGTCTCGGGCAGAGTATCTCGGGCATTGCGACTCGTGCAGTGCGTCTCAGGCAGTGTGTCTCGGGCAGTGTGTCTCAGGCAGAGTGTCTCGGGCAGTGTGTCTCGGGCAGTGCGTCTCAAGCAGAGTGTCTCGGGCAGTGTGTCTCGGGCAGTGCGTCTCGGGCAGTGTGTCTCGGGCAGTGCGTCTCAGGCAGAGTGTCTCGGGCAGTGTGTCTCAGGCACTCGGGCAGAGTGTCTCGGGCAGTGTGTCTCGGGCAGTGTGTCTCGGGCAGTGTGTCTCTGGCAGAGTGTCTCAGGCTCTCGGGCAGTGTGTCTCGGGCAGTGTGTCTCGGGCAGTGTGTCTCGGGCCCTCGGGCAGAGTGTCTCGGGCAGTGTGTCTTGGGCCCTGGGGCAGTGAGTCTCGGGCCCTCGGGCAGTGTGTCTCGGGCCCTCGGGCAGTGTGTCTCGGGCAGTGTGTCTTGGGCCCTTGGGCAGAGTGCCTCGGTCAGAGCGTGTCAGTAAGTGTGTCTCGGGCAGCGTGTCTCGGGCAGCGTGTCTCGGGCCCTCGGGCAGTGTGTCTCAGGCAGTGTGTCTCAGGCCCTTGGGCAGAGTGTCTCGGGCAGTGTGTCTTGGGCGCTCGGGCAGTGTGTCTCGGGCAGTGCGACTCGGGCCCTCGGGCAGTGTGTCTCGGGCAGCGTGTCTCGGGCAGTGTGTCACGGGCAATTTGTCTCGGGCAGTGTGTCTCGGGCGCTCGGGAAGCGTGTCTCGGGCCTTTGGGCAGCATGTCTCGGGCAGTGCGTCTCGGGCAGTGTGTCTCGGGCAGCGTGTCTCGGGCAGTGTGTCTCGGGCAGTGCGACTCGGGCCCTCGGGCAGTGTGTCTCGGGCAGTGTGTCTTGGGCCCTCGGGCAGTGTGTCTCGGGCAGTGTGTCTCGGGCCCTTGGGCAATTTGTCTCGGGCAGTGAGTCTCGGGCGCTCGGGAAGCATGTCTCGGGCCTTTGGGCAGCATGTCTCGGGCAGTGTGTCTCGGGCAGTGTGTCTCGGGCAGCGTGTCTCGGGCAGAGTGTCTTGGGCAGCGTGCCTCGGGCATTGTGACTCGGGAAGCGTGTCTCGGGAAGCGTGTCTCGGGCAGTGTGTCTCGGGCCCTCGGGCAGTGCGACTCGGGCAGCGTGTCTCGAGCCCACGGGCAGTGTGTCTCGGGCCCTCGGGCAGTGTGTCTCAGGCATTGTGTCTTGGGCAGCATGTCTCGGGCAGCGTGTCTCGGGCCCTCGGGAAGCGTGTCTCGGGCAGAGTGTCTCGGGCAGTGTGTCTCGGGAAGCGTGTCTCGGGACCTCGGGCAGCGTGTCTTGTGCCTTTGGGCATTGTGTCTTGGTCAGTGTGTCTCGGGCGCTCGGTCAGTGCGTCTCGGGCCTTTGGGCATTGTGTCTTGGTCAGTGTGTCTCGGGCGCTCGGTCAGTGCGTCTCGGGCCTTTGGGCAGCATGTCTCGGGCAGTGTGTCTCGGGCAGGGTGTCTCGGGCAGGGTGTCTCGGGCTGTCGGGCAGTGTGTCTCGGGCCCTCGGGCAGTGTGTCTCGGGCAGTGTGTCTCGGGCCCTCGGGAAGCGTGTCTCGGGCAGTGTGTCTCGGGCAGAGTGTCTCGGGCAGAGTGTCTCGGGCAGAGTGTCTCGGACACTGTGTCTCGGGCAGTGTGTCTCGGGCTCTCGGGCAGTGTGTCTCGGGCAGTGTGTCTCGGGCAGCGTGTCTCAGGCAGCGTGTCTCGGGCAGTGCGTCTCGGGCAGTGCGTCTCGGGCAGAGTGTCTCGGGCAGAGTGTCTCGGGCAGAGTGTCTCAGGCCCTCGGGCAGTGTGTCTCGGGCAGAGTATCTCGGGCATTGCGACCCGTGCAGTGCGTCTCAGGCAGTGTGTCTCGGGCAGTGTGTCTCAGGCAGAGTGTCTCGGGCAGAGTGTCTCGGGCAGTGCGTCTCAAGCAGAGTGTCTCGGGCAGTGTGTCTCGGGCAGTGCGTCTCGGGCAGTGTGTCTCGGGCAGTGCGTCTCAGGCAGTGTGTCTCAGGCACTCGGGCAGAGTGTCTCGGGCAGTGTGTCTCGGGCAGTGTGTCTCTGGCAGAGTGTCTCTGGCAGAGTGTCTCTGGCCCTCGGGCAGCATGTCTCGGGCAGTGTGTCTCGGGCAGCGTGTCTCGGGCAGCGTGTCTCGGGCAGCGTGTTTCGGGCAGTGTGTCTCTGGCAGTGTGTCTCAGGCCTTCGGGCAGTGTGTCTCGGGCAGCGTGCCTCGGGCCCTCGGACAGCGTGTCTCAGGCCCTCGGGCAGTGTGTCTCGGGCAGTGTGTCTCGGGCCCTCGGGCAGAGTGTCTCGGGCCCTCGGGCAGAGTGTCTCGGGCAGCGTGTCTCGAGCCCACGGGCAGTGTGTCTCGGGCTCTCGGGCAGTGTGTCTCAGGCATTGTGTCTTGGGCAGCATGTCTCGGGCAGCGTGTCTCGGGCAGCGTGTCTCGGGCAGCGTGTCTCGGGCCCTCGGGCAGAGTGTCTCGGGCAGAGTGTCTCGGGCAGAGTGTCTCGGGCCCTCGGGCAGAGTGTCTCGGGCAGTGTGTCTCGGGCAGTGTGTCTCGGGCAGTGTGTCTCTGGCAGAGTGTCTCTGGCCCTCGGGCAGTGTGACTCGGGCAGTGTGTCTCGGGCAGTGTGTCTCTGGCAGAGTGTCTCTGGCCCTCGGGCAGTGTGTCTCTGGCAGTGTGTCTCAGGCCTTCGGGCAGTGTGTCTCGGGCAGTGTGCCTCGGGCCCTCGGGCAGCGTGTCTCGGGCAGCGTGTCTCGGGCCCTCGGGCAGTGTGTCTCGGGCAGCTTGTCTCGAGCAGCTTGTCTCCAGCATTGTATCTCAGGCAATTTGTCTCGGACAGCGTGTCTCGGGCCCTCGGGCAGCGTGTCTCGGGCCTTTGGGCATTGTGTCTTGGTCAGTGTGTCTCGGGCGCTCGGTCAGTGCGTCTCGGGCCTTTGGGCATTGTGTCTTGGTCAGTGTGTCTCGGGCGCTCGGTCAGTGCGTCTCGGGCCTTTGGGCAGCATGTCTCGGGCAGTGTGTCTCGGGCAGGGTGTCTCGGGCAGGGTGTCTCGGGCTGTCGGGCAGTGTGTCTCGGGCCCTCGGGCAGTGTGTCTCGGGCAGTATGTCTCGGGCAGTGTGTCTTTGGCAGAGTGTCTCTGGCCCTCGGGCAGTGTGTCTCGGGCAGTGTGTCTCAGGCCCTCGGGCAGAATGTCTCGGGCAGTGTGTCTCGGGCCCTCGGGCAGTGTGTCTCGGGCAGTGCGACTCGGGCAGAGTGTCTCGGGCAGAGTGTCTCGGGCAGAGTGTTTCGGACACTGTGTCTCGGGCAGTGTGTCTCGGGCCCTCGGGCAGTGTGTCTCGGGCAGTGTTTCTCGGGCAGCGTGTCTCAGGCAGCGTGTCTCGGGCAGTGCGTCTCGGGCAGTGCGTCTCGGGCAGAGTGTCTCGGGCAGAGTGTCTCGGGCAGAGTGTCTCAGGCCCTCGGGCAGTGTGTCTCGGGCAGAGTATCTCGGGCATTGCGACTCGTGCAGTGCGTCTCAGGCAGTGTGTCTCGGGCAGTGTGTCTCAGGCAGAGTGTCTCGGGCAGTGTGTCTCGGGCAGTGCGTCTCAAGCAGAGTGTCTCGGGCAGTGTGTCTCGGGCAGTGCGTCTCGGGCAGTGTGTCTCGGGCAGTGCGTCTCAGGCAGAGTGTCTCGGGAAGCGTGTCTCGGGCCTTTGGGCAGCATGTCTCGGGCAGTGTGTCTCGGGCAGTGTGTCTCTGGCAGAGTGTCTCTGGCAGAGTGTCTCTGGCCCTCGGGCAGTGTGTCTCGGGCAGTGTGTCTCAGGCAGAGTGTCTCGGGCAGTGTGTCTCGGGCAGTGCGTCTCAAGCAGAGTGTCTCGGGCAGTGTGTCTCGGGCAGTGCGTCTCGGGCAGTGTGTCTCGGGCAGTGCGTCTCAGGCAGAGTGTCTCGGGCAGTGTGTCTCAGGCACTCGGGCAGTGTGTCTCGGGCAGTGTGTCTCTGGCAGAGTGTCTCTGGCAGAGTGTCTCTGGCCCTCGGGCAGTGAGTCTCGGGCAGTGTGTCTCTGGCAGAGTGTCTCAGGCCCTCGGGCAGCGTGTTTCGGGCAGTGTGTCTCGGGCAGCGTGGCTCGGGCAGCTTGTCTCGGGCAGCTTGTCTCGGGCATTGTATCTCAGGCAATTTGTCTCGGACAGCGTGTCTCGGGCCCTCGGGCAGCGTGTCTCGGGCCTTTGGGCATTGTGTCTTGGTCAGTGTGTCTCGGGCGCTCGGTCAGTGCGTCTCGGGCCTTTGGGCAGCATGTCTCGGGCAGTGTGTCTCGGGCCCTCGGGAAGCGTGTCTCGGGCAGTGTGTCTCTGGCAGAGTGTCTCAGGCCCTCGGGCAGTGTGTTTCGGGCAGTGTGTCTCTGGCAGTGTGTCTCTGGCAGTGTGTCTCAGGCCTTCGGGCAGTGTGTCTCGGGCAGTGTGCCTCGGGCCCTCGGGCAGCGTGTCTCAGGCCCTCGGGCAGTGTGTCTCGGGCAGTGTGTCTCGGGCCCTCGGGCAGAGTGTCTCGGGCAGTGTGTCTTGGGCCCTCGGGCAGTGCGACTCGGGCAGCGTGTCTCGAGCCCTCTGGCAGTGTGTCTCGGGCCCTCGGGCAGTGTGTCTCAGGCATTGTGTCTTGGGCAGCATGTCTCGGGCAGCGTGTCTCGGGCAGAGTGTCTCGGGCAGAGTGTCTCGGACACTGTGTCTCGGGCAGTGTGTCTCGGGCTCTCGGGCAGTGTGTCTCGGGCAGTGTGTCTCGGGCAGAGTGTCTCGGGCAGAGTGTCTCGGGCAGAGTGTTTCGGATACTGTGTCTCGGGCAGTGTGTCTCGGGCCCTCGGGCAGTGTGTCTCGGGCAGTGTGTCTCGGGCAGCGTGTCTCAGGCAGCGTGTCTCGGGCAGTGCGTCTCGGGCAGTGCGTCTCGGGCAGAGTGTCTCGGGCAGAGTGTCTCGGGCAGAGTGTCTCAGGCCCTCGGGCAGTGTGTCTCGGGCAGAGTATCTCGGGCATTGCGACTCGTGCAGTGCGTCTCAGGCAGTGTGTCTCGGGCAGTGTGTCTCAGGCAGAGTGTCTCGGGCAGTGTGTCTCGGGCAGTGCGTCTCAAGCAGAGTGTCTCGGGCAGTGTGTCTCGGGCAGTGCGTCTCGGGCAGTGTGTCTCGGGCAGTGCGTCTCAGGCAGAGTGTCTCGGGAAGCGTGTCTCGGGCCTTTGGGCAGCATGTCTCGGGCAGTGTGTCTCGGGCAGTGTGTCTCTGGCAGAGTGTCTCTGGCAGAGTGTCTCTGGCCCTCGGGCAGTGTGTCTCGGGCAGTGTGTCTCAGGCAGAGTGTCTCGGGCAGTGTGTCTCGGGCAGTGCGTCTCAAGCAGAGTGTCTCGGGCAGTGTGTCTCGGGCAGTGCATCTCGGGCAGTGTGTCTCGGGCAGTGCGTCTCAGGCAGAGTGTCTCGGGCAGTGTGTCTCAGGCACTCGGGCAGTGTGTCTCGGGCAGTGTGTCTCTGGCAGAGTGTCTCTGGCAGAGTGTCTCTGGCCCTCGGGCAGTGAGTCTCGGGCAGTGTGTCTCTTACAAAGTGTCTCAGGCCCTCGGGCAGCGTGTTTCGGGCAGTGTGTCTCGGGCAGCGTGGCTCGGGCAGCTTGTCTCGGGCAGCTTGTCTCGGGCATTGTATCTCGGGCAATTTGTCTCGGACAGCGTGTCTCGGGCCCTCGGGCAGCGTGTCTCGGGCCTTTGGGCATTGTGTCTTGGTCAGTGTGTCTCGGGCGCTCGGTCAGTGCGTCTCGGGCCTTTGGGCAGCATGTCTCGGGCAGTGTGTCTCGGGCCCTCGGGAAGCGTGTCTCGGGCAGTGTGTCTCTGGCAGAGTGTCTCAGGCCCTCGGGCAGTGTGTTTCGGGCAGTGTGTCTCTGGCAGTGTGTCTCTGGCAGTGTGTCTCAGGCCTTCGGGCAGTGTGTCTCGGGCAGTGTGCCTCGGGCCCTCGGGCAGCGTGTCTCAGGCCCTCGGGCAGTGTGTCTCGGGCAGTGTGTCTCGGGCCCTCGGGCAGAGTGTCTCGGGCAGTGTGTCTTGGGCCCTCGGGCAGTGCGACTCGGGCAGCGTGTCTCGAGCCCTCTGGCAGTGTGTCTCGGGCCCTCGGGCAGTGTGTCTCAGGCATTGTGTCTTGGGCAGCATGTCTCGGGCAGCGTGTCTCGGGCAGCGTGTCTCGGGCAGCGTGTCTCGGGCCCTCGGGAAGCGTGTCTCGGGCAGTGTGTCTCGGGCAGTGTGTCTCTGGCAGTGTGTCTCGGGCAGCGTGTCTCGGGCCCTCGGGAAGCGTGTCTCGGGCAGTGTGTCTCGGGCAGAGTGTCTCGGGCAGTGTGTCTCGGCCACTGCGTCTCGGGCAGTGTGTCTTGAGCCCGCGGGCAGTGTGTCTCGGGCAGCGTGTCTCGGGCCCTCGGGCAGTTTGTCTCGGGCAGTGCGACTCGGGCCCTCGGGCAGTGTGTCTCGGGCAGAGTGTCTCGGGCAGTGAGTCTTGGACCCTCAGGTAGTGCGTCTCGGTCAGTGTGTCTCGGGCAGTGTGTCTCAGGCCCTCGGGCAGATTGTCTCGGGCAGTATGTCTCGGGCAGTGTGTCTTTGGCAGAGTGTCTCTGGCCCTCGGGCAGTGTGTCTCAGGCAGTGTGTCTCGGGCCCTCGGGCAGCGTGTCTCGGGCAGTGTGTCTCAGGCCCTCGGGCAGAATGTCTCGGGCAGTGTGTCTCGGGCCCTCGGGCAGTGTGTCTCGGGCAGTGCGACTCGGGCAGAGTGTCTCGGGCAGAGTGTCTCGGGCAGAGTGTTTCGGACACTGTGTCTCGGGCAGTGTGTCTCGGGCCCTCGGGCAGTGTGTCTCGGGCAGTGTGTCTCGGGCAGCGTGTCTCAGGCAGCGTGTCTCGGGCAGTGCGTCTCGGGCAGTGCGTCTCGGGCAGAGTGTCTCGGGCAGAGTGTCTCGGGCAGAGTGTCTCAGGCCCTCGGGCAGTGTGTCTCGGGCAGAGTATCTCGGGCATTGCGACTCGTGCAGTGCGTCTCAGGCAGTGTGTCTCGGGCAGTGTGTCTCAGGCAGAGTGTCTCGGGCAGTGTGTCTCGGGCAGTGCGTCTCAAGCAGAGTGTCTCGGGCAGTGTGTCTCGGGCAGTGCGTCTCGGGCAGTGTGTCTCGGGCAGTGCGTCTCAGGCAGAGTGTCTCGGGCAGTGTGTCTCAGGCACTCGGGCAGAGTGTCTCGGGCAGTGTGTCTCGGGCAGTGTGTCTCGGGCAGTGTGTCTCTGGCAGAGTGTCTCAGGCCCTCGGGCAGTGTGTCTCGGGCAGTGTGTCTCGGGCAGTGTGTCTCGGGCCCTCGGGCAGAGTGTCTCGGGCAGTGTGTCTTGGGCCCTGGGGCAGTGAGTCTCGGGCCCTCGGGCAGTGTGTCTCGGGCCCTCGGGCAGTGTGTCTCGGGCAGTGTGTCTTGGGCCCTTGGGCAGAGTGCCTCGGTCAGAGCGTGTCAGTAAGTGTGTCTCGGGCAGCGTGTCTCGGGCAGCGTGTCTCGGGCCCTCGGGCAGTGTGTCTCAGGCAGTGTGTCTCAGGCCCTTGGGCAGAGTGTCTCGGGCAGTGTGTCTTGGGCGCTCGGGCAGTGTGTCTCGGGCAGTGCGACTCGGGCCCTCGGGCAGTGTGTCTCGGGCAGCGTGTCTCGGGCAGTGTGTCACGGGCAATTTGTCTCGGGCAGTGTGTCTCGGGCGCTCGGGAAGCGTGTCTCGGGCCTTTGGGCAGCATGTCTCGGGCAGTGCGTCTCGGGCAGTGTGTCTCGGGCAGCGTGTCTCGGGCAGTGTGTCTCGGGCAGTGCGACTCGGGCCCTCGGGCAGTGTGTCTCGGGCAGTGTGTCTTGGGCCCTCGGGCAGTGTGTCTCGGGCAGTGTGTCTCGGGCCCTTGGGCAATTTGTCTCGGGCAGTGAGTCTCGGGCGCTCGGGAAGCATGTCTCGGGCCTTTGGGCAGCATGTCTCGGGCAGTGTGTCTCGGGCAGTGTGTCTCGGGCAGCGTGTCTCGGGCAGAGTGTCTTGGGCAGCGTGCCTCGGGCATTGTGACTCGGGAAGCGTGTCTCGGGAAGCGTGTCTCGGGCAGTGTGTCTCGGGCCCTCGGGCAGTGCGACTCGGGCAGCGTGTCTCGAGCCCACGGGCAGTGTGTCTCGGGCCCTCGGGCAGTGTGTCTCAGGCATTGTGTCTTGGGCAGCATGTCTCGGGCAGCGTGTCTCGGGCCCTCGGGAAGCGTGTCTCGGGCAGAGTGTCTCGGGCAGTGTGTCTCGGGAAGCGTGTCTCGGGACCTCGGGCAGCGTGTCTTGTGCCTTTGGGCATTGTGTCTTGGTCAGTGTGTCTCGGGCGCTCGGTCAGTGCGTCTCGGGCCTTTGGGCATTGTGTCTTGGTCAGTGTGTCTCGGGCGCTCGGTCAGTGCGTCTCGGGCCTTTGGGCAGCATGTCTCGGGCAGTGTGTCTCGGGCAGGGTGTCTCGGGCAGGGTGTCTCGGGCTGTCGGGCAGTGTGTCTCGGGCCCTCGGGCAGTGTGTCTCGGGCAGTGTGTCTCGGGCCCTCGGGAAGCGTGTCTCGGGCAGTGTGTCTCGGGCAGAGTGTCTCGGGCAGAGTGTCTCGGGCAGAGTGTCTCGGACACTGTGTCTCGGGCAGTGTGTCTCGGGCTCTCGGGCAGTGTGTCTCGGGCAGTGTGTCTCGGGCAGCGTGTCTCAGGCAGCGTGTCTCGGGCAGTGCGTCTCGGGCAGTGCGTCTCGGGCAGAGTGTCTCGGGCAGAGTGTCTCGGGCAGAGTGTCTCAGGCCCTCGGGCAGTGTGTCTCGGGCAGAGTATCTCGGGCATTGCGACCCGTGCAGTGCGTCTCAGGCAGTGTGTCTCGGGCAGTGTGTCTCAGGCAGAGTGTCTCGGGCAGAGTGTCTCGGGCAGTGCGTCTCAAGCAGAGTGTCTCGGGCAGTGTGTCTCGGGCAGTGCGTCTCGGGCAGTGTGTCTCGGGCAGTGCGTCTCAGGCAGTGTGTCTCAGGCACTCGGGCAGAGTGTCTCGGGCAGTGTGTCTCGGGCAGTGTGTCTCTGGCAGAGTGTCTCTGGCAGAGTGTCTCTGGCCCTCGGGCAGCATGTCTCGGGCAGTGTGTCTCGGGCAGCGTGTCTCGGGCAGCGTGTCTCGGGCAGCGTGTTTCGGGCAGTGTGTCTCTGGCAGTGTGTCTCAGGCCTTCGGGCAGTGTGTCTCGGGCAGCGTGCCTCGGGCCCTCGGACAGCGTGTCTCAGGCCCTCGGGCAGTGTGTCTCGGGCAGTGTGTCTCGGGCCCTCGGGCAGAGTGTCTCGGGCAGCGTGTCTCGAGCCCACGGGCAGTGTGTCTCGGGCTCTCGGGCAGTGTGTCTCAGGCATTGTGTCTTGGGCAGCATGTCTCGGGCAGCGTGTCTCGGGCAGCGTGTCTCGGGCAGCGTGTCTCGGGCCCTCGGGCAGAGTGTCTCGGGCAGAGTGTCTCGGGCAGAGTGTCTCGGGCAGAGTGTCTCGGGCCCTCGGGCAGAGTGTCTCGGGCAGTGTGTCTCGGGCAGTGTGTCTCGGGCAGTGTGTCTCTGGCAGAGTGTCTCTGGCCCTCGGGCAGTGTGACTCGGGCAGTGTGTCTCGGGCAGTGTGTCTCTGGCAGAGTGTCTCTGGCCCTCGGGCAGTGTGTCTCTGGCAGTGTGTCTCAGGCCTTCGGGCAGTGTGTCTCGGGCAGTGTGCCTCGGGCCCTCGGGCAGCGTGTCTCGGGCAGCGTGTCTCGGGCCCTCGGGCAGTGTGTCTCGGGCAGCTTGTCTCGAGCAGCTTGTCTCCAGCATTGTATCTCAGGCAATTTGTCTCGGACAGCGTGTCTCGGGCCCTCGGGCAGCGTGTCTCGGGCCTTTGGGCATTGTGTCTTGGTCAGTGTGTCTCGGGCGCTCGGTCAGTGCGTCTCGGGCCTTTGGGCATTGTGTCTTGGTCAGTGTGTCTCGGGCGCTCGGTCAGTGCGTCTCGGGCCTTTGGGCAGCATGTCTCGGGCAGTGTGTCTCGGGCAGGGTGTCTCGGGCAGGGTGTCTCGGGCTGTCGGGCAGTGTGTCTCGGGCCCTCGGGCAGTGTGTCTCGGGCAGTATGTCTCGGGCAGTGTGTCTTTGGCAGAGTGTCTCTGGCCCTCGGGCAGTGTGTCTCAGGCAGTGTGTCTCGGGCCCTCGGGCAGCGTGTCTCGGGCAGTGTGTCTCAGGCCCTCGGGCAGAATGTCTCGGGCAGTGTGTCTCGGGCCCTCGGGCAGTGTGTCTCGGGCAGTGCGACTCGGGCAGAGTGTCTCGGGCAGAGTGTCTCGGGCAGAGTGTTTCGGACACTGTGTCTCGGGCAGTGTGTCTCGGGCCCTCGGGCAGTGTGTCTCGGGCAGTGTGTCTCGGGCAGCGTGTCTCAGGCAGCGTGTCTCGGGCAGTGCGTCTCGGGCAGTGCGTCTCGGGCAGAGTGTCTCGGGCAGAGTGTCTCGGGCAGAGTGTCTCAGGCCCTCGGGCAGTGTGTCTCGGGCAGAGTATCTCGGGCATTGCGACTCGTGCAGTGCGTCTCAGGCAGTGTGTCTCGGGCAGTGTGTCTCAGGCAGAGTGTCTCGGGCAGTGTGTCTCGGGCAGTGCGTCTCAAGCAGAGTGTCTCGGGCAGTGTGTCTCGGGCAGTGCGTCTCGGGCAGTGTGTCTCGGGCAGTGCGTCTCAGGCAGAGTGTCTCGGGAAGCGTGTCTCGGGCCTTTGGGCAGCATGTCTCGGGCAGTGTGTCTCGGGCAGTGTGTCTCTGGCAGAGTGTCTCTGGCAGAGTGTCTCTGGCCCTCGGGCAGTGTGTCTCGGGCAGTGTGTCTCAGGCAGAGTGTCTCGGGCAGTGTGTCTCGGGCAGTGCGTCTCAAGCAGAGTGTCTCGGGCAGTGTGTCTCGGGCAGTGCGTCTCGGGCAGTGTGTCTCGGGCAGTGCGTCTCAGGCAGAGTGTCTCGGGCAGTGTGTCTCAGGCACTCGGGCAGTGTGTCTCGGGCAGTGTGTCTCTGGCAGAGTGTCTCTGGCAGAGTGTCTCTGGCCCTCGGGCAGTGAGTCTCGGGCAGTGTGTCTCTGGCAGAGTGTCTCAGGCCCTCGGGCAGCGTGTTTCGGGCAGTGTGTCTCGGGCAGCGTGGCTCGGGCAGCTTGTCTCGGGCAGCTTGTCTCGGGCATTGTATCTCAGGCAATTTGTCTCGGACAGCGTGTCTCGGGCCCTCGGGCAGCGTGTCTCGGGCCTTTGGGCATTGTGTCTTGGTCAGTGTGTCTCGGGCGCTCGGTCAGTGCGTCTCGGGCCTTTGGGCAGCATGTCTCGGGCAGTGTGTCTCGGGCCCTCGGGAAGCGTGTCTCGGGCAGTGTGTCTCTGGCAGAGTGTCTCAGGCCCTCGGGCAGTGTGTTTCGGGCAGTGTGTCTCTGGCAGTGTGTCTCTGGCAGTGTGTCTCAGGCCTTCGGGCAGTGTGTCTCGGGCAGTGTGCCTCGGGCCCTCGGGCAGCGTGTCTCAGGCCCTCGGGCAGTGTGTCTCGGGCAGTGTGTCTCGGGCCCTCGGGCAGAGTGTCTCGGGCAGTGTGTCTTGGGCCCTCGGGCAGTGCGACTCGGGCAGCGTGTCTCGAGCCCTCTGGCAGTGTGTCTCGGGCCCTCGGGCAGTGTGTCTCAGGCATTGTGTCTTGGGCAGCATGTCTCGGGCAGCGTGTCTCGGGCAGCGTGTCTCGGGCAGCGTGTCTCGGGCCCTCGGGAAGCGTGTCTCGGGCAGTGTGTCTCGGGCAGTGTGTCTCTGGCAGTGTGTCTCGGGCAGCGTGTCTCGGGCCCTCGGGAAGCGTGTCTCGGGCAGTGTGTCTCGGGCAGAGTGTCTCGGGCAGTGTGTCTCGGCCACTGCGTCTCGGGCAGTGTGTCTTGAGCCCGCGGGCAGTGTGTCTCGGGCAGCGTGTCTCGGGCCCTCGGGCAGTTTGTCTCGGGCAGTGCGACTCGGGCCCTCGGGCAGTGTGTCTCGGGCAGAGTGTCTCGGGCAGTGAGTCTTGGACCCTCAGGTAGTGCGTCTCGGTCAGTGTGTCTCGGGCAGTGTGTCTCAGGCCCTCGGGCAGATTGTCTCGGGCAGTATGTCTCGGGCAGTGTGTCTTTGGCAGAGTGTCTCTGGCCCTCGGGCAGTGTGTCTCAGGCAGTGTGTCTCGGGCCCTCGGGCAGCGTGTCTCGGGCAGTGTGTCTCAGGCCCTCGGGCAGAATGTCTCGGGCAGTGTGTCTCGGGCCCTCGGGCAGTGTGTCTCGGGCAGTGCGACTCGGGCAGAGTGTCTCGGGCAGAGTGTCTCGGGCAGAGTGTTTCGGACACTGTGTCTCGGGCAGTGTGTCTCGGGCCCTCGGGCAGTGTGTCTCGGGCAGTGTGTCTCGGGCAGCGTGTCTCAGGCAGCGTGTCTCGGGCAGTGCGTCTCGGGCAGTGCGTCTCGGGCAGAGTGTCTCGGGCAGAGTGTCTCGGGCAGAGTGTCTCAGGCCCTCGGGCAGTGTGTCTCGGGCAGAGTATCTCGGGCATTGCGACTCGTGCAGTGCGTCTCAGGCAGTGTGTCTCGGGCAGTGTGTCTCAGGCAGAGTGTCTCGGGCAGTGTGTCTCGGGCAGTGCGTCTCAAGCAGAGTGTCTCGGGCAGTGTGTCTCGGGCAGTGCGTCTCGGGCAGTGTGTCTCGGGCAGTGCGTCTCAGGCAGAGTGTCTCGGGCAGTGTGTCTCAGGCACTCGGGCAGAGTGTCTCGGGCAGTGTGTCTCGGGCAGTGTGTCTCGGGCAGTGTGTCTCTGGCAGAGTGTCTCAGGCCCTCGGGCAGTGTGTCTCGGGCAGTGTGTCTCGGGCAGTGTGTCTCGGGCCCTCGGGCAGAGTGTCTCGGGCAGTGTGTCTTGGGCCCTCGGGCAGTGAGTCTCGGGCCCTCGGGCAGTGTGTCTCGGGCCCTCGGGCAGTGTGTCTCGGGCAGTGTGTCTTGGGCCCTTGGGCAGAGTGCCTCGGTCAGAGCGTGTCAGTAAGTGTGTCTCGGGCAGCGTGTCTCGGGCAGCGTGTCTCGGGCCCTCGGGCAGTGTGTCTCAGGCAGTGTGTCTCAGGCCCTTGGGCAGAGTGTCTCGGGCAGTGTGTCTTGGGCGCTCGGGCAGTGTGTCTCGGGCAGTGCGACTCGGGCCCTCGGGCAGTGTGTCTCGGGCAGTGTGTCTTGGGCCCTCGGGCAGTGTGTCTCGGGCAGCGTGTCTCGGGCAGTGTGTCACGGGCAATTTGTCTCGGGCAGTGTGTCTCGGGCGCTCGGGAAGCGTGTCTCGGGCCTTTGGGCAGCATGTCTCGGGCAGTGCGTCTCGGGCAGTGTGTCTCGGGCAGCGTGTCTCGGGCAGTGTGTCTCGGGCAGTGCGACTCGGGCCCTCGGGCAGTGTGTCTCGGGCAGTGTGTCTTGGGCCCTCGGGCAGTGTGTCTCGGGCAGTATGTCTCGGGCCTTTGGGCAGCATGTCTCGGGCAGTGAGTCTCGGGCAGTGTGTCTCGGGCAGCGTGTCTCGGGCAGAGTGTCTTGGGCAGCGTGCCTCGGGCATTGTGACTCGGGAAGCGTGTCTCGGGAAGCGTGTCTCGGGCAGTGTGTCTCGGGCCCTCGGGCAGTGCGACTCGGGCAGCGTGTCTCGAGCCCACGGGCAGTGTGTCTCGGGCCCTCGGGCAGTGTGTCTCAGGCATTGTGTCTTGGGCAGCATGTCTCGGGCAGCGTGTCTCGGGCCCTCGGGAAGCGTGTCTCGGGCAGAGTGTCTCGGGCAGTGTGTCTCGGGAAGCGTGTCTCGGGACCTCGGGCAGCGTGTCTTGTGCCTTTGGGCATTGTGTCTTGGTCAGTGTGTCTCGGGCGCTCGGTCAGTGCGTCTCGGGCCTTTGGGCATTGTGTCTTGGTCAGTGTGTCTCGGGCGCTCGGTCAGTGCGTCTCGGGCCTTTGGGCAGCATGTCTCGGGCAGTGTGTCTCGGGCAGGGTGTCTCGGGCAGGGTGTCTCGGGCTGTCGGGCAGTGTGTCTCGGGCCCTCGGGCAGTGTGTCTCGGGCAGTGTGTCTCGGGCCCTCGGGAAGCGTGTCTCGGGCAGTGTGTCTCGGGCAGAGTGTCTCGGGCAGAGTGTCTCGGGCAGAGTGTCTCGGACACTGTGTCTCGGGCAGTGTGTCTCGGGCTCTCGGGCAGTGTGTCTCGGGCAGTGTGTCTCGGGCAGCGTGTCTCAGGCAGCGTGTCTCGGGCAGTGCGTCTCGGGCAGTGCGTCTCGGGCAGAGTGTCTCGGGCAGAGTGTCTCGGGCAGAGTGTCTCAGGCCCTCGGGCAGTGTGTCTCGGGCAGAGTATCTCGGGCATTGCGACCCGTGCAGTGCGTCTCAGGCAGTGTGTCTCGGGCAGTGTGTCTCAGGCAGAGTGTCTCGGGCAGAGTGTCTCGGGCAGTGCGTCTCAAGCAGAGTGTCTCGGGCAGTGTGTCTCGGGCAGTGCGTCTCGGGCAGTGTGTCTCGGGCAGTGCGTCTCAGGCAGTGTGTCTCAGGCACTCGGGTAGAGTGTCTCGGGCAGTGTGTCTCGGGCAGTGTGTCTCTGGCAGAGTGTCTCTGGCAGAGTGTCTCTGGCCCTCGGGCAGCATGTCTCGGGCAGTGTGTCTCGGGCAGCGTGTCTCGGGCAGCGTGTCTCGGGCAGCGTGTTTCGGGCAGTGTGTCTCTGGCAGTGTGTCTCAGGCCTTCGGGCAGTGTGTCTCGGGCAGCGTGCCTCGGGCCCTCGGACAGCGTGTCTCAGGCCCTCGGGCAGTGTGTCTCGGGCAGTGTGTCTCGGGCCCTCGGGCAGAGTGTCTCGGGCAGCGTGTCTCGAGCCCACTGGCAGTGTGTCTCGGGCTCTCGGGCAGTGTGTCTCAGGCATTGTGTCTTGGGCAGCATGTCTCGGGCAGCGTGTCTCGGGCAGCGTGTCTCGGGCAGCGTGTCTCGGGCCCTCGGGCAGAGTGTCTCGGGCAGAGTGTCTCGGGCAGAGTGTCTCGGGCAGAGTGTCTCGGGCCCTCGGGCAGAGTGTCTCGGGCAGTGTGTCTCGGGCAGTGTGTCTCGGGCAGTGTGTCTCTGGCAGAGTGTCTCTGGCCCTCGGGCAGTGTGACTCGGGCAGTGTGTCTCGGGCAGTGTGTCTCTGGCAGAGTGTCTCTGGCCCTCGGGCAGTGTGTCTCTGGCAGTGTGTCTCAGGCCTTCGGGCAGTGTGTCTCGGGCAGTGTGTCTTGGGCCCTTGGGCAGAGTGCCTCGGTCAGAGCGTGTCAGTAAGTGTGTCTCGGGCAGCGTGTCTCGGGCAGCGTGTCTCGGGCCCTCGGGCAGTGTGTCTCAGGCAGTGTGTCTCAGGCCCTTGGGCAGAGTGTCTCGGGCAGTGTGTCTTGGGCGCTCGGGCAGTGTGTCTCGGGCAGTGCGACTCGGGCCCTCGGGCAGTGTGTCTCGGGCAGTGTGTCTTGGGCCCTCGGGCAGTGTGTCTCGGGCAGCGTGTCTCGGGCAGTGTGTCACGGGCAATTTGTCTCGGGCAGTGTGTCTCGGGCGCTCGGGAAGCGTGTCTCGGGCCTTTGGGCAGCATGTCTCGGGCAGTGCGTCTCGGGCAGTGTGTCTCGGGCAGCGTGTCTCGGGCAGTGTGTCTCGGGCAGTGCGACTCGGGCCCTCGGGCAGTGTGTCTCGGGCAGTGTGTCTTGGGCCCTCGGGCAGTGTGTCTCGGGCAGTGTGTCTCGGGCCCTTGGGCAATTTGTCTCGGTCAGTGAGTCTCGGGCGCTCGGGAAGCATGTCTCGGGCCTTTGGGCAGCATGTCTCGGGCAGTGTGTCTCGGGCAGTGTGTCTCGGGCAGCGTGTCTCGGGCAGAGTGTCTTGGGCAGCGTGCCTCGGGCATTGTGACTCGGGAAGCGTGTCTCGGGAAGCGTGTCTCGGGCAGTGTGTCTCGGGCCCTCGGGCAGTGCGACTCGGGCAGCGTGTCTCGAGCCCACGGGCAGTGTGTCTCGGGCCCTCGGGCAGTGTGTCTCAGGCATTGTGTCTTGGGCAGCATGTCTCGGGCAGCGTGTCTCGGGCAGCGTGTCTCGGGCAGCGTGTCTCGGGACCTCGGGCAGCGTGTCTTGTGCCTTTGGGCATTGTGTCTTGGTCAGTGTGTCTCGGGCGCTCGGTCAGTGCGTCTCGGGCCTTTGGGCATTGTGTCTTGGTCAGTGTGTCTCGGGCGCTCGGTCAGTGCGTCTCGGGCCTTTGGGCAGCATGTCTCGGGCAGTGTGTCTCGGGCAGGGTGTCTCGGGCAGGGTGTCTCGGGCTGTCGGGCAGTGTGTCTCGGGCCCTCGGGCAGTGTGTCTCGGGCAGTGTGTCTCGGGCCCTCGGGAAGCGTGTCTCGGGCAGTGTGTCTCGGGCAGAGTGTCTCGGGCAGAGTGTCTCGGGCAGAGTGTCTCGGACACTGTGTCTCGGGCAGTGTGTCTCGGGCTCTTGGGCAGTGTGTCTCGGGCAGTGTGTCTCGGGCAGCGTGTCTCAGGCAGCGTGTCTCGGGCAGTGCGTCTCGGGCAGTGCGTCTCGGGCAGAGTGTCTCGGGCAGAGTGTCTCGGGCAGAGTGTCTCAGGCCCTCGGGCAGTGTGTCTCGGGCAGAGTATCTCGGGCATTGCGACCCGTGCAGTGCGTCTCAGGCAGTGTGTCTCGGGCAGTGTGTCTCAGGCAGAGTGTCTCGGGCAGAGTGTCTCGGACACTGTGTCTCGGGCAGTGTGTCTCGGGCCCTCGGGCAGTGTGTCTCGGGCAGTGTGTCTCGGGCAGCGTGTCTCAGGCAGCGTGTCTCGGGCAGTGCGTCTCGGGCAGTGCGTCTCGGGCAGAGTGTCTCGGGCAGAGTGTCTCGGGCAGAGTGTCTCAGGCCCTCGGGCAGTGTGTCTCGGGCAGAGTATCTCGGGCATTGCGACTCGTGCAGTGCGTCTCAGGCAGTGTGTCTCGGGCAGTGTGTCTCAGGCAGAGTGTCTCGGGCAGTGTGTCTCGGGCAGTGCGTCTCAAGCAGAGTGTCTCGGGCAGTGTGTCTCGGGCAGTGCGTCTCGGGCAGTGTGTCTCGGGCAGTGCGTCTCAGGCAGTGTGTCTCAGGCACTCGGGCAGAGTGTCTCGGGCAGTGTGTCTCGGGCAGTGTGTCTCTGGCAGAGTGTCTCTGGCAGAGTGTCTCTGGCCCTCGGGCAGTGTGTCTCGGGCAGTGTGTCTCTGGCAGAGTGTCTCAGGCCCTCGGGCAGCGTGTTTCAGGCAGTGTGTCTCTGGCAGTGTGTCTCAGGCCTTCGGGCAGTGTATCTCGGGCAGTGTGCCTCGGGCCCTCGGACAGCGTGTCTCAGGCCCTCGGGCAGTGTGTCTCGGGCAGTGTGTCTCGGGCCCTCGGGCAGAGTGTCTCGGGCAGTGTGTCTCGGGCCCTCGGGCAGTGTGTCTCGGGCCCTCGGGCAGTGTGTCTCGGGCAGTGTGTCTTGGGCCCTTGGGCAGAGTGCCTCGGTCAGAGCGTGTCAGTAAGTGTGTCTCGGGCAGCGTGTCTCGGGCAGCGTGTCTCGGGCCCTCGGGCAGTGTGTCTCGGGCAGTGTGTCTCAGGCCCTCGGGCAGAGTGTCTCGGGCAGTGTGTCTTGGGCGCTCGGGCAGTGTGTCTCGGGCAGTGCGACTCGGGCCCTCGGGCAGTGTGTCTCGGGCAGTGTGTCTTGGGCCCTCGGGCAGTGTGTCTCGGGCAGCGTGTCTCGGGCAGTGTGTCTCGGGCAATTTGTCTCGGGCAGTGTGTCTCGGGCGCTCGGGAAGCGTGTCTCGGGCCTTTGGGCAGCATGTCTCGGGCAGTGTGTCTCGGGCAGCGTGTCTCGGGCAGCGTGTCTCGGGCAGTGTGTCTCGGGCAGTGCGACTCGGGCCCTCGGGCAGTGTGTCTCGGGCAGTGTGTCTTGGGCCCTCGGGCAGTGTGTCTCGGGCAGTGTGTCTCGGGCCCTTGGGCAATTTGTCTCGGGCAGTGAGTCTCGGGCGCTCGGGAAGCGTGTCTCGGGCCTTTGGGCAGCATGTCTCGGGCAGTGTGTCTCGGGCAGTGTGTCTCGGGCAGCGTGTCTCGAGCAGAGTGTCTTGGGCAGCGTGCCTCGGGCATTGTGACTCGGGAAGCGTGTCTCGGGAAGCGTGTCTCGGGCAGTGTGTCTCGGGCCCTCGGGCAGTGCGACTCGGGCAGCGTGTCTCGAGCCCACGGGCAGTGTGTCTCGGGCCCTCGGGCAGTGTGTCTCAGGCATTGTGTCTTGGGCAGCATGTCTCGGGCAGCGTGTCTCGGGCAGCGTGTCTCGGGCAGCGTGTCTCGGGCCCTCGGGAAGCGTGTCTCGGGCAGAGTGTCTCGGGCAGAGTGTCTCGGGCAGAGTGTCTCGGGCCCTCGGGCAGAGTGTCTCGGGCAGTGTGTCTCGGGCAGTGTGTCTCGGGCAGTGTGTCTCTGGCAGAGTGTCTCTGGCCCTCGGGCAGTGTGACTCGGGCAGTGTGTCTCGGGCAGTGTGTCTCTGGCAGAGTGTCTCTGGCCCTCGGGCAGTGTGTCTCTGGCAGTGTGTCTCAGGCCTTCGGGCAGTGTGTCTCGGGCAGTGTGCCTCGGGCCCTCGGGCAGCGTGTCTCGGGCAGCGTGTCTCGGGCCCTCGGGCAGTGTGTCTCGGGCAGCTTGTCTCGAGCAGCTTGTCTCCAGCATTGTATCTCAGGCAATTTGTCTCGGACAGCGTGTCTCGGGCCCTCGGGCAGCGTGTCTCGGGCCTTTGGGCAGCATGTCTCGGGCAGTGTGTCTCGGGCAGGGTGTCTCGGGCAGGGTGTCTCGGGCTGTCGGGCAGTGTGTCTCGGGCCCTCGGGCAGTGTGTCTCGGGCAGTGTGTCTCGGGCCCTCGGGAAGCGTGTCTCGGGCAGTGTGTCTCGGGCAGAGTGTCTCGGGCAGAGTGTCTCGGGCAGAGTGTTTCGGACACTGTGTCTCGGGCAGTGTGTCTCGGGCCCTCGGGCAGTGTGTCTCGGGCAGTGTGTCTCGGGCAGCGTGTCTCAGGCAGCGTGTCTCGGGCAGTGCGTCTCGGGCAGTGCGTCTCGGGCAGAGTGTCTCGGGCAGAGTGTCTCGGGCAGAGTGTTTCGGACACTGTGTCTCGGGCAGTGTGTCTCAGGCCTTCGGGCAGTGTGTCTCGGGCAGAGTATCTCGGGCATTGCGACTCGTGCAGTGCGTCTCAGGCAGTGTGTCTCGGGCAGTGTGTCTCAGGCAGAGTGTCTCGGGCAGTGTGTCTCGGGCAGTGCGTCTCAAGCAGAGTGTCTCGGGCAGTGTGTCTCGGGCAGTGCGTCTCGGGCAGTGTGTCTCGAGCAGTGCGTCTCAGGCAGAGTGTCTCGGGCAGTGTGTCTCAGGCACTCGGGCAGAGTGTCTCGGGCAGTGTGTCTCGGGCAGTGTGTCTCGGGCAGTGTGTCTCTGGCAGAGTGTCTCAGGCCCTCGGGCAGTGTGTCTCGGGCAGTGTGTCTCGGGCAGTGTGTCTCGGGCCCTCGGGCAGAGTGTCTCGGGCAGTGTGTCTTGGGCCCTCGGGCAGTGTGTCTCGGGCCCTCGGGCAGTGTGTCTCGGGCCCTCGGGCAGTGTGTCTCGGGCAGTGTGTCTTGGGCCCTTGGGCAGAGTGCCTCGGTCAGAGCGTGTCAGTAAGTGTGTCTCGGGCAGCGTGTCTCGGGCAGCGTGTCTCGGGCCCTCGGGCAGTGTGTCTCAGGCAGTGTGTCTCAGGCCCTTGGGCAGAGTGTCTCGGGCAGTGTGTCTTGGGCGCTCGGGCAGTGTGTCTCGGGCAGTGCGACTCGGGCCCTCGGGCAGTGTGTCTCGGGCAGTGTGTCTTGGGCCCTCGGGCAGTGTGTCTCGGGCAGCGTGTCTCGGGCAGTGTGTCACGGGCAATTTGTCTCGGGCAGTGTGTCTCGGGCGCTCGGGAAGCGTGTCTCGGGCCTTTGGGCAGCATGTCTCGGGCAGTGCGTCTCGGGCAGTGTGTCTCGGGCAGTGCGACTCGGGCCCTCGGGCAGTGTGTCTCGGGCAGTGTGTCTTGGGCCCTCGGGCAGTGTGTCTCGGGCAGTGTGTCTCGGGCCCTTGGGCAATTTGTCTCGGGCAGTGAGTCTCGGGCGCTCGGGAAGCATGTCTCGGGCCTTTGGGCAGCATGTCTCGGGCAGTGTGTCTCGGGCAGTGTGTCTCGGGCAGCGTGTCTCGGGCAGAGTGTCTTGGGCAGCGTGCCTCGGGCATTGTGACTCGGGAAGCGTGTCTCGGGAAGCGTGTCTCGGGCAGTGTGTCTCGGGCCCTCGGGCAGTGTGTCTCAGGCATTGTGTCTTGGGCAGCATGTCTCGGGCAGCGTGTCTCGGGCAGCGTGTCTCGGGCAGTGTCTCTCGGGCAGTGTGTCTCGGGCCTTCGGGCAGAGTGTCTCGGGCAGTGTGTCTTGGGCCCTCGGGCAGTGTGTTTCGGGCCCTCGGGCAGTGTGTCTCGGGCCCTCGGGCAGTGTATCTCGGGCAGTGTGTCTTGGGCCCTCGGGCAGTGTGTCTCGGGCAGTGTGTCTCGGGCCCTTGGGCAGAGTGCCTCGGTCAGAGCGTGTCGGGCAGTGTGTCTCGGGCAGCGTGTCTCGGGCAGCGTGTCTTGCGCCCTCGGGCATTGTATCTTGGGCAATTTGTCTCGGGCAGTGTGTCTAGGGCTCTCGGGCAGTGTGTCTCGGGCAGTGTGTCTAGGGCTCTCGGGCAGTGTGTCTCGGGCAGTGTGTCTCGGGCAGAGTGTCTCGGGCAGTGAGTCTTGGACCCTCGGGCAGCGTGTCTCGGGCAGTGCGTCTCGGGCAGAGTGTCTCGGGCAGAGTGTCTCGGGCAGTGTGTCTCAGGCCCTCGGGCAGTGTGTCTCGGGCAGTGCGTCTCGGGCAGTGCGTCTCGGGCAGTGCGTCTCGGGCAGAGTGTCTCGGGCAGAGTGTCTCGGGCCCTCGGGCAGAGTGTCTCGGGCAGTGTGTCTCGGGCAGTGTGTCTCGGGCAGTGTGTCTCTGGCAGAGTGTCTCTGGCCCTCGGGCAGTGTGACTCGGGCAGTGTGTCTCGGGCAGTGTGTCTCTGGCAGAGTGTCTCTGGCCCTCGGGCAGTGTGTCTCTGGCAGTGTGTCTCAGGCCTTCGGGCAGTGTGTCTCGGGCAGTGTGCCTCGGGCCCTCGGGCAGCGTGTCTCGGGCAGCGTGTCTCGGGCCCTCGGGCAGTGTGTCTCGGGCAGCTTGTCTCGAGCAGCTTGTCTCCAGCATTGTATCTCAGGCAATTTGTCTCGGACAGCGTGTCTCGGGCCCTCGGGCAGCGTGTCTCGGGCGTTTGGGCATTGTGTCTTGGTCAGTGTGTCTCGGGCAGGGTGTCTCGGGCAGGGTGTCTCGGGCTGTCGGGCAGTGTGTCTCGGGCCCTCGGGCAGTGTGTCTCGGGCAGTGTGTCTCGGGCCCTCGGGAAGCGTGTCTCGGGCAGTGTGTCTCGGGCAGAGTGTCTCGGGCAGAGTGTCTCGGGCAGAGTGTTTCGGACACTGTGTCTCGGGCAGTGTGTCTCGGGCCCTCGGGCAGTGTGTCTCGGGCAGTGTGTCTCGGGCAGCGTGTCTCAGGCAGCGTGTCTCGGGCAGTGCGTCTCGGGCAGTGCGTCTCGGGCAGAGTGTCTCGGGCAGAGTGTCTCGGGCAGAGTGTCTCAGGCCCTCGGGCAGTGTGTCTCGGGCAGAGTATCTCGGGCATTGTGACTCGTGCAGTGCGTCTCAGGCAGTGTGTCTCGGGCAGTGTGTCTCAGGCAGAGTGTCTCGGGCAGTGTGTCTCGGGCAGTGCGTCTCGGGCAGTGCGTCTCGGGCAGAGTGTCTCGGGCAGAGTGTCTCGGGCAGAGTGTCTCAGGCCCTCGGGCAGTGTGTCTCGGGCAGAGTATCTCGGGCATTGCGACTCGTGCAGTGCGTCTCAGGCAGTGTGTCTCGGGCAGTGTGTCTCAGGCAGAGTGTCTCGGGCAGTGTGTCTCGGGCAGTGCGTCTCAAGCAGAGTGTCTCGGGCAGTGTGTCTCGGGCAGTGCGTCTCGGGCAGTGTGTCTCGGGCAGTGCGTCTCAGGCAGAGTGTCTCGGGCAGTGTGTCTCAGGCACTCGGGCAGAGTGTCTCGGGCAGTGTGTCTCGGGCAGTGTGTCTCGGGCAGTGTGTCTCTGGCAGAGTGTCTCAGGCCCTCGGGCAGTGTGTCTCGGGCAGTGTGTCTCGGGCAGTGTGTCTCGGGCCCTCGGGCAGAGTGTCTCGGGCAGTGTGTCTTGGGCCCTCGGGCAGTGTGTCTCGGGCCCTCGGGCAGTGTGTCTCGGGCCCTCGGGCAGTGTGTCTCGGGCAGTGTGTCTTGGGCCCTTGGGCAGAGTGCCTCGGTCAGAGCGTGTCAGTAAGTGTGTCTCGGGCAGCGTGTCTCGGGCAGCGTGTCTCGGGCCCTCGGGCAGTGTGTCTCAGGCAGTGTGTCTCAGGCCCTTGGGCAGAGTGTCTCGGGCAGTGTGTCTTGGGCGCTCGGGCAGTGTGTCTCGGGCAGTGCGACTCGGGCCCTCGGGCAGTGTGTCTCGGGCAGTGTGTCTTGGGCCCTCGGGCAGTGTGTCTCGGGCAGCGTGTCTCGGGCAGTGTGTCACGGGCAATTTGTCTCGGGCAGTGTGTCTCGGGCGCTCGGGAAGCGTGTCTCGGGCCTTTGGGCAGCATGTCTCGGGCAGTGCGTCTCGGGCAGTGTGTCTCGGGCAGCGTGTCTCGGGCAGTGTGTCTCGGGCAGTGCGACTCGGGCCCTCGGGCAGTGTGTCTCGGGCAGTGTGTCTTGGGCCCTCGGGCAGTGTGTCTCGGGCAGTGTGTCTCGGGCCCTTGGGCAATTTGTCTCGGGCAGTGAGTCTCGGGCGCTCGGGAAGCATGTCTCGGGCCTTTGGGCAGCATGTCTCGGGCAGTGTGTCTCGGGCAGTGTGTCTCGGGCAGCGTGTCTCGGGCAGAGTGTCTTGGGCAGCGTGCCTCGGGCATTGTGACTCGGGAAGCGTGTCTCGGGAAGCGTGTCTCGGGCAGTGTGTCTCGGGCCCTCGGGCAGTGCGACTCGGGCAGCGTGTCTCGAGCCCACGGGCAGTGTGTCTCGGGCCCTCGGGCAGTGTGTCTCAGGCATTGTGTCTTGGGCAGCATGTCTCGGGCAGCGTGTCTCGGGCAGCGTGTCTCGGGCAGCGTGTCTCGGGCCCTCGGGAAGCGTGTCTCGGGCAGAGTGTCTCGGGCAGTGTGTCTCGGGAAGCGTGTCTCGGGACCTCGGGCAGCGTGTCTTGTGCCATTGGGCATTGTGTCTTGGTCAGTGTGTCTCGGGCGCTCGGTCAGTGCGTCTCGGGCCTTTGGGCATTGTGTCTTGGTCAGTGTGTATCGGGCGCTCGGTCAGTGCGTCTCGGGCCTTTGGGCAGCATGTCTCGGGCAGTGTGTCTCGGGCAGGGTGTCTCGGGCAGGGTGTCTCGGGCTGTCGGGCAGTGTGTCTCGGGCCCTCGGGCAGTGTGTCTCGGGCAGTGTGTCTCGGGCCCTCGGGAAGCGTGTCTCGGGCAGTGTGTCTCGGGCAGTGTGTCTCGGGCTCTCGGGCAGTGTGTCTCGGGCAGTGTGTCTCGGGCAGCGTGTCTCAGGCAGCGTGTCTCGGGCAGTGCGTCTCGGGCAGTGCGTCTCGGGCAGAGTGTCTCGGGCAGAGTGTCTCGGGCAGAGTGTCTCAGGCCCTCGGGCAGTGTGTCTCGGGCAGAGTATCTCGGGCATTGCGACCCGTGCAGTGCGTCTCAGGCAGTGTGTCTCGGGCAGTGTGTCTCGGGCAGTGTGTCTCGGGCTCTCGGGCAGTGTGTCTCGGGCAGTGTGTCTCGGGCAGCGTGTCTCGGACACTGTGTCTCGGGCAGTGTGTCTCGGGCTCTCGGGCAGTGTGTCTCGGGCAGTGTGTCTCGGGCAGCGTGTCTCAGGCAGCGTGTCTCGGGCAGTGCGTCTCGGGCAGTGCGTCTCGGGCAGAGTGTCTCGGGCAGAGTGTCTCGGGCAGAGTGTCTCAGGCCCTCGGGCAGTGTGTCTCGGGCAGAGTATCTCGGGCATTGCGACCCGTGCAGTGCGTCTCAGGCAGTGTGTCTCGGGCAGTGTGTCTCAGGCAGAGTGTCTCGGGCAGAGTGTCTCGGACACTGTGTCTCGGGCAGTGTGTCTCGGGCCCTCGGGCAGTGTGTCTCGGGCAGTGTGTCTCGGGCAGCGTGTCTCAGGCAGCGTGTCTCGGGCAGTGCGTCTCGGGCAGTGCGTCTCGGGCAGAGTGTCTCGGGCAGAGTGTCTCGGGCAGAGTGTCTCAGGCCCTCGGGCAGTGTGTCTCGGGCAGAGTATCTCGGGCATTGCGACTCGTGCAGTGCGTCTCAGGCAGTGTGTCTCGGGCAGTGTGTCTCAGGCAGAGTGTCTCGGGCAGTGTGTCTCGGGCAGTGCGTCTCAAGCAGAGTGTCTCGGGCAGTGTGTCTCGGGCAGTGCGTCTCGGGCAGTGTGTCTCGGGCAGTGCGTCTCAGGCAGTGTGTCTCAGGCACTCGGGCAGAGTGTCTCGGGCAGTGTGTCTCGGGCAGTGTGTCTCTGGCAGAGTGTCTCTGGCAGAGTGTCTCTGGCCCTCGGGCAGTGTGTCTCGGGCAGTGTGTCTCTGGCAGAGTGTCTCAGGCCCTCGGGCAGCGTGTTTCGGGCAGTGTGTCTCTGGCAGTGTGTCTCAGGCCTTCGGGCAGTGTGTCTCGGGCAGTGTGCCTCGGGCCCTCGGACAGCGTGTCTCAGGCCCTCGGGCAGTGTGTCTCGGGCAGTGTGTCTCGGGCCCTCGGGCAGAGTGTCTCGGGCAGTGTGTCTCGGGCCCTCGGGCAGTGTGTCTCGGGCCCTCGGGCAGTGTGTCTCGGGCAGTGTGTCTTGGGCCCTTGGGCAGAGTGCCTCGGTCAGAGCGTGTCAGTAAGTGTGTCTCGGGCAGCGTGTCTCGGGCAGCGTGTCTCGGGCCCTCGGGCAGTGTGTCTCGGGCAGTGTGTCTCAGGCCCTCGGGCAGAGTGTCTCGGGCAGTGTGTCTTGGGCGCTCGGGCAGTGTGTCTCGGGCAGTGCGACTCGGGCCCTCGGGCAGTGTGTCTCGGGCAGTGTGTCTTGGGCCCTCGGGCAGTGTATCTCGGGCAGCGTGTCTCGGGCAGTGTGTCTCGGGCAATTTGTCTCGGGCAGTGTGTCTCGGGCGCTCGGGAAGCGTGTCTCGGGCCTTTGGGCAGCATGTCTCGGGCAGTGTGTCTCGGGCAGCGTGTCTCGGGCAGCGTGTCTCGGGCAGTGTGTCTCGGGCAGTGCGACTCGGGCCCTCGGGCAGTGTGTCTCGGGCAGTGTGTCTTGGGCCCTCGGGCAGTGTGTCTCGGGCAGTGTGTCTCGGGCCCTCGGGCAATTTGTCTCGGGCAGTGAGTCTCGGGCGCTCGGGAAGCGTGTCTCGGGCCTTTGGGCAGCATGTCTCGGGCAGTGTGTCTCGGGCAGTGTGTCTCGGGCAGCGTGTCTCGAGCAGAGTGTCTTGGGCAGCGTGCCTCGGGCATTGTGACTCGGGAAGCGTGTCTCGGGAAGCGTGTCTCGGGCAGTGTGTCTCGGGCCCTCGGGCAGTGCGACTCGGGCAGCGTGTCTCGAGCCCACGGGCAGTGTGTCTCGGGCCCTCGGGCAGTGTGTCTCAGGCATTGTGTCTTGGGCAGCATGTCTCGGGCAGCGTGTCTCGGGCAGCGTGTCTCGGGCAGCGTGTCTCGGGCCCTCGGGAAGCGTGTCTCGGGCAGAGTGTCTCGGGCAGAGTGTCTCGGGCAGAGTGTCTCGGGCCCTCGGGCAGAGTGTCTCGGGCAGTGTGTCTCGGGCAGTGTGTCTCGGGCAGTGTGTCTCTGGCAGAGTGTCTCTGGCCCTCGGGCAGTGTGACTCGGGCAGTGTGTCTCGGGCAGTGTGTCTCTGGCAGAGTGTCTCTGGCCCTCGGGCAGTGTGTCTCTGGCAGTGTGTCTCAGGCCTTCGGGCAGTGTGTCTCGGGCAGTGTGCCTCGGGCCCTCGGGCAGCGTGTCTCGGGCCCTCGGGCAGTGTGTCTCGGGCAGCTTGTCTCGAGCAGCTTGTCTCCAGCATTGTATCTCAGGCAATTTGTCTCGGACAGCGTGTCTCGGGCCCTCGGGCAGCGTGTCTCGGGCCTTTGGGCATTGTGTCTTGGTCAGTGTGTCTCGGGCGCTCGGTCAGTGCGTCTCGGGCCTTTGGGCATTGTGTCTTGGTCAGTGTGTCTCGGGCGCTCGGTCAGTGCGTCTCGGGCCTTTGGGCAGCATGTCTCGGGCAGTGTGTCTCGGGCAGGGTGTCTCGGGCAGGGTGTCTCGGGCTGTCGGGCAGTGTGTCTCGGGCCCTCGGGCAGTGTGTCTCGGGCAGTGTGTCTCGGGCCCTCGGGAAGCGTGTCTCGGGCAGTGTGTCTCGGGCAGAGTGTCTCGGGCAGAGTGTCTCGGGCAGAGTGTTTCGGACACTGTGTCTCGGGCAGTGTGTCTCGGGCCCTCGGGCAGTGTGTCTCGGGCAGTGTGTCTCGGGCAGCGTGTCTCAGGCAGCGTGTCTCGGGCAGTGCGTCTCGGGCAGTGCGTCTCGGGCAGAGTGTCTCGGGCAGAGTGTCTCGGGCAGAGTGTTTCGGACACTGTGTCTCGGGCAGTGTGTCTCAGGCCCTCGGGCAGTGTGTCTCGGGCAGAGTATCTCGGGCATTGCGACTCGTGCAGTGCGTCTCAGGCAGTGTGTCTCGGGCAGTGTGTCTCAGGCAGAGTGTCTCGGGCAGTGTGTCTCGGGCAGTGCGTCTCAAGCAGAGTGTCTCGGGCAGTGTGTCTCGGGCAGTGCGTCTCGGGCAGTGTGTCTCGGGCAGTGCGTCTCAGGCAGAGTGTCTCGGGCAGTGTGTCTCAGGCACTCGGGCAGAGTGTCTCGGGCAGTGTGTCTCGGGCAGTGTGTCTCGGGCAGTGTGTCTCTGGCAGAGTGCCTCAGGCCCTCGGGCAGTGTGTCTCGGGCAATGTGTCTCGGGCAGTGTGTCTCGGGCCCTCGGGCAGAGTGTCTCGGGCAGTGTGTCTTGGGACCTCGGGCAGTGTGTCTCGGGCCCTCGGGCAGTGTGTCTCGGGCCCTCGGGCAGTGTGTCTCGGGCAGTGTGTCTTGGGCCCTTGGGCAGAGTGCCTCGGTCAGAGCGTGTCAGTAAGTGTGTCTCGGGCAGCGTGTCTCGGGCAGCGTGTCTCGGGCCCTCGGGCAGTGTGTCTCAGGCAGTGTGTCTCAGGCCCTTGGGCAGAGTGTCTCGGGCAGTGTGTCTTGGGCGCTCGGGCAGTGTGTCTCGGGCAGTGCGACTCGGGCCCTCGGGCAGTGTGTCTCGGGCAGTGTGTCTTGGGCCCTCGGGCAGTGTGTCTCGGGCAGCGTGTCTCGGGCAGTGTGTCACGGGCAATTTGTCTCGGGCAGTGTGTCTCGGGCGCTCGGGCAGTGTGTCTCGGGCCCTCGGGCAGTGTGTCTCGGGCCCTCGGGCAGTGTGTCTCGGGCAGTGTGTCTTGGGCCCTTGGGCAGAGTGCCTCGGTCAGAGCGTGTCAGTAAGTGTGTCTCGGGCAGCGTGTCTCGGGCAGCGTGTCTCGGGCCCTCGGGCAGTGTGTCTCAGGCAGTGTGTCTCAGGCCCTTGGGCAGAGTGTCTCGGGCAGTGTGTCTTGGGCGCTCGGGCAGTGTGTCTCGGGCAGTGTGTCTCGGGCCCTCGGGCAGTGTGTCTCGGGCAGTGTGTCTCGGGCCCTCGGGAAGCGTGTCTCGGGCAGTGTGTCTCGGGCAGAGTGTCTCGGGCAGAGTGTCTCGGGCAGAGTGTTTCGGACACTGTGTCTCGGGCAGTGTGTCTCGGGCCCTCGGGCAGTGTGTCTCGGGCAGTGTGTCTCGGGCAGCGTGTCTCAGGCAGCGTGTCTCGGGCAGTGCGTCTCGGGCAGTGCGTCTCGGGCAGAGTGTCTCGGGCAGAGTGTCTCGGGCAGAGTGTCTCAGGCCCTCGGGCAGTGTGTCTCGGGCAGAGTATCTCGGGCATTGCGACTCGTGCAGTGCGTCTCAGGCAGTGTGTCTCGGGCAGTGTGTCTCAGGCAGAGTGTCTCGGGCAGTGTGTCTCGGGCAGTGCGTCTCGGGCAGTGCGTCTCGGGCAGAGTGTCTCGGGCAGAGTGTCTCGGGCAGAGTGTCTCAGGCCCTCGGGCAGTGTGTCTCGGGCAGAGTATCTCGGGCATTGCGACTCGTGCAGTGCGTCTCAGGCAGTGTGTCTCGGGCAGTGTGTCTCAGGCAGAGTGTCTCGGGCAGTGTGTCTCGGGCAGTGCGTCTCAAGCAGAGTGTCTCGGGCAGTGTGTCTCGGGCAGTGCGTCTCGGGCAGTGTGTCTCGGGCAGTGCGTCTCAGGCAGAGTGTCTCGGGCAGTGTGTCTCAGGCACTCGGGCAGAGTGTCTCGGGCAGTGTGTCTCGGGCAGTGTGTCTCGGGCAGTGTGTCTCTGGCAGAGTGTCTCAGGCCCTCGGGCAGTGTGTCTCGGGCAGTGTGTCTCGGGCAGTGTGTCTCGGGCCCTCGGGCAGAGTGTCTCGGGCAGTGTGTCTTGGGCCCTCGGGCAGTGTGTCTCGGGCCCTCGGGCAGTGTGTCTCGGGCCCTCGGGCAGTGTGTCTCGGGCAGTGTGTCTTGGGCCCTTGGGCAGAGTGCCTCGGTCAGAGCGTGTCAGTAAGTGTGTCTCGGGCAGCGTGTCTCGGGCAGCGTGTCTCGGGCCCTCGGGCAGTGTGTCTCAGGCAGTGTGTCTCAGGCCCTTGGGCAGAGTGTCTCGGGCAGTGTGTCTTGGGCACTCGGGCAGTGTGTCTCGGGCAGTGCGACTCGGGCCCTCGGGCAGTGTGTCTCGGGCAGTGTGTCTTGGGCCCTCGGGCAGTGTGTCTCGGGCAGCGTGTCTCGGGCAGTGTGTCACGGGCAATTTGTCTCGGGCAGTGTGTCTCGGGCGCTCGGGAAGCGTGTCTCGGGCCTTTGGGCAGCATGTCTCGGGCAGTGCGTCTCGGGCAGTGTGTCTCGGGCAGCGTGTCTCGGGCAGTGTGTCTCGGGCAGTGCGACTCGGGCCCTCGGGCAGTGTGTCTCGGGCAGTGTGTCTTGGGCCCTCGGGCAGTGTGTCTCGGGCAGTGTGTCTCGGGCCCTTGGGCAATTTGTCTCGGGCAGTGAGTCTCGGGCGCTCGGGAAGCATGTCTCGGGCCTTTGGGCAGCATGTCTCGGGCAGTGTGTCTCGGGCAGTGTGTCTCGGGCAGCGTGTCTCGGGCAGAGTGTCTTGGGCAGCGTGCCTCGGGCATTGTGACTCGGGAAGCGTGTCTCGGGAAGCGTGTCTCGGGCAGTGTGTCTCGGGCCCTCGGGCAGTGCGACTCGGGCAGCGTGTCTCGAGCCCACGGGCAGTGTGTCTCGGGCCCTCGGGCAGTGTGTCTCAGGCATTGTGTCTTGGGCAGCATGTCTCGGGCAGCGTGTCTCGGGCAGCGTGTCTCGGGCAGCGTGTCTCGGGCCCTCGGGAAGCGTGTCTCGGGCAGAGTGTCTCGGGCAGTGTGTCTCGGGAAGCGTGTCTCGGGACCTCGGGCAGCGTGTCTTGTGCCTTTGGGCATTGTGTCTTGGTCAGTGTGTCTCGGGCGCTCGGTCAGTGCGTCTCGGGCCTTTGGGCATTGTGTCTTGGTCAGTGTGTATCGGGCGCTCGGTCAGTGCGTCTCGGGCCTTTGGGCAGCATGTCTCGGGCAGTGTGTCTCGGGCAGGGTGTCTCGGGCAGGGTGTCTCGGGCTGTCGGGCAGTGTGTCTCGGGCCCTCGGGCAGTGTGTCTCGGGCAGTGTGTCTCGGGCCCTCGGGAAGCGTGTCTCGGGCAGTGTGTCTCGGGCAGTGTGTCTCGGGCTCTCGGGCAGTGTGTCTCGGGCAGTGTGTCTCGGGCAGCGTGTCTCAGGCAGCGTGTCTCGGGCAGTGCGTCTCGGGCAGTGCGTCTCGGGCAGAGTGTCTCGGGCAGAGTGTCTCGGGCAGAGTGTCTCAGGCCCTCGGGCAGTGTGTCTCGGGCAGAGTATCTCGGGCATTGCGACCCGTGCAGTGCGTCTCAGGCAGTGTGTCTCGGGCAGTGTGTCTCGGGCAGTGTGTCTCGGGCTCTCGGGCAGTGTGTCTCGGGCAGTGTGTCTCGGGCAGAGTGTTTCGGACACTGTGTCTCGGGCAGTGTGTCTCGGGCCCTCGGGCAGTGTGTCTCGGGCAGTGTGTCTCGGGCAGCGTGTCTCAGGCAGCGTGTCTCGGGCAGTGCGTCTCGGGCAGTGCGTCTCGGGCAGAGTGTCTCGGGCAGAGTGTCTCGGGCAGAGTGTCTCAGGCCCTCGGGCAGTGTGTCTCGGGCAGAGTATCTCGGGCATTGCGACTCGTGCAGTGCGTCTCAGGCAGTGTGTCTCGGGCAGTGTGTCTCAGGCAGAGTGTCTCGGGCAGTGTGTCTCGGGCAGTGCGTCTCGGGCAGTGCGTCTCGGGCAGAGTGTCTCGGGCAGAGTGTCTCGGGCAGAGTGTCTCAGGCCCTCGGGCAGTGTGTCTCGGGCAGAGTATCTCGGGCATTGCGACTCGTGCAGTGCGTCTCAGGCAGTGTGTCTCGGGCAGTGTGTCTCAGGCAGAGTGTCTCGGGCAGTGTGTCTCGGGCAGTGCGTCTCAAGCAGAGTGTCTCGGGCAGTGTGTCTCGGGCAGTGCGTCTCGGGCAGTGTGTCTCGGGCAGTGCGTCTCAGGCAGAGTGTCTCGGGCAGTGTGTCTCAGGCACTCGGGCAGAGTGTCTCGGGCAGTGTGTCTCGGGCAGTGTGTCTCGGGCAGTGTGTCTCTGGCAGAGTGTCTCAGGCCCTCGGGCAGTGTGTCTCGGGCAGTGTGTCTCGGGCAGTGTGTCTCGGGCCCTCGGGCAGAGTGTCTCGGGCAGTGTGTCTTGGGCCCTCGGGCAGTGTGTCTCGGGCCCTCGGGCAGTGTGTCTCGGGCCCTCGGGCAGTGTGTCTCGGGCAGTGTGTCTTGGGCCCTTGGGCAGAGTGCCTCGGTCAGAGCGTGTCAGTAAGTGTGTCTCGGGCAGCGTGTCTCGGGCAGCGTGTCTCGGGCCCTCGGGCAGTGTGTCTCAGGCAGTGTGTCTCAGGCCCTTGGGCAGAGTGTCTCGGGCAGTGTGTCTTGGGCGCTCGGGCAGTGTGTCTCGGGCAGTGCGACTCGGGCCCTCGGGCAGTGTGTCTCGGGCAGTGTGTCTTGGGCCCTCGGGCAGTGTGTCTCGGGCAGCGTGTCTCGGGCAGTGTGTCACGGGCAATTTGTCTCGGGCAGTGTGTCTCGGGCGCTCGGGAAGCGTGTCTCGGGCCTTTGGGCAGCATGTCTCGGGCAGTGCGTCTCGGGCAGTGTGTCTCGGGCAGCGTGTCTCGGGCAGTGTGTCTCGGGCAGTGCGACTCGGGCCCTCGGGCAGTGTGTCTCGGGCAGTGTGTCTTGGGCCCTCGGGCAGTGTGTCTCGGGCAGTGTGTCTCGGGCCCTTGGGCAATTTGTCTCGGGCAGTGAGTCTCGGGCGCTCGGGAAGCATGTCTCGGGCCTTTGGGCAGCATGTCTCGGGCAGTGTGTCTCGGGCAGTGTGTCTCGGGCAGCGTGTCTCGGGCAGAGTGTCTTGGGCAGCGTGCCTCGGGCATTGTGACTCGGGAAGCGTGTCTCGGGAAGCGTGTCTCGGGCAGTGTGTCTCGGGCCCTCGGGCAGTGCGACTCGGGCAGCGTGTCTCGAGCCCACGGGCAGTGTGTCTCGGGCCCTCGGGCAGTGTGTCTCAGGCATTGTGTCTTGGGCAGCATGTCTCGGGCAGCGTGTCTCGGGCAGCGTGTCTCGGGCAGCGTGTCTCGGGCCCTCGGGAAGCGTGTCTCGGGCAGAGTGTCTCGGGCAGTGTGTCTCGGGAAGCGTGTCTCGGGACCTCGGGCAGCGTGTCTTGTGCCTTTGGGCATTGTGTCTTGGTCAGTGTGTCTCGGGCGCTCGGTCAGTGCGTCTCGGGCCTTTGGGCATTGTGTCTTGGTCAGTGTGTATCGGGCGCTCGGTCAGTGCGTCTCGGGCCTTTGGGCAGCATGTCTCGGGCAGTGTGTCTCGGGCAGGGTGTCTCGGGCAGGGTGTCTCGGGCTGTCGGGCAGTGTGTCTCGGGCCCTCGGGCAGTGTGTCTCGGGCAGTGTGTCTCGGGCCCTCGGGAAGCGTGTCTCGGGCAGTGTGTCTCGGGCAGTGTGTCTCGGGCTCTCGGGCAGTGTGTCTCGGGCAGTGTGTCTCGGGCAGCGTGTCTCAGGCAGCGTGTCTCGGGCAGTGCGTCTCGGGCAGTGCGTCTCGGGCAGAGTGTCTCGGGCAGAGTGTCTCGGGCAGAGTGTCTCAGGCCCTCGGGCAGTGTGTCTCGGGCAGAGTATCTCGGGCATTGCGACCCGTGCAGTGCGTCTCAGGCAGTGTGTCTCGGGCAGTGTGTCTCGGGCAGTGTGTCTCGGGCTCTCGGGCAGTGTGTCTCGGGCAGTGTGTCTCGGGCAGCGTGTCTCGGACACTGTGTCTCGGGCAGTGTGTCTCGGGCTCTCGGGCAGTGTGTCTCGGGCAGTGTGTCTCGGGCAGCGTGTCTCAGGCAGCGTGTCTCGGGCAGTGCGTCTCGGGCAGTGCGTCTCGGGCAGAGTGTCTCGGGCAGAGTGTCTCGGGCAGAGTGTCTCAGGCCCTCGGGCAGTGTGTCTCGGGCAGAGTATCTCGGGCATTGCGACCCGTGCAGTGCGTCTCAGGCAGTGTGTCTCGGGCAGTGTGTCTCAGGCAGAGTGTCTCGGGCAGAGTGTCTCGGACACTGTGTCTCGGGCAGTGTGTCTCGGGCCCTCGGGCAGTGTGTCTCGGGCAGTGTGTCTCGGGCAGCGTGTCTCAGGCAGCGTGTCTCGGGCAGTGCGTCTCGGGCAGTGCGTCTCGGGCAGAGTGTCTCGGGCAGAGTGTCTCGGGCAGAGTGTCTCAGGCCCTCGGGCAGTGTGTCTCGGGCAGAGTATCTCGGGCATTGCGACTCGTGCAGTGCGTCTCAGGCAGTGTGTCTCGGGCAGTGTGTCTCAGGCAGAGTGTCTCGGGCAGTGTGTCTCGGGCAGTGCGTCTCAAGCAGAGTGTCTCGGGCAGTGTGTCTCGGGCAGTGCGTCTCGGGCAGTGTGTCTCGGGCAGTGCGTCTCAGGCAGTGTGTCTCAGGCACTCGGGCAGTGTGTCTCTGGCAGAGTGTCTCTGGCAGAGTGTCTCTGGCCCTCGGGCAGTGTGTCTCGGGCAGTGTGTCTCTGGCAGAGTGTCTCAGGCCCTCGGGCAGCGTGTTTCGGGCAGTGTGTCTCTGGCAGTGTGTCTCAGGCCTTCGGGCAGTGTGTCTCGGGCAGTGTGCCTCGGGCCCTCGGACAGCGTGTCTCAGGCCCTCGGGCAGTGTGTCTCGGGCAGTGTGTCTCGGGCCCTCGGGCAGAGTGTCTCGGGCAGTGTGTCTCGGGCCCTCGGGCAGTGTGTCTCGGGCCCTCGGGCAGTGTGTCTCGGGCAGTGTGTCTTGGGCCCTTGGGCAGAGTGCCTCGGTCAGAGCGTGTCAGTAAGTGTGTCTCGGGCAGCGTGTCTCGGGCAGCGTGTCTCGGGCCCTCGGGCAGTGTGTCTCGGGCAGTGTGTCTCAGGCCCTCGGGCAGAGTGTCTCGGGCAGTGTGTCTTGGGCGCTCGGGCAGTGTGTCTCGGGCAGTGCGACTCGGGCCCTCGGGCAGTGTGTCTCGGGCAGTGTGTCTTGGGCCCTCGGGCAGTGTATCTCGGGCAGCGTGTCTCGGGCAGTGTGTCTCGGGCAATTTGTCTCGGGCAGTGTGTCTCGGGCGCTCGGGAAGCGTGTCTCGGGCCTTTGGGCAGCATGTCTCGGGCAGTGTGTCTCGGGCAGCGTGTCTCGGGCAGCGTGTCTCGGGCAGTGTGTCTCGGGCAGTGCGACTCGGGCCCTCGGGCAGTGTGTCTCGGGCAGTGTGTCTTGGGCCCTCGGGCAGTGTGTCTCGGGCAGTGTGTCTCGGGCCCTCGGGCAATTTGTCTCGGGCAGTGAGTCTCGGGCGCTCGGGAAGCGTGTCTCGGGCCTTTGGGCAGCATGTCTCGGGCAGTGTGTCTCGGGCAGTGTGTCTCGGGCAGCGTGTCTCGAGCAGAGTGTCTTGGGCAGCGTGCCTCGGGCATTGTGACTCGGGAAGCGTGTCTCGGGAAGCGTGTCTCGGGCAGTGTGTCTCGGGCCCTCGGGCAGTGCGACTCGGGCAGCGTGTCTCGAGCCCACGGGCAGTGTGTCTCGGGCCCTCGGGCAGTGTGTCTCAGGCATTGTGTCTTGGGCAGCATGTCTCGGGCAGCGTGTCTCGGGCAGCGTGTCTCGGGCAGCGTGTCTCGGGCCCTCGGGAAGCGTGTCTCGGGCAGAGTGTCTCGGGCAGAGTGTCTCGGGCAGAGTGTCTCGGGCCCTCGGGCAGAGTGTCTCGGGCAGTGTGTCTCGGGCAGTGTGTCTCGGGCAGTGTGTCTCTGGCAGAGTGTCTCTGGCCCTCGGGCAGTGTGACTCGGGCAGTGTGTCTCGGGCAGTGTGTCTCTGGCAGAGTGTCTATGGCCCTCGGGCAGTGTGTCTCTGGCAGTATGTCTCAGGCCTTCGGGCAGTGTGTCTCGGGCAGTGTGCCTCGGGCCCTCGGGCAGCGTGTCTCGGGCCCTCGGGCAGTGTGTCTCGGGCAGCTTGTCTCGAGCAGCTTGTCTCCAGCATTGTATCTCAGGCAATTTGTCTCGGACAGCGTGTCTCGGGCCCTCGGGCAGCGTGTCTCGGGCCTTTGGGCATTGTGTCTTGGTCAGTGTGTCTCGGGCGCTCGGTCAGTGCGTCTCGGGCCTTTGGGCATTGTGTCTTGGTCAGTGTGTCTCGGGCGCTCGGTCAGTGCGTCTCGGGCCTTTGGGCAGCATGTCTCGGGCAGTGTGTCTCGGGCAGGGTGTCTCGGGCAGGGTGTCTCGGGCTGTCGGGCAGTGTGTCTCGGGCCCTCGGGCAGTGTGTCTCGGGCAGTGTGTCTCGGGCCCTCGGGAAGCGTGTCTCGGGCAGTGTGTCTCGGGCAGAGTGTCTCGGGCAGAGTGTCTCGGGCAGAGTGTTTCGGACACTGTGTCTCGGGCAGTGTGTCTCGGGCCCTCGGGCAGTGTGTCTCGGGCAGTGTGTCTCGGGCAGCGTGTCTCAGGCAGCGTGTCTCGGGCAGTGCGTCTCGGGCAGTGCGTCTCGGGCAGAGTGTCTCGGGCAGAGTGTCTCGGGCAGAGTGTTTCGGACACTGTGTCTCGGGCAGTGTGTCTCAGGCCCTCGGGCAGTGTGTCTCGGGCAGAGTATCTCGGGCATTGCGACTCGTGCAGTGCGTCTCAGGCAGTGTGTCTCGGGCAGTGTGTCTCAGGCAGAGTGTCTCGGGCAGTGTGTCTCGGGCAGTGCGTCTCAAGCAGAGTGTCTCGGGCAGTGTGTCTCGGGCAGTGCGTCTCGGGCAGTGTGTCTCGGGCAGTGCGTCTCAGGCAGAGTGTCTCGGGCAGTGTGTCTCAGGCACTCGGGCAGAGTGTCTCGGGCAGTGTGTCTCGGGCAGTGTGTCTCGGGCAGTGTGTCTCTGGCAGAGTGCCTCAGGCCCTCGGGCAGTGTGTCTCGGGCAGTGTGTCTCGGGCAGTGTGTCTCGGGCCCTCGGGCAGAGTGTCTCGGGCAGTGTGTCTTGGGCCCTCGGGCAGTGTGTCTCGGGCCCTCGGGCAGTGTGTCTCGGGCCCTCGGGCAGTGTGTCTCGGGCAGTGTGTCTTGGGCCCTTGGGCAGAGTGCCTCGGTCAGAGCGTGTCAGTAAGTGTGTCTCGGGCAGCGTGTCTCGGGCAGCGTGTCTCGGGCCCTCGGGCAGTGTGTCTCAGGCAGTGTGTCTCAGGCCCTTGGGCAGAGTGTCTCGGGCAGTGTGTCTTGGGCGCTCGGGCAGTGTGTCTCGGGCAGTGCGACTCGGGCCCTCGGGCAGTGTGTCTCGGGCAGTGTGTCTTGGGCCCTCGGGCAGTGTGTCTCGGGCAGCGTGTCTCGGGCAGTGTGTCACGGGCAATTTGTCTCGGGCAGTGTGTCTCGGGCGCTCGGCAGTGTGTCTCGGGCCCTCGGGCAGTGTGTCTCGGGCCCTCGGGCAGTGTGTCTCGGGCAGTGTGTCTTGGGCCCTTGGGCAGAGTGCCTCGGTCAGAGCGTGTCAGTAAGTGTGTCTCGGGCAGCGTGTCTCGGGCAGCGTGTCTCGGGCCCTCGGGCAGTGTGTCTCAGGCAGTGTGTCTCAGGCCCTTGGGCAGAGTGTCTCGGGCAGTGTGTCTTGGGCGCTCGGGCAGTGTGTCTCGGGCAGTGTGTCTCGGGCCCTCGGGCAGTGTGTCTCGGGCAGTGTGTCTCGGGCCCTCGGGAAGCGTGTCTCGGGCAGTGTGTCTCGGGCAGAGTGTCTCGGGCAGAGTGTCTCGGGCAGAGTGTTTCGGACACTGTGTCTCGGGCAGTGTGTCTCGGGCCCTCGGGCAGTGTGTCTCGGGCAGTGTGTCTCGGGCAGCGTGTCTCAGGCAGCGTGTCTCGGGCAGTGCGTCTCGGGCAGTGCGTCTCGGGCAGAGTGTCTCGGGCAGAGTGTCTCGGGCAGAGTGTCTCAGGCCCTCGGGCAGTGTGTCTCGGGCAGAGTATCTCGGGCATTGCGACTCGTGCAGTGCGTCTCAGGCAGTGTGTCTCGGGCAGTGTGTCTCAGGCAGAGTGTCTCGGGCAGTGTGTCTCGGGCAGTGCGTCTCGGGCAGTGCGTCTCGGGCAGAGTGTCTCGGGCAGAGTGTCTCGGGCAGAGTGTCTCAGGCCCTCGGGCAGTGTGTCTCGGGCAGAGTATCTCGGGCATTGCGACTCGTGCAGTGCGTCTCAGGCAGTGTGTCTCGGGCAGTGTGTCTCAGGCAGAGTGTCTCGGGCAGTGTGTCTCGGGCAGTGCGTCTCAAGCAGAGTGTCTCGGGCAGTGTGTCTCGGGCAGTGCGTCTCGGGCAGTGTGTCTCGGGCAGTGCGTCTCAGGCAGAGTGTCTCGGGCAGTGTGTCTCAGGCACTCGGGCAGAGTGTCTCGGGCAGTGTGTCTCGGGCAGTGTGTCTCGAGCAGTGTGTCTCTGGCAGAGTGTCTCAGGCCCTCGGGCAGTGTGTCTCGGGCAGTGTGTCTCGGGCAGTGTGTCTCGGGCCCTCGGGCAGAGTGTCTCGGGCAGTGTGTCTTGGGCCCTCGGGCAGTGTGTCTCGGGCCCTCGGGCAGTGTGTCTCGGGCCCTCGGGCAGTGTGTCTCGGGCAGTGTGTCTTGGGCCCTTGGGCAGAGTGCCTCGGTCAGAGCGTGTCAGTAAGTGTGTCTCGGGCAGCGTGTCTCGGGCAGCGTGTCTCGGGCCCTCGGGCAGTGTGTCTCAGGCAGTGTGTCTCAGGCCCTTGGGCAGAGTGTCTCGGGCAGTGTGTCTTGGGCGCTCGGGCAGTGTGTCTCGGGCAGTGCGACTCGGGCCCTCGGGCAGTGTGTCTCGGGCAGTGTGTCTTGGGCCCTCGGGCAGTGTGTCTCGGGCAGCGTGTCTCGGGCAGTGTGTCACGGGCAATTTGTCTCGGGCAGTGTGTCTCGGGCGCTCGGGAAGCGTGTCTCGGGCCTTTGGGCAGCATGTCTCGGGCAGTGCGTCTCGGGCAGTGTGTCTCGGGCAGCGTGTCTCGGGCAGTGTGTCTCGGGCAGTGCGACTCGGGCCCTCGGGCAGTGTGTCTCGGGCAGTGTGTCTTGGGCCCTCGGGCAGTGTGTCTCGGGCAGTGTGTCTCGGGCCCTTGGGCAATTTGTCTCGGGCAGTGAGTCTCGGGCGCTCGGGAAGCATGTCTCGGGCCTTTGGGCAGCATGTCTCGGGCAGTGTGTCTCGGGCAGTGTGTCTCGGGCAGCGTGTCTCGGGCAGAGTGTCTTGGGCAGCGTGCCTCGGGCATTGTGACTCGGGAAGCGTGTCTCGGGAAGCGTGTCTCGGGCAGTGTGTCTCGGGCCCTCGGGCAGTGCGACTCGGGCAGCGTGTCTCGAGCCCACGGGCAGTGTGTCTCGGGCCCTCGGGCAGTGTGTCTCAGGCATTGTGTCTTGGGCAGCATGTCTCGGGCAGCGTGTCTCGGGCAGCGTGTCTCGGGCAGCGTGTCTCGGGCCCTCGGGAAGCGTGTCTCGGGCAGAGTGTCTCGGGCAGTGTGTCTCGGGAAGCGTGTCTCGGGACCTCGGGCAGCGTGTCTTGTGCCTTTGGGCATTGTGTCTTGGTCAGTGTGTCTCGGGCGCTCGGTCAGTGCGTCTCGGGCCTTTGGGCATTGTGTCTTGGTCAGTGTGTATCGGGCGCTCGGTCAGTGCGTCTCGGGCCTTTGGGCAGCATGTCTCGGGCAGTGTGTCTCGGGCAGGGTGTCTCGGGCAGGGTGTCTCGGGCTGTCGGGCAGTGTGTCTCGGGCCCTCGGGCAGTGTGTCTCGGGCAGTGTGTCTCGGGCCCTCGGGAAGCGTGTCTCGGGCAGTGTGTCTCGGGCAGTGTGTCTCGGGCTCTCGGGCAGTGTGTCTCGGGCAGTGTGTCTCGGGCAGCGTGTCTCAGGCAGCGTGTCTCGGGCAGTGCGTCTCGGGCAGTGCGTCTCGGGCAGAGTGTCTCGGGCAGAGTGTCTCGGGCAGAGTGTCTCAGGCCCTCGGGCAGTGTGTCTCGGGCAGAGTATCTCGGGCATTGCGACCCGTGCAGTGCGTCTCAGGCAGTGTGTCTCGGGCAGTGTGTCTCGGGCAGTGTGTCTCGGGCTCTCGGGCAGTGTGTCTCGGGCAGTGTGTCTCGGGCAGCGTGTCTCGGACACTGTGTCTCGGGCAGTGTGTCTCGGGCTCTCGGGCAGTGTGTCTCGGGCAGTGTGTCTCGGGCAGCGTGTCTCAGGCAGCGTGTCTCGGGCAGTGCGTCTCGGGCAGTGCGTCTCGGGCAGAGTGTCTCGGGCAGAGTGTCTCGGGCAGAGTGTCTCAGGCCCTCGGGCAGTGTGTCTCGGGCAGAGTATCTCGGGCATTGCGACCCGTGCAGTGCGTCTCAGGCAGTGTGTCTCGGGCAGTGTGTCTCAGGCAGAGTGTCTCGGGCAGAGTGTCTCGGACACTGTGTCTCGGGCAGTGTGTCTCGGGCCCTCGGGCAGTGTGTCTCGGGCAGTGTGTCTCGGGCAGCGTGTCTCAGGCAGCGTGTCTCGGGCAGTGCGTCTCGGGCAGTGCGTCTCGGGCAGAGTGTCTCGGGCAGAGTGTCTCGGGCAGAGTGTCTCAGGCCCTCGGGCAGTGTGTCTCGGGCAGAGTATCTCGGGCATTGCGACTCGTGCAGTGCGTCTCAGGCAGTGTGTCTCGGGCAGTGTGTCTCAGGCAGAGTGTCTCGGGCAGTGTGTCTCGGGCAGTGCGTCTCAAGCAGAGTGTCTCGGGCAGTGTGTCTCGGGCAGTGCGTCTCGGGCAGTGTGTCTCGGGCAGTGCGTCTCAGGCAGTGTGTCTCAGGCACTCGGGCAGTGTGTCTCTGGCAGAGTGTCTCTGGCAGAGTGTCTCTGGCCCTCGGGCAGTGTGTCTCGGGCAGTGTGTCTCTGGCAGAGTGTCTCAGGCCCTCGGGCAGCGTGTTTCGGGCAGTGTGTCTCTGGCAGTGTGTCTCAGGCCTTCGGGCAGTGTGTCTCGGGCAGTGTGCCTCGGGCCCTCGGACAGCGTGTCTCAGGCCCTCGGGCAGTGTGTCTCGGGCAGTGTGTCTCGGGCCCTCGGGCAGAGTGTCTCGGGCAGTGTGTCTCGGGCCCTCGGGCAGTGTGTCTCGGGCCCTCGGGCAGTGTGTCTCGGGCAGTGTGTCTTGGGCCCTTGGGCAGAGTGCCTCGGTCAGAGCGTGTCAGTAAGTGTGTCTCGGGCAGCGTGTCTCGGGCAGCGTGTCTCGGGCCCTCGGGCAGTGTGTCTCGGGCAGTGTGTCTCAGGCCCTCGGGCAGAGTGTCTCGGGCAGTGTGTCTTGGGCGCTCGGGCAGTGTGTCTCGGGCAGTGCGACTCGGGCCCTCGGGCAGTGTGTCTCGGGCAGTGTGTCTTGGGCCCTCGGGCAGTGTATCTCGGGCAGCGTGTCTCGGGCAGTGTGTCTCGGGCAATTTGTCTCGGGCAGTGTGTCTCGGGCGCTCGGGAAGCGTGTCTCGGGCCTTTGGGCAGCATGTCTCGGGCAGTGTGTCTCGGGCAGCGTGTCTCGGGCAGCGTGTCTCGGGCAGTGTGTCTCGGGCAGTGCGACTCGGGCCCTCGGGCAGTGTGTCTCGGGCAGTGTGTCTTGGGCCCTCGGGCAGTGTGTCTCGGGCAGTGTGTCTCGGGCCCTCGGGCAATTTGTCTCGGGCAGTGAGTCTCGGGCGCTCGGGAAGCGTGTCTCGGGCCTTTGGGCAGCATGTCTCGGGCAGTGTGTCTCGGGCAGTGTGTCTCGGGCAGCGTGTCTCGAGCAGAGTGTCTTGGGCAGCGTGCCTCGGGCATTGTGACTCGGGAAGCGTGTCTCGGGAAGCGTGTCTCGGGCAGTGTGTCTCGGGCCCTCGGGCAGTGCGACTCGGGCAGCGTGTCTCGAGCCCACGGGCAGTGTGTCTCGGGCCCTCGGGCAGTGTGTCTCAGGCATTGTGTCTTGGGCAGCATGTCTCGGGCAGCGTGTCTCGGGCAGCGTGTCTCGGGCAGCGTGTCTCGGGCCCTCGGGAAGCGTGTCTCGGGCAGAGTGTCTCGGGCAGAGTGTCTCGGGCAGAGTGTCTCGGGCCCTCGGGCAGAGTGTCTCGGGCAGTGTGTCTCGGGCAGTGTGTCTCGGGCAGTGTGTCTCTGGCAGAGTGTCTCTGGCCCTCGGGCAGTGTGACTCGGGCAGTGTGTCTCGGGCAGTGTGTCTCTGGCAGAGTGTCTCTGGCCCTCGGGCAGTGTGTCTCTGGCAGTGTGTCTCAGGCCTTCGGGCAGTGTGTCTCGGGCAGTGTGCCTCGGGCCCTCGGGCAGCGTGTCTCGGGCCCTCGGGCAGTGTGTCTCGGGCAGCTTGTCTCGAGCAGCTTGTCTCCAGCATTGTATCTCAGGCAATTTGTCTCGGACAGCGTGTCTCGGGCCCTCGGGCAGCGTGTCTCGGGCCTTTGGGCATTGTGTCTTGGTCAGTGTGTCTCGGGCGCTCGGTCAGTGCGTCTCGGGCCTTTGGGCATTGTGTCTTGGTCAGTGTGTCTCGGGCGCTCGGTCAGTGCGTCTCGGGCCTTTGGGCAGCATGTCTCGGGCAGTGTGTCTCGGGCAGGGTGTCTCGGGCAGGGTGTCTCGGGCTGTCGGGCAGTGTGTCTCGGGCCCTCGGGCAGTGTGTCTCGGGCAGTGTGTCTCGGGCCCTCGGGAAGCGTGTCTCGGGCAGTGTGTCTCGGGCAGAGTGTCTCGGGCAGAGTGTCTCGGGCAGAGTGTTTCGGACACTGTGTCTCGGGCAGTGTGTCTCGGGCCCTCGGGCAGTGTGTCTCGGGCAGTGTGTCTCGGGCAGCGTGTCTCAGGCAGCGTGTCTCGGGCAGTGCGTCTCGGGCAGTGCGTCTCGGGCAGAGTGTCTCGGGCAGAGTGTCTCGGGCAGAGTGTTTCGGACACTGTGTCTCGGGCAGTGTGTCTCAGGCCCTCGGGCAGTGTGTCTCGGGCAGAGTATCTCGGGCATTGCGACTCGTGCAGTGCGTCTCAGGCAGTGTGTCTCGGGCAGTGTGTCTCAGGCAGAGTGTCTCGGGCAGTGTGTCTCGGGCAGTGCGTCTCAAGCAGAGTGTCTCGGGCAGTGTGTCTCGGGCAGTGCGTCTCGGGCAGTGTGTCTCGGGCAGTGCGTCTCAGGCAGAGTGTCTCGGGCAGTGTGTCTCAGGCACTCGGGCAGAGTGTCTCGGGCAGTGTGTCTCGGGCAGTGTGTCTCGGGCAGTGTGTCTCTGGCAGAGTGCCTCAGGCCCTCGGGCAGTGTGTCTCGGGCAGTGTGTCTCGGGCAGTGTGTCTCGGGCCCTCGGGCAGAGTGTCTCGGGCAGTGTGTCTTGGGCCCTCGGGCAGTGTGTCTCGGGCCCTCGGGCAGTGTGTCTCGGGCCCTCGGGCAGTGTGTCTCGGGCAGTGTGTCTTGGGCCCTTGGGCAGAGTGCCTCGGTCAGAGCGTGTCAGTAAGTGTGTCTCGGGCAGCGTGTCTCGGGCAGCGTGTCTCGGGCCCTCGGGCAGTGTGTCTCAGGCAGTGTGTCTCAGGCCCTTGGGCAGAGTGTCTCGGGCAGTGTGTCTTGGGCGCTCGGGCAGTGTGTCTCGGGCAGTGCGACTCGGGCCCTCGGGCAGTGTGTCTCGGGCAGTGTGTCTTGGGCCCTCGGGCAGTGTGTCTCGGGCAGCGTGTCTCGGGCAGTGTGTCACGGGCAATTTGTCTCGGGCAGTGTGTCTCGGGCGCTCGGGCAGTGTGTCTCGGGCCCTCGGGCAGTGTGTCTCGGGCCCTCGGGCAGTGTGTCTCGGGCAGTGTGTCTTGGGCCCTTGGGCAGAGTGCCTCGGTCAGAGCGTGTCAGTAAGTGTGTCTCGGGCAGCGTGTCTCGGGCAGCGTGTCTCGGGCCCTCGGGCAGTGTGTCTCAGGCAGTGTGTCTCAGGCCCTTGGGCAGAGTGTCTCGGGCAGTGTGTCTTGGGCGCTCGGGCAGTGTGTCTCGGGCAGTGTGTCTCGGGCCCTCGGGCAGTGTGTCTCGGGCAGTGTGTCTCGGGCCCTCGGGAAGCGTGTCTCGGGCAGTGTGTCTCGGGCAGAGTGTCTCGGGCAGAGTGTCTCGGGCAGAGTGTTTCGGACACTGTGTCTCGGGCAGTGTGTCTCGGGCCCTCGGGCAGTGTGTCTCGGGCAGTGTGTCTCGGGCAGCGTGTCTCAGGCAGCGTGTCTCGGGCAGTGCGTCTCGGGCAGTGCGTCTCGGGCAGAGTGTCTCGGGCAGAGTGTCTCGGGCAGAGTGTCTCAGGCCCTCGGGCAGTGTGTCTCGGGCAGAGTATCTCGGGCATTGCGACTCGTGCAGTGCGTCTCAGGCAGTGTGTCTCGGGCAGTGTGTCTCAGGCAGAGTGTCTCGGGCAGTGTGTCTCGGGCAGTGCGTCTCGGGCAGTGCGTCTCGGGCAGAGTGTCTCGGGCAGAGTGTCTCGGGCAGAGTGTCTCAGGCCCTCGGGCAGTGTGTCTCGGGCAGAGTATCTCGGGCATTGCGACTCGTGCAGTGCGTCTCAGGCAGTGTGTCTCGGGCAGTGTGTCTCAGGCAGAGTGTCTCGGGCAGTGTGTCTCGGGCAGTGCGTCTCAAGCAGAGTGTCTCGGGCAGTGTGTCTCGGGCAGTGCGTCTCGGGCAGTGTGTCTCGGGCAGTGCGTCTCAGGCAGAGTGTCTCGGGCAGTGTGTCTCAGGCACTCGGGCAGAGTGTCTCGGGCAGTGTGTCTCGGGCAGTGTGTCTCGGGCAGTGTGTCTCTGGCAGAGTGTCTCAGGCCCTCGGGCAGTGTGTCTCGGGCAGTGTGTCTCGGGCAGTGTGTCTCGGGCCCTCGGGCAGAGTGTCTCGGGCAGTGTGTCTTGGGCCCTCGGGCAGTGTGTCTCGGGCCCTCGGGCAGTGTGTCTCGGGCCCTCGGGCAGTGTGTCTCGGGCAGTGTGTCTTGGGCCCTTGGGCAGAGTGCCTCGGTCAGAGCGTGTCAGTAAGTGTGTCTCGGGCAGCGTGTCTCGGGCAGCGTGTCTCGGGCCCTCGGGCAGTGTGTCTCAGGCAGTGTGTCTCAGGCCCTTGGGCAGAGTGTCTCGGGCAGTGTGTCTTGGGCGCTCGGGCAGTGTGTCTCGGGCAGTGCGACTCGGGCCCTCGGGCAGTGTGTCTCGGGCAGTGTGTCTTGGGCCCTCGGGCAGTGTGTCTCGGGCAGCGTGTCTCGGGCAGTGTGTCACGGGCAATTTGTCTCGGGCAGTGTGTCTCGGGCGCTCGGGAAGCGTGTCTCGGGCCTTTGGGCAGCATGTCTCGGGCAGTGCGTCTCGGGCAGTGTGTCTCGGGCAGCGTGTCTCGGGCAGTGTGTCTCGGGCAGTGCGACTCGGGCCCTCGGGCAGTGTGTCTCGGGCAGTGTGTCTTGGGCCCTCGGGCAGTGTGTCTCGGGCAGTGTGTCTCGGGCCCTTGGGCAATTTGTCTCGGGCAGTGAGTCTCGGGCGCTCGGGAAGCATGTCTCGGGCCTTTGGGCAGCATGTCTCGGGCAGTGTGTCTCGGGCAGTGTGTCTCGGGCAGCGTGTCTCGGGCAGAGTGTCTTGGGCAGCGTGCCTCGGGCATTGTGACTCGGGAAGCGTGTCTCGGGAAGCGTGTCTCGGGCAGTGTGTCTCGGGCCCTCGGGCAGTGCGACTCGGGCAGCGTGTCTCGAGCCCACGGGCAGTGTGTCTCGGGCCCTCGGGCAGTGTGTCTCAGGCATTGTGTCTTGGGCAGCATGTCTCGGGCAGCGTGTCTCGGGCAGCGTGTCTCGGGCAGCGTGTCTCGGGCCCTCGGGAAGCGTGTCTCGGGCAGAGTGTCTCGGGCAGTGTGTCTCGGGAAGCGTGTCTCGGGACCTCGGGCAGCGTGTCTTGTGCCTTTGGGCATTGTGTCTTGGTCAGTGTGTCTCGGGCGCTCGGTCAGTGCGTCTCGGGCCTTTGGGCATTGTGTCTTGGTCAGTGTGTATCGGGCGCTCGGTCAGTGCGTCTCGGGCCTTTGGGCAGCATGTCTCGGGCAGTGTGTCTCGGGCAGGGTGTCTCGGGCAGGGTGTCTCGGGCTGTCGGGCAGTGTGTCTCGGGCCCTCGGGCAGTGTGTCTCGGGCAGTGTGTCTCGGGCCCTCGGGAAGCGTGTCTCGGGCAGTGTGTCTCGGGCAGTGTGTCTCGGGCTCTCGGGCAGTGTGTCTCGGGCAGTGTGTCTCGGGCAGCGTGTCTCAGGCAGCGTGTCTCGGGCAGTGCGTCTCGGGCAGTGCGTCTCGGGCAGAGTGTCTCGGGCAGAGTGTCTCGGGCAGAGTGTCTCAGGCCCTCGGGCAGTGTGTCTCGGGCAGAGTATCTCGGGCATTGCGACCCGTGCAGTGCGTCTCAGGCAGTGTGTCTCGGGCAGTGTGTCTCGGGCAGTGTGTCTCGGGCTCTCGGGCAGTGTGTCTCGGGCAGTGTGTCTCGGGCAGCGTGTCTCGGACACTGTGTCTCGGGCAGTGTGTCTCGGGCTCTCGGGCAGTGTGTCTCGGGCAGTGTGTCTCGGGCAGCGTGTCTCAGGCAGCGTGTCTCGGGCAGTGCGTCTCGGGCAGTGCGTCTCGGGCAGAGTGTCTCGGGCAGAGTGTCTCGGGCAGAGTGTCTCAGGCCCTCGGGCAGTGTGTCTCGGGCAGAGTATCTCGGGCATTGCGACCCGTGCAGTGCGTCTCAGGCAGTGTGTCTCGGGCAGTGTGTCTCAGGCAGAGTGTCTCGGGCAGAGTGTCTCGGACACTGTGTCTCGGGCAGTGTGTCTCGGGCCCTCGGGCAGTGTGTCTCGGGCAGTGTGTCTCGGGCAGCGTGTCTCAGGCAGCGTGTCTCGGGCAGTGCGTCTCGGGCAGTGCGTCTCGGGCAGAGTGTCTCGGGCAGAGTGTCTCGGGCAGAGTGTCTCAGGCCCTCGGGCAGTGTGTCTCGGGCAGAGTATCTCGGGCATTGCGACTCGTGCAGTGCGTCTCAGGCAGTGTGTCTCGGGCAGTGTGTCTCAGGCAGAGTGTCTCGGGCAGTGTGTCTCGGGCAGTGCGTCTCAAGCAGAGTGTCTCGGGCAGTGTGTCTCGGGCAGTGCGTCTCGGGCAGTGTGTCTCGGGCAGTGCGTCTCAGGCAGTGTGTCTCAGGCACTCGGGCAGAGTGTCTCGGGCAGTGTGTCTCGGGCAGTGTGTCTCTGGCAGAGTGTCTCTGGCAGAGTGTCTCTGGCCCTCGGGCAGTGTGTCTCGGGCAGTGTGTCTCTGGCAGAGTGTCTCAGGCCCTCGGGCAGCGTGTTTCGGGCAGTGTGTCTCTGGCAGTGTGTCTCAGGCCTTCGGGCAGTGTGTCTCGGGCAGTGTGCCTCGGGCCCTCGGACAGCGTGTCTCAGGCCCTCGGGCAGTGTGTCTCGGGCAGTGTGTCTCGGGCCCTCGGGCAGAGTGTCTCGGGCAGTGTGTCTCGGGCCCTCGGGCAGTGTGTCTCGGGCCCTCGGGCAGTGTGTCTCGGGCAGTGTGTCTTGGGCCCTTGGGCAGAGTGCCTCGGTCAGAGCGTGTCAGTAAGTGTGTCTCGGGCAGCGTGTCTCGGGCAGCGTGTCTCGGGCCCTCGGGCAGTGTGTCTCGGGCAGTGTGTCTCAGGCCCTCGGGCAGAGTGTCTCGGGCAGTGTGTCTTGGGCGCTCGGGCAGTGTGTCTCGGGCAGTGCGACTCGGGCCCTCGGGCAGTGTGTCTCGGGCAGTGTGTCTTGGGCCCTCGGGCAGTGTATCTCGGGCAGCGTGTCTCGGGCAGTGTGTCTCGGGCAATTTGTCTCGGGCAGTGTGTCTCGGGCGCTCGGGAAGCGTGTCTCGGGCCTTTGGGCAGCATGTCTCGGGCAGTGTGTCTCGGGCAGCGTGTCTCGGGCAGCGTGTCTCGGGCAGTGTGTCTCGGGCAGTGCGACTCGGGCCCTCGGGCAGTGTGTCTCGGGCAGTGTGTCTTGGGCCCTCGGGCAGTGTGTCTCGGGCAGTGTGTCTCGGGCCCTCGGGCAATTTGTCTCGGGCAGTGAGTCTCGGGCGCTCGGGAAGCGTGTCTCGGGCCTTTGGGCAGCATGTCTCGGGCAGTGTGTCTCGGGCAGTGTGTCTCGGGCAGCGTGTCTCGAGCAGAGTGTCTTGGGCAGCGTGCCTCGGGCATTGTGACTCGGGAAGCGTGTCTCGGGAAGCGTGTCTCGGGCAGTGTGTCTCGGGCCCTCGGGCAGTGCGACTCGGGCAGCGTGTCTCGAGCCCACGGGCAGTGTGTCTCGGGCCCTCGGGCAGTGTGTCTCAGGCATTGTGTCTTGGGCAGCATGTCTCGGGCAGCGTGTCTCGGGCAGCGTGTCTCGGGCAGCGTGTCTCGGGCCCTCGGGAAGCGTGTCTCGGGCAGAGTGTCTCGGGCAGAGTGTCTCGGGCAGAGTGTCTCGGGCCCTCGGGCAGAGTGTCTCAGGCAGTGTGTCTCGGGCAGTGTGTCTCGGGCAGTGTGTCTCTGGCAGAGTGTCTCTGGCCCTCGGGCAGTGTGACTCGGGCAGTGTGTCTCGGGCAGTGTGTCTCTGGCAGAGTGTCTCTGGCCCTCGGGCAGTGTGTCTCTGGCAGTGTGTCTCAGGCCTTCGGGCAGTGTGTCTCGGGCAGTGTGCCTCGGGCCCTCGGGCAGCGTGTCTCGGGCCCTCGGGCAGTGTGTCTCGGGCAGCTTGTCTCGAGCAGCTTGTCTCCAGCATTGTATCTCAGGCAATTTGTCTCGGACAGCGTGTCTCGGGCCCTCGGGCAGCGTGTCTCGGGCCTTTGGGCATTGTGTCTTGGTCAGTGTGTCTCGGGCGCTCGGTCAGTGCGTCTCGGGCCTTTGGGCATTGTGTCTTGGTCAGTGTGTCTCGGGCGCTCGGTCAGTGCGTCTCGGGCCTTTGGGCAGCATGTCTCGGGCAGTGTGTCTCGGGCAGGGTGTCTCGGGCAGGGTGTCTCGGGCTGTCGGGCAGTGTGTCTCGGGCCCTCGGGAAGCGTGTCTCGGGCAGTGTGTCTCGGGCAGAGTGTCTCGGGCAGAGTGTCTCGGGCAGAGTGTTTCGGACACTGTGTCTCGGGCAGTGTGTCTCGGGCCCTCGGGCAGTGTGTCTCGGGCAGTGTGTCTCGGGCAGCGTGTCTCAGGCAGCGTGTCTCGGGCAGTGCGTCTCGGGCAGTGCGTCTCGGGCAGAGTGTCTCGGGCAGAGTGTCTCGGGCAGAGTGTTTCGGACACTGTGTCTCGGGCAGTGTGTCTCAGGCCCTCGGGCAGTGTGTCTCGGGCAGAGTATCTCGGGCATTGCGACTCGTGCAGTGCGTCTCAGGCAGTGTGTCTCGGGCAGTGTGTCTCAGGCAGAGTGTCTCGGGCAGTGTGTCTCGGGCAGTGCGTCTCAAGCAGAGTGTCTCGGGCAGTGTGTCTCGGGCAGTGCGTCTCGGGCAGTGTGTCTCGGGCAGTGCGTCTCAGGCAGAGTGTCTCGGGCAGTGTGTCTCAGGCACTCGGGCAGAGTGTCTCGGGCAGTGTGTCTCGGGCAGTGTGTCTCGGGCAGTGTGTCTCTGGCAGAGTGCCTCAGGCCCTCGGGCAGTGTGTCTCGGGCAGTGTGTCTCGGGCAGTGTGTCTCGGGCCCTCGGGCAGAGTGTCTCGGGCAGTGTGTCTTGGGCCCTCGGGCAGTGTGTCTCGGGCCCTCGGGCAGTGTGTCTCGGGCCCTCGGGCAGTGTGTCTCGGGCAGTGTGTCTTGGGCCCTTGGGCAGAGTGCCTCGGTCAGAGCGTGTCAGTAAGTGTGTCTCGGGCAGCGTGTCTCGGGCAGCGTGTCTCGGGCCCTCGGGCAGTGTGTCTCAGGCAGTGTGTCTCAGGCCCTTGGGCAGAGTGTCTCGGGCAGTGTGTCTTGGGCGCTCGGGCAGTGTGTCTCGGGCAGTGCGACTCGGGCCCTCGGGCAGTGTGTCTCGGGCAGTGTGTCTTGGGCCCTCGGGCAGTGTGTCTCGGGCAGCGTGTCTCGGGCAGTGTGTCACGGGCAATTTGTCTCGGGCAGTGTGTCTCGGGCGCTCGGGCAGTGTGTCTCGGGCCCTCGGGCAGTGTGTCTCGGGCCCTCGGGCAGTGTGTCTCGGGCAGTGTGTCTTGGGCCCTTGGGCAGAGTGCCTCGGTCAGAGCGTGTCAGTAAGTGTGTCTCGGGCAGCGTGTCTCGGGCAGCGTGTCTCGGGCCCTCGGGCAGTGTGTCTCAGGCAGTGTGTCTCAGGCCCTTGGGCAGAGTGTCTCGGGCAGTGTGTCTTGGGCGCTCGGGCAGTGTGTCTCGGGCAGTGTGTCTCGGGCCCTCGGGCAGTGTGTCTCGGGCAGTGTGTCTCGGGCCCTCGGGAAGCGTGTCTCGGGCAGTGTGTCTCGGGCAGAGTGTCTCGGGCAGAGTGTCTCGGGCAGAGTGTTTCGGACACTGTGTCTCGGGCAGTGTGTCTCGGGCCCTCGGGCAGTGTGTCTCGGGCAGTGTGTCTCGGGCAGCGTGTCTCAGGCAGCGTGTCTCGGGCAGTGCGTCTCGGGCAGTGCGTCTCGGGCAGAGTGTCTCGGGCAGAGTGTCTCGGGCAGAGTGTTTCGGACACTGTGTCTCGGGCAGTGTGTCTCAGGCCCTCGGGCAGTGTGTCTCGGGCAGAGTATCTCGGTCATTGCGACTCGTGCAGTGCGTCTCAGGCAGTGTGTCTCGGGCAGTGTGTCTCAGGCAGAGTGTCTCGGGCAGTGTGTCTCGGGCAGTGCGTCTCAAGCAGAGTGTCTCGGGCAGTGTGTCTCGGGCAGTGTGTCTCGGGCAGTGCATCTCAGGCAGAGTGTCTCGGGCAGTGTTTCTTGGGCCCTTGGGCAGAGTGCCTCGGTCAGAGCGTGTCAGTAAGTGTGTCTCGGGCAGCGTGTCTCGGGCAGCGTGTCTCGGGCCCTCGGGCAGTGTGTCTCAGGCAGTGTGTCTCAGGCCCTTGGGCAGAGTGTCTCGGGCAGTGTGTCTTGGGCGCTCGGGCAGTGTGTCTCGGGCAGTGCGACTCGGGCCCTCGGGCAGTGTGTCTCGGGCAGTGTGTCTTGGGCCCTCGGGCAGTGTGTCTCGGGCAGCGTGTCTCGGGCAGTGTGTCACGGGCAATTTGTCTCGGGCAGTGTGTCTCGGGCGCTCGGGAAGCGTGTCTCGGGCCTTTGGGCAGCATGTCTCGGGCAGTGCGTCTCGGGCAGTGTGTCTCGGGCAGCGTGTCTCGGGCAGTGTGTCTCGGGCAGTGCGACTCGGGCCCTCGGGCAGTGTGTCTCGGGCAGTGTGTCTTGGGCCCTCGGGCAGTGTGTCTCGGGCAGTGTGTCTCGGGCCCTTGGGCAATTTGTCTCGGGCAGTGAGTCTCGGGCGCTCGGGAAGCATGTCTCGGGCCTTTGGGCAGCATGTCTCGGGCAGTGTGTCTCGGGCAGTGTGTCTCGGGCAGCGTGTCTCGGGCAGAGTGTCTTGGGCAGCGTGCCTCGGGCATTGTGACTCGGGAAGCGTGTCTCGGGAAGCGTGTCTCGGGCAGTGTGTCTCGGGCCCTCGGGCAGTGCGACTCGGGCAGCGTGTCTCGAGCCCACGGGCAGTGTGTCTCGGGCCCTCGGGCAGTGTGTCTCAGGCATTGTGTCTTGGGCAGCATGTCTCGGGCAGCGTGTCTCGGGCAGCGTGTCTCGGGCAGCGTGTCTCGGGCCCTCGGGAAGCGTGTCTCGGGCAGAGTGTCTCGGGCAGTGTGTCTCGGGAAGCGTGTCTCGGGACCTCGGGCAGCGTGTCTTGTGCCTTTGGGCATTGTGTCTTGGTCAGTGTGTCTCGGGCGCTCGGTCAGTGCGTCTCGGGCCTTTGGGCATTGTGTCTTGGTCAGTGTGTCTCGGGCGCTCGGTCAGTGCGTCTCGGGCCTTTGGGCAGCATGTCTCGGGCAGTGTGTCTCGGGCAGGGTGTCTCGGGCAGGGTGTCTCGGGCTGTCGGGCAGTGTGTCTCGGGCCCTCGGGCAGTGTGTCTCGGGCAGTGTGTCTCGGGCCCTCGGGAAGCGTGTCTCGGGCAGTGTGTCTCGGGCAGAGTGTCTCGGGCAGAGTGTCTCGGACACTGTGTCTCGGGCAGTGTGTCTCGGGCCCTCGGGCAGTGTGTCTCGGGCAGTGTGTCTCGGGCAGCGTGTCTCAGGCAGCGTGTCTCGGGCAGTGCGTCTCGGGCAGTGCGTCTCGGGCAGAGTGTCTCGGGCAGAGTGTCTCGGGCAGAGTGTCTCAGGCCCTCGGGCAGTGTGTCTCGGGCAGAGTATCTCGGGCATTGCGACCCGTGCAGTGCGTCTCAGGCAGTGTGTCTCGGGCAGTGTGTCTCAGGCAGAGTGTCTCGGGCAGAGTGTCTCGGACACTGTGTCTCGGGCAGTGTGTCTCGGGCCCTCGGGCAGTGTGTCTCGGGCAGTGTGTCTCGGGCAGCGTGTCTCAGGCAGCGTGTCTCGGGCAGTGCGTCTCGGGCAGTGCGTCTCGGGCAGAGTGTCTCGGGCAGAGTGTCTCGGGCAGAGTGTCTCAGGCCCTCGGGCAGTGTGTCTCGGGCAGAGTATCTCGGGCATTGCGACTCGTGCAGTGCGTCTCAGGCAGTGTGTCTCGGGCAGTGTGTCTCGGGCAGAGTGTCTCGGGCAGTGTGTCTCGGGCAGTGCGTCTCAAGCAGAGTGTCTCGGGCAGTGTGTCTCGGGCAGTGTGTCTCGGGCAGTGCGTCTCGGGCAGTGTGTCTCGGGCAGTGCGTCTCAGGCAGTGTGTCTCAGGCACTCGGGCAGAGTGTCTCGGGCAGTGTGTCTCGGGCAGTGTGTCTCTGGCAGAGTGTCTCTGGCAGAGTGTCTCTGGCCCTCGGGCAGTGTGTCTCGGGCAGTGTGTCTCTGGCAGAGTGTCTCAGGCCCTCGGGCAGCGTGTTTCGCGCAGTGTGTCTCTGGCAGTGTGTCTCAGGCCTTCGGGCAGTGTGTCTCGGGCAGTGTGCCTCGGGCCCTCGGACAGCGTGTCTCAGGCCCTCGGGCAGTGTGTCTCGGGCAGTGTGTCTCGGGCCCTCGGGCAGAGTGTCTCGGGCAGTGTGTCTCGGGCCCTCGGGCAGTGTGTCTCGGGCAGTGTGTCTCAGGCAGTGTGTCTCAGGCCCTTGGGCAGAGTGTCTCGGGCAGTGTGTCTTGGGCGCTCGGGCAGTGTGTCTCGGGCAGTGCGACTCGGGCCCTCGGGCAGTGTGTCTCGGGCAGTGTGTCTTGGGCCCTCGGGCAGTGTGTCTCGGGCAGCGTGTCTCGGGCAGTGTGTCACGGGCAATTTGTCTCGGGCAGTGTGTCTCGGGCGCTCGGAAAGCGTGTCTCGGGCCTTTGGGCAGCATGTCTCGGGCAGTGCGTCTCGGGCAGTGTGTCTCGGGCAGCGTGTCTCGGGCAGTGTGTCTCGGGCAGTGCGACTCGGGCCCTCGGGCAGTGTGTCTCGGGCAGTGTGTCTTGGGCCCTCGGGCAGTGTGTCTCGGGCAGTGTGTCTCGGGCCCTTGGGCAATTTGTCTCGGGCAGTGAGTCTCGGGCGCTCGGGAAGCATGTCTCGGGCCTTTGGGCAGCATGTCTCGGGCAGTGTGTCTCGGGCAGTGTGTCTCGGGCAGCGTGTCTCGGGCAGAGTGTCTTGGGCAGCGTGCCTCGGGCATTGTGACTCGGGAAGCGTGTCTCGGGAAGCGTGTCTCGGGCAGTGTGTCTCGGGCCCTCGGGCAGTGCGACTCGGGCAGCGTGTCTCGAGCCCACGGGCAGTGTGTCTCGGGCCCTCGGGCAGTGTGTCTCAGGCATTGTGTCTTGGGCAGCATGTCTCGGGCAGCGTGTCTCGGGCAGCGTGTCTCGGGCAGCGTGTCTCGGGCCCTCGGGAAGCGTGTCTCGGGCAGAGTGTCTCGGGCAGTGTATCTCGGGAAGCGTGTCTCGGGACCTCGGGCAGCGTGTCTTGTGCCTTTGGGCATTGTGTCTTGGTCAGTGTGTCTCGGGCGCTCGGTCAGTGCGTCTCGGGCCTTTGGGCATTGTGTCTTGGTCAGTGTGTCTCGGGCGCTCGGTCAGTGCGTCTCGGGCCTTTGGGCAGCATGTCTCGGGCAGTGTGTCTCGGGCAGGGTGTCTCGGGCAGGGTGTCTCGGGCTGTCGGGCAGTGTGTCTCGGGCCCTCGGGCAGTGTGTCTCGGGCAGTGTGTCTCGGGCCCTCGGGAAGCGTGTCTCGGGCAGTGTGTCTCGGGCAGAGTGTCTCGGGCAGAGTGTCTCGGACACTGTGTCTCGGGCAGTGTGTCTCGGGCCCTCGGGCAGTGTGTCTCGGGCAGTGTGTCTCGGGCAGCGTGTCTCAGGCAGCGTGTCTCGGGCAGTGCGTCTCGGGCAGTGCGTCTCGGGCAGAGTGTCTCGGGCAGAGTGTCTCGGGCAGAGTGTCTCAGGCCCTCGGGCAGTGTGTCTCGGGCAGAGTATCTCGGGCATTGCGACCCGTGCAGTGCGTCTCAGGCAGTGTGTCTCGGGCAGTGTGTCTCAGGCAGAGTGTCTCGGGCAGAGTGTCTCGGACACTGTGTCTCGGGCAGTGTGTCTCGGGCCCTCGGGCAGTGTGTCTCGGGCAGTGTGTCTCGGGCAGCGTGTCTCAGGCAGCGTGTCTCGGGCAGTGCGTCTCGGGCAGTGCGTCTCGGGCAGAGTGTCTCGGGCAGAGTGTCTCGGGCAGAGTGTCTCAGGCCCTCGGGCAGTGTGTCTCGGGCAGAGTATCTCGGGCATTGCGACTCGTGCAGTGCGTCTCAGGCAGTGTGTCTCGGGCAGTGTGTCTCAGGCAGAGTGTCTCGGGCAGTGTGTCTCGGGCAGTGCGTCTCAAGCAGAGTGTCTCGGGCAGTGTGTCTCGGGCAGTGTGTCTCGGGCAGTGCGTCTCGGGCAGTGTGTCTCGGGCAGTGCGTCTCAGGCAGTGTGTCTCAGGCACTCGGGCAGAGTGTCTCGGGCAGTGTGTCTCGGGCAGTGTGTCTCTGGCAGAGTGTCTCTGGCAGAGTGTCTCTGGCCCTCGGGCAGTGTGTCTCGGGCAGTGTGTCTCTGGCAGAGTGTCTCAGGCCCTCGGGCAGCGTGTTTCGCGCAGTGTGTCTCTGGCAGTGTGTCTCAGGCCTTCGGGCAGTGTGTCTCGGGCAGTGTGCCTCGGGCCCTCGGACAGCGTGTCTCAGGCCCTCGGGCAGTGTGTCTCGGGCCCTCGGGCAGAGTGTCTCGGGCAGTGTGTCTCGGGCCCTCGGGCAGTGTGTCTCGGGCCCTCGGGCAGTGTGTCTCGGGCAGTGTGTCTTGGGCCCTTGGGCAGAGTGCCTCGGTCAGAGCGTGTCAGTAAGTGTGTCTCGGGCAGCGTGTCTCGGGCCCTCGGGCAGTGTGTCTCGGGCAGTGTGTCTCAGGCCCTCGGGCAGAGTGTCTCGGGCAGTGTGTCTTGGGCGCTCGGGCAGTGTGTCTCGGGCAGTGCGACTCGGGCCCTCGGGCAGTGTGTCTCGGGCAGTGTGTCTTGGGCCCTCGGGCAGTGTGTCTCGGGCAGCGTGTCTCGGGCAGTGTGTCTCGGGCAATTTGTCTCGGGCAGTGTGTCTCGGGCGCTCGGGAAGCGTGTCTCGGGCCTTTGGGCAGCATGTCTCGGGCAGTGTGTCTTGGGCAGCGTGTCTCGGGCAGCGTGTCTCGGGCAGTGTGTCTCGGGCAGTGCGACTCGGGCCCTCGGGCAGTGTGTCTCGGGCAGTGTGTCTTGGACCCTCGGGCAGTGTGTCTCGGGCAGTGTGTCTCGGGCCCTCGGGCAATTTGTCTCGGGCAGTGAGTCTCGGGCGCTCGGGAAGCGTGTCTCGGGCCTTTGGGCAGCATGTCTCGGGCAGTGTGTCTCGGGCAGTGTGTCTCGGGCAGCGTGTCTCGAGCAGAGTGTCTTGGGCAGCGTGCCTCGGGCATTGTGACTCGGGAAGCGTGTCTCGGGAAGCGTGTCTCGGGCAGTGTGTCTCGGGCCCTCGGGCAGTGCGACTCGGGCAGCGTGTCTCGAGCCCACGGGCAGTGTGTCTCGGGCCCTCGGGCAGTGTGTCTCAGGCATTGTGTCTTGGGCAGCATGTCTCGGGCAGCGTGTCTCGGGCAGCGTGTCTCGGGCAGCGTGTCTCGGGCCCTCGGGAAGCGTGTCTCGGGCAGAGTGTCTCGGGCAGAGTGTCTCGGGCAGAGTGTCTCGGGCCCTCGGGCAGAGTGTCTCGGGCAGTGTGTCTCGGGCAGTGTGTCTCGGGCAGTGTGTCTCTGGCAGAGTGTCTCTGGCCCTCGGGCAGTGTGACTCGGGCAGTGTGTCTCGGGCAGTGTGTCTCTGGCAGAGTGTCTCTGGCCCTCGGGCAGTGTGTCTCTGGCAGTGTGTCTCAGGCCTTCGGGCAGTGTGTCTCGGGCAGTGTGCCTCGGGCCCTCGGGCAGCGTGTCTCGGGCAGCGTGTCTCGGGCCCTCGGGCAGTGTGTCTCGGGCAGCTTGTCTCGAGCAGCTTGTCTCCAGCATTGTATCTCAGGCAATTTGTCTCGGACAGCGTGTCTCGGGCCCTCGGGCAGCGTGTCTCGGGCCTTTGGGCATTGTGTCTTGGTCAGTGTGTCTCGGGCGCTCGGTCAGTGCGTCTCGGGCCTTTGGGCATTGTGTCTTGGTCAGTGTGTCTCGGGCGCTCGGTCAGTGCGTCTCGGGCCTTTGGGCAGCATGTCTCGGGCAGTGTGTCTCGGGCAGGGTGTCTCGGGCTGTCGGGCAGTGTGTCTCGGGCCCTCGGGCAGTGTGTCTCGGGCAGTGTGTCTCGGGCCCTCGGGAAGCGTGTCTCGGGCAGTGTGTCTCGGGCAGAGTGTCTCGGGCAGAGTGTCTCGGGCAGAGTGTTTCGGACACTGTGTCTCGGGCAGTGTGTCTCGGGCCCTCGGGCAGTGTGTCTCGGGCAGTGTGTCTCGGGCAGCGTGTCTCAGGCAGCGTGTCTCGGGCAGTGCGTCTCGGGCAGTGCGTCTCGGGCAGAGTGTCTCGGGCAGAGTGTCTCGGGCAGAGTGTCTCGGGCAGAGTGTCTCAGGCCCTCGGGCAGTGTGTCTCGGGCAGAGTATCTCGGGCATTGCGACTCGTGCAGTGCGTCTCAGGCAGTGTGTCTCGGGCAGTGTGTCTCAGGCAGAGTGTCTCGGGCAGTGTGTCTCGGGCAGTGCGTCTCAAGCAGAGTGTCTCGGGCAGTGTGTCTCGGGCAGTGCGTCTCGGGCAGTGTGTCTCGGGCAGTGCATCTCAGGCAGAGTGTCTCGGGCAGTGTGTCTCAGGCACTCGGGCAGAGTGTCTCGGGCAGTGTGTCTCGGGCAGTGTGTCTCGGGCAGTGTGTCTCTGGCAGAGTGTCTCAGGCCCTCGGGCAGTGTGTCTCGGGCAGTGTGTCTCGGGCAGTGTGTCTCGGGCCCTCGGGCAGAGTGTCTCGGGCAGTGTGTCTTGGGCCCTCGGGCAGTGTGTCTCGGGCCCTCGGGCAGTGTGTCTCGGGTCCTCGGGCAGTGTGTCTCGGGCAGTGTGTCTTGGGCCCTTGGGCAGAGTGCCTCGGTCAGAGCGTGTCAGTAAGTGTGTCTCGGGCAGCGTGTCTCGGGCAGCGTGTCTCGGGCCCTCGGGCAGTGTGTCTCAGGCAGTGTGTCTCAGGCCCTTGGGCAGAGTGTCTCGGGCAGTGTGTCTTGGGCGCTCGGGCAGTGTGTCTCGGGCAGTGCGACTCGGGCCCTCGGGCAGTGTGTCTCGGGCAGTGTGTCTTGGGCCCTCGGGCAGTGTGTCTCGGGCAGCGTGTCTCGGGCAGTGTGTCACGGGCAATTTGTCTCGGGCAGTGTGTCTCGGGCGCTCGGGAAGCATGTCTCGGGCCTTTGGGCAGCATGTCTCGGGCAGTGCGTCTCGGGCAGTGTGTCTCGGGCAGCGTGTCTCGGGCAGTGTGTCTCGGGCAGTGCGACTCGGGCCCTCGGGCAGTGTGTCTCGGGCAGTGTGTCTTGGGCCCTCGGGCAGTGTGTCTCGGGCAGTGTGTCTCGGGCCCTTGGGCAATTTGTCTCGGGCAGTGAGTCTCGGGCGCTCGGGAAGCATGTCTCGGGCCTTTGGGCAGCATGTCTCGGGCAGTGTGTCTCGGGCAGTGTGTCTCGGGCAGCGTGTCTCGGGCAGAGTGTCTTGGGCAGCGTGCCTCGGGCATTGTGACTCGGGAAGCGTGTCTCGGGAAGCGTGTCTCGGGCAGTGTGTCTCGGGCCCTCGGGCAGTGCGACTCGGGCAGCGTGTCTCGAGCCCACGGGCAGTGTGTCTCGGGCCCTCGGGCAGTGTGTCTCAGGCATTGTGTCTTGGGCAGCATGTCTCGGGCAGCGTGTCTCGGGCAGCGTGTCTCGGGCCCTCGGGAAGCGTGTCTCGGGCAGAGTGTCTCGGGCAGTGTGTCTCGGGTAGCGTGTCTTGGGACCTCGGGCAGCGTGTCTTGTGCCTTTGGGCATTGTGTCTTGGTCAGTGTGTCTCGGGCGCTCGGTCAGTGCGTCTCGGGCCTTTGGGCATTGTGTCTTGGTCAGTGTGTCTCGGGCGCTCGGTCAGTGCGTCTCGGGCCTTTGGGCAGCATGTCTCGGGCAGTGTGTCTCGGGCAGGGTGTCTCGGGCAGGGTGTCTCGGGCTGTCGGGCAGTGTGTCTCGGGCCCTCGGGCAGTGTGTCTCGGGCAGTGTGTCTCGGGCCCTCGGGAAGCGTGTCTCGGGCAGTGTGTCTCGGGCAGAGTGTCTCGGGCAGAGTGTCTCGGGCAGAGTGTCTCGGACACTGTGTCTCGGGCAGTGTGTCTCGGGCTCTCGGGCAGTGTGTCTCGGGCAGTGTGTCTCGGGCAGCGTGTCTCAGGCAGCGTGTCTCGGGCAGTGCGTCTCGGGCAGTGCGTCTCGGGCAGAGTGTCTCGGGCAGAGTGTCTCGGGCAGAGTGTCTCAGGCCCTCGGGCAGTGTGTCTCGGGCAGAGTATCTCGGGCATTGCGACCCGTGCAGTGCGTCTCAGGCAGTGTGTCTCGGGCAGTGTGTCTCAGGCAGAGTGTCTCGGGCAGAGTGTCTCGGACACTGTGTCTCGGGCAGTGTGTCTCGGGCCCTCGGGCAGTGTGTCTCGGGCAGTGTGTCTCGGGCAGCGTGTCTCAGGCAGCGTGTCTCGGGCAGTGCGTCTCGGGCAGTGCGTCTCGGGCAGAGTGTCTCGGGCAGACTGTCTCGGGCAGAGTGTCTCAGGCCCTCGGGCAGTGTGTCTCGGGCAGAGTATCTCGGGCATTGCGACTCGTGCAGTGCGTCTCAGGCAGTGTGTCTCGGGCAGTGTGTCTCAAGCAGAGTGTCTCGGGCAGTGTGTCTCGGGCAGTGCGTCTCGGGCAGTGTGTCTCGGGCAGTGCGTCTCAGGCAGTGTGTCTCAGGCACTCGGGCAGAGTGTCTCGGGCAGTGTGTCTCGGGCAGTGTGTCTCTGGCAGAGTGTCTCTGGCAGAGTGTCTCTGGCCCTCGGGCAGTGTGTCTCGGGCAGTGTGTCTCTGGCAGAGTGTCTCAGGCCCTCGGGCAGCGTGTTTCGGGCAGTGTGTCTCTGGCAGTGTGTCTCAGGCCTTCGGGCAGTGTGTCTCGGGCAGTGTGCCTCGGGCCCTCGGACAGCGTGTCTCAGGCCCTCGGGCAGTGTGTCTCGGGCAGTGTGTCTCGGGCCCTCGGGCAGAGTGTCTCGGGCAGTGTGTCTTGGGCAGTGTGTCTCAGGCAGAGTGTCTCGGGCAGAGTGTCTCGGACACTGTGTCTCGGGCAGTGTGTCTCGGGCCCTCGGGCAGTGTGTCTCGGGCAGTGTGTCTCGGGCAGCGTGTCTCAGGCAGCGTGTCTCGGGCAGTGCGTCTCGGGCAGTGCGTCTCGGGCAGAGTGTCTCGGGCAGAGTGTCTCGGGCAGAGTGTCTCAGGCCCTCGGGCAGTGTGTCTCGGGCAGAGTATCTCGGGCATTGCGACTCGTGCAGTGCGTCTCAGGCAGTGTGTCTCGGGCAGTGTGTCTCAAGCAGAGTGTCTCGGGCAGTGTGTCTCGGGCAGTGCGTCTCGGGCAGTGTGTCTCGGGCAGTGCGTCTCAGGCAGTGTGTCTCAGGCACTCGGGCAGAGTGTCTCGGGCAGTGTGTCTCGGGCAGTGTGTCTCTGGCAGAGTGTCTCTGGCAGAGTGTCTCTGGCCCTCGGGCAGTGTGTCTCGGGCAGTGTGTCTCTGGCAGAGTGTCTCAGGCCCTCGGGCAGCGTGTTTCGGGCAGTGTGTCTCTGGCAGTGTGTCTCAGGCCTTCGGGCAGTGTGTCTCGGGCAGTGTGCCTCGGGCCCTCGGACAGCGTGTCTCAGGCCCTCGGGCAGTGTGTCTCGGGCAGTGTGTCTCGGGCCCTCGGGCAGAGTGTCTCGGGCAGTGTGTCTCGGGCCCTCGGGCAGTGTGTCTCGGGCCCTCGGGCAGTGTGTCTCGGGCAGTGTGTCTTGGGCCCTTGGGCAGAGTGCCTCGGTCAGAGCGTGTCAGTAAGTGTGTCTCGGGCAGCGTGTCTCGGGCAGCGTGTCTCGGGCCCTCGGGCAGTGTGTCTCGGGCAGTGTGTCTCAGGCCCTCGGGCAGAGTGTCTCGGGCAGTGTGTCTTGGGCGCTCGGGCAGTGTGTCTCGGGCAGTGCGACTCGGGCCCTCGGGCAGTGTGTCTCGGGCAGTGTGTCTTGGGCCCTCGGGCAGTGTGTCTCGGGCAGCGTGTCTCGGGCAGTGTGTCTCGGGCAATTTGTCTCGGGCAGTGTGTCTCGGGCGCTCGGGAAGCGTGTCTCGGGCCTTTGGGCAGCATGTCTCGGGCAGTGTGTCTCGGGCAGCGTGTCTCGGGCAGCGTGTCTCGGGCAGTGTGTCTCGGGCAGTGCGACTCGGGCCCTCGGGCAGTGTGTCTCGGGCAGTGTGTCTTGGGCCCTCGGGCAGTGTGTCTCGGGCAGTGAGTCTCGGGCGCTCGGGAAGCGTGTCTCGGGCCTTTGGGCAGCATGTCTCGGGCAGTGTGTCTCGGGCAGTGTGTCTCGGGCAGCGTGTCTCGAGCAGAGTGTCTTGGGCAGCGTGCCTCGGGCATTGTGACTCGGGAAGCGTGTCTCGGGAAGCGTGTCTCGGGCAGTGTGTCTCGGGCCCTCGGGCAGTGCGACTCGGGCAGCGTGTCTCGAGCCCACGGGCAGTGTGTCTCGGGCCCTCGGGCAGTGTGTCTCAGGCATTGTGTCTTGGGCAGCATGTCTCGGGCAGCGTGTCTCGGGCAGCGTGTCTCGGGCAGCGTGTCTCGGGCCCTCGGGAAGCGTGTCTCGGGCAGAGTGTCTCGGGCAGTGTGTCTCGGGAAGCGTGTCTCGGGACCTCGGGCAGCGTGTCTCGGGCCCTCGGGCAGTTTGTCTCGGGCAGTGCGACTCGGAACTTCGGGCAGTGTGTCTCGGGCCCTCGGGCAGTTTGTCTCGGGCAGTGCGACTCGGGCCCTCGGGCAGTGTGTCTCGGGCAGTGTGTCTCGGGCAGTGTGTCTCGGGCCCTTGGGCAGTGTGTCTCGGGCAGTGTGTCTCGGGCCCTCGGGAAGCGTGTCTCGGGCAGTGTGTCTCGGGCAGAGTGTCTCGGGCAGTGTGTCTCGGACACTGCGTCTCGGGCAGTGTGTCTTGAGCCCGCGGGCAGTGTGTCTCGGGCAGCGTGTCTCGGGCAGTGTGTCTCAGGCAGAGTGTCTCGGGCAGTGAGTCTTGGACCCTCGGGTAGTGCGTCTCGGTCAGTGTGTCTCGGGCAGTGTGTCTCAGGCCCTCGGGCAGATTGTCTCGGGCAGTATGCCTCGGGCAGTGTGTCTCTGGCAGAGTGTCTCTGGCCCTCGGGCAGTGTGTCTCGGGCAGTGTGTCTCTGGCAGTGTGTCTCAGGCCCTCGGGCAGTGTGTCTCAGGCAGTGTGTCTCGGGCCCTCGGGCAGTGTGTCTCGGGCAGTGTGTCTCAGGCCCTCGGGCAGAGTGTCTCGGGCAGTGTGTCTTGGGCCCTCGGGCAGTGTGTCTCGGGCAGTGCGACTCGGGCCCTCGGGCAGTGTGTCTCGAGCAGTGTGTCTTGGGCCCTCGGGCAGTGTGTCTCGGGCAGTGTGTCTCGGGCCCTCGGGCAGTGTGTCTCGGGCAGTGTGTCTCGGGCCCTCGGGAAGCGTGTCTAGGGCAGTGTGTCTCGGGCAGAGTGTCTCGGGCAGTGTGTCTCGGACACTGTGTCTCGGGCAGTGTGTCTCGAGCCCGCGGGCTGTGTGTCTCGGGCAGCGTGTCTCGGGCAGTGTGTCTCGGGCAATGAGTCTTGGACCCTCGGGCAGTGTGTCTCGGGCAGTGCGTCTCGGGCAGCGTGTCTCGGGCAGCGTGTCTCAGGCAGTGTGTCCCGGCAGTGAGTCTTGGACCCTCGGGCAGTGTGTCTCGGGCAGTGCGTCTCGGTCAGTGTGTCTCGGGCAGTGTGTCTCAGGCCCTCGGGCAGATTGTCTCGGGCAGTATGTCTCGGGCAGTGTGTCTCTGGCAGAGTGTCTCAGGCCCTCGGGCAGTGTGTCTCGGGCAGTGTGTCTCTGGCAGAGTGTCTCAGGCCCTCGGGCAGTGTGTCTCAGGCAGTGTGTCTCTGGCAGTGTGTCTCAGGCCCTCGGGCAGTGTGTCTCTGGCAGTGTGTCTCGGGCCCTCGGGCAGTGTGTCTCGGGCAGTGTGTCTCAGGCCCTCGGGCAGAGTGTCTCGGGCAGTGCGACTCGGGCCCTCGGGCAGTGCGTTTCGGGCAGTGTGTCTTGGGCCCTCGGGCAGTGTGTCTCGGGCAGTGTGTCTCGGGCCCTTGGGCAGAGTGCCTCAGGCAGAGCGACTCGGGCAGTGTGTCTCGGGCAGCGTGTCTTGAGTCCTCGGGCATTGTGTCTCGGGCAGTGTGTCTCGGGCCCTCAGGCAGCGTGTCTCGGGTTCCTCGGGCAGTGTGTCTCGGGCAGTGTGTCTTGGGCCCTCGGGCAGAGTGTCTCGGGCAGTGTGTCTCAGGCCCTCGGGCAGTGTGTCTCGGGCAGTGTGTCTCGGGCCCTCGGGCAGTGTTTCTCGGGCAGTGTGTCTTGGGCCCTCGGGCAGTGTGTCTCGGGCAGTGTGTCTCGGGCCCTTGGGCAGTGTGCCTCGGGCAGAGCGACTCGGGCAGTGTGTCTCGGGCAGCGTGTCTCGGGCAGTGTGTCTCGGGCAGTGTGTCTCGGGCAGTGTGTCTCTGGCAGAGTGTCTCTGGCCGTCGGGTAGTGTGTCTCGGGCAGTGTGTCTCTGGCAGTGTGTCTCAGGCCCTCGGGCAGTGTATCTCGGGCAGTGTGTCTCGGGCCCTCGGGCAGTGTGTCTCGGGCAGTGTGTCTCAGGCTCTCGGGCAGAGTGTCTCGGGCAGTGTGTCTTGGGCCCTCGGGCAGTGTGTCTCGGGCAGTGCGACTCGGGCCCTCGGGCAGTGTGTCTCGGGCAGTGTGTCTTGGGCCCTCGGGCAGTGTGTCTCGGGCAGTGTGTCTCGGGCCCTTGGGCAGAGTGCCTCAGGCAGAGCGACTCGGGCAGTGTGTCTCGGGCAGCGTGTCTTGAGTCCACGGGCATTGTGTCTCGGGCAGTGTGTCTCGGGCCCTCAGGCAGCGTGTCTCGGGCCCTCGGGCAGTGTGTCTCGGGCAGTGTGTTTTGGGCCCTCGGGCAGAGTGTCTCGGGCAGTGTGTCTCAGGCCCGCGGGCAGAGTGTCTCGGGCAGTGTGTCTTGGGCCCTCGGGCAGTTGGTCTCGGGCCCTTTGGGCAGTGTGTCTCGGGCAGTGCGACTCGGGCCCTCGGGCAGTGTGTCTCGGGCAGTGTGTCTTGGGCCCTCGGGTAGTGTGTCTCGGGCCCTTGGGCAGAGTGCCTCGGTCAGAGCGACTCGGGCAGCGTGTCTCGGGCAGCGTGTCTCGGGCCCTCGGGCAGTGTGTCTCGGGCTGCTTGTCTCGAGCAGCTTGTCTCCAGCATTGTATCTCAGGCAATTTGTCTCGGACAGCGTGTCTCGGGCCCTCGGGCAGCGTGTCTCGGGCCTTTGGGCATTGTGTCTTGGTCAGTGTGTCTCGGGCGCTCGGTCAGTGCGTCTCGGGCCTTTGGGCAGCATGTCTCGGGCAGTGTGTCTCGGGCAGGGTGTCTCGGGCAGGGTGTCTCGGGCTGTCGGGCAGTGTGTCTCGGGCCCTCGGGCAGTGTGTCTCGGGCAGTGTGTCTCGGGCCCTCGGGAAGCGTGTCTCGGGCAGTGTGTCTCGGGCAGAGTGTCTCGGGCAGAGTGTCCCGGGCAGAGTGTCTCGGACACTGTGTCTCGGGCAGTGTGTCTCGGGCCCTCGGGCAGTGTGTCTCGGGCAGTGTGTCTCGGGCAGCGTGTCTCAGGCAGCGTGTCTCGGGCAGTGCGTCTCGGGCAGTGCGTCTCGGGCAGAGTGTCTCGGGCAGAGTGTCTCGGGCAGAGTGTCTCAGGCCCTCGGGCAGTGTGTCTCGGGCAGAGTATCTCGGGCATTGCGACTCGTGCAGTGCGTCTCAGGCAGTGTGTCTCGGGCAGTGTGTCTCAGGCAGAGTGTCTCGGGCAGTGTGTCTCGGGCAGTGCGTCTCGGGCAGTGTGTCTCGGGCAGTGCGTCTCAGGCAGAGTGTCTCGGGCAGTGTGTCTCAGGCACTCGGGCAGAGTGTCTCGGGCAGTGTGTCTCGGGCAGTGTGTCTCTGGCAGAGTGTCTCTGGCAGAGTGTCTCTGGCCCTCGGGCAGTGTGTCTCGGGCAGTGTGTCTCTGGCAGAGTGTCTCAGGCCCTCGGGCAGCGTGTTTCGGGCAGTGTGTCTCGGGCAGCGTGGCTCGGGCAGCTTGTCTCGGGCAGCTTGTCTCGGGCATTGTATCTCGGGCAATTTGTCTCGGACAGCGTGTCTCGGGCCCTCGGGCAGCGTGTCTCGGGCCTTTGGGCATTGTGTCTTGGTCAGTGTGTCTCGGGCGCTCGGTCAGTGCGTCTCGGGCCTTTGGGCAGCATGTCTCGGGCAGTGTGTCTCGGGCCCTCGGGAAGCGTGTCTCGGGCAGTGTGTCTCTGGCAGAGTGTCTCAGGCCCTCGGGCAGTGTGTTTCGGGCAGTGTGTCTCTGGCAGTGTGTCTCTGGCAGTGTGTCTCAGGCCTTCGGGCAGTGTGTCTCGGGCAGTGTGCCTCGGGCCCTCGGGCAGCGTGTCTCAGGCCCTCGGGCAGTGTGACTCGGGCAGTGTGTCTCGGGCCCTCGGGCAGAGTGTCTCGAGCAGTGTGTCTTGGGCCCTCGGTCAGTGCGACTCGGGCAGCGTGTCTCGAGCCCTCTGGCAGTGTGTCTCGGGCCCTCGGGCAGTGTGTCTCAGGCATTGTGTCTTGGGCAGCATGTCTCAGGCAGCGTGTCTCGGGCAGCGTGTCTCGGGCCCTCGGGAAGCGTGTCTCGGGCAGTGTGTCTCGGGCAGTGTGTCTCTGGCAGTGTGTCTCGAGCAGCGTGTCTCGGGCAGCGTGTCTCGGGCCCTCGGGAAGCGTGTCTCGGGCAGTGTGTCTCGGGCAGAGTGTCTCGGGCAGTGTGTCTTGAGCCCGCGGGCAGTGTGTCTCGGGCAGCGTGTCTCGGGCCCTCGGGCAGTTTGTCTCGGGCAGTGCGACTCGGGCCCTCGGGCAGTGTGTCTCGGGCAGAGTGTCTCGGGCAGTGAGTCTTGGACCCTCAGGTAGTGCGTCTCGGTCAGTGTGTCTCGGGCAGTGTGTCTCAGGCCCTCGGGCAGATTGTCTCGGGCAGTATGTCTCGGGCAGTGTGTCTCTGGCAGAGTGTCTCTGGCCCTCGGGCAGTGTGTCTCGGGCAGTGTGTCTCTGGCAGTGTGTCTCAGGCCCTCGGGCAGTGTGTCTCAGGCAGTGTGTCTCGAGCCCTCGGGCAGCGTGTCTCGGGCAGTATGTCTCAGGCCCTCGGGCAGAGTGTCTCGGGCAGTGTGTCTCGGGCCCTCGGGCAGTGTGTCTCGGGCAGTGCGACTCGGGCCCTCGGGCAGTGTGTCTCGGGCAGTGTGTCTTGGGCCCTTGGGCAGTGTGTCTCGGGCAGTGTGTCTCGGGCCCTCGGGCAGTGTGTCTCGGGCAGTGTGTCTCGGGCCCTCGGGAAGCGTGTCTCGGGCAGTGTGTCTCGGGCAGAGTGTCTCGGGCAGTGTGTCTCGGACACTGTGTCTCGGGCAGTGTGTCTCGAGCCCGCGGGCAGTGTGTCTCGGGCAGCGTGTCTTGGGCAGTGTGTCTCAGGCAATGAGTCTTGGACCCTCGGGCAGTGTGTCTCGGGCAGTGCGTCTCGGACCCTCGGGCAGTGTGTCTCGGGCAGTGTGTCTTGGGCCCTCGGGTAGTGTGTCTCGGGCAGTGTGCCTCGGGCCCTTGGGCAGAGTGCCTCGGTCAGAGCGACTCGGGCAGTGTGTCTCGGGCAGCGTGTCTCGGGCAGCGTGTCTTGGGCCCTTGGGCATTGTGTCTCGGGCAGCTTGTCTCGGGCAGCTTGTCTCCAGCATTGTATCTCGGGCAATTTGTCTCGGACAGCATGTCTCGGGCCCTCGGGCAGCGTGTCTCGGGCCTTTGGGCATTGTGTCTTGGTCAGTGTGTCTCGGGCGCTCGGTCAGTGCGTCTCGGGCCTTTGGGCAGCATGTCTCGGGCAGTGTGTCTCGGGCAGTGTCTCGGGCAGGGTGTCTCGGGCTGTCGGGCAGCGTGTCTCGGGCCCTCGGGCAGTGTGTCTCGGGCAGTGTGTCTCGGGCCCTCGGGAAGCGTGTCTCGGGCAGTGTGTCTCGGGCAGTGTCTCGGGCAGTGTGTCTCGGGCAGTGTGTCTCGGGCCCTCGGGAAGCGTGTCTCGGGCAGTGTGTCTCGGGCAGAGTGTCTCGGGCAGAGTGTCTCGGACACTGTGTCTCGGGCAGTGTGTCTCGGGCAGAGTGTCTCGGGCAGTGAGTCTTGGACCCTCGGGTAGCGTGTCTCGGGCAGTGCGTCTCGGGCAGAGTGTCTCGGGCAGAGTGTCTCTGGCAGAGTGTCTCAGGCCCTCGGGCAGTGCGTCTCGGGCCCTCGGGGAGAGTGTCTCGGGCACTGTGTCTCTGGCAGAGTGTCTCTGGCCCTCGGGCAGTGTGACTCGGGCACTGTGTCTCTGGCAGAGTGTCTCTGGCCCTCGGGCAGTGTGACTCGGCCAGTGTGACTCGGGCAGTGTGTCTCTGGCAGAGTGTCTCAGGCCCTCGGGCAGTGTGTCTCTGGCAGTGTGTCTCAGGCCTTCGGGCAGTGTGTCTCGGGCAGTGTGCCTCGGGCCCTCGGGCAGCGTGTTTCGGGCCCTCGGGCAATGTGTCTCGGGCAGTGTCTCTCGGGCAGTGTGTCTCGGGCCTTCGGGCAGAGTGTCTCGGGCAGTGTGTCTTGGGCCCTCGGGCAGTGTGTCTCGGGCCCTCGGGCAGTGTGTCTCGGGCCCTCGGGCAGTGTGTCTCGGGCAGTGTGTCTTGGGCCCTCGGGCAGTGTGTCTCGGGCAGTGTGTCTCGGGCCCTTGGGCAGAGTGCCTCGGTCAGAGCGTGTCGGGCAGTGTGTCTCGGGCAGCGTGTCTCGGGCAGCGTGTCTTGGGCCCTCGGGCATTGTATCTCGGGCAATTTGTCTCGGGCAGTGTGTCTCGGGCAGTGTGTCTAGGGCTCTCGGGCAGTGTGTCTCGGGCAGTGTGTCTAGGGCTCTCGGGCAGTGTGTCTCGGGCAGAGTGTCTCGGGCAGTGTGTCTCGGGCCCTCGGGCAGTGTGTCTCGGGCAGAGTGTCTCGGGCAGTGTGTCTCGGGACCTCGGGCAGTGTGTCTCGGGCAGCGTGTCTCGGGCAGTGTGTCTCGGGCCCTCGGGCAGTGTGTCTCGGGCAGCGTGTCTCGGGCAGTGTGTCTCGGGCAGAGTGTCTCGTGCAGTGTGTCTCTGGCAGAGTGTCTCGGACTGTGTGTCTCGGGCAGTGTGTCTCGGGAAGCGTGTCTGGGGCAGTGTGTCTCGGGACCTCGGGCAGCGTGCCTCGGGCAGTGTGTCTTGGGCCCTCGGGCAGTGTGTCTCGGGCAGTGTGTCTCGGGCAGTGTGTCTCGGGCCCTCGGGCAGCGTGTCTCGGGCAGCGTGTCTCGGGCCCTCGGGCAATGTGTCTCGGGCAGTGTGTCTCGGGCCCTCGGGCAGCGTGTCTCGGGCAGTGTGTCTCGGGCAGCGTGTCTCGGGCAGTGTGTCTCGGGCCCTCGGGCAATGTGTCTCGGGCAGAGTGTCTCCGGCAGCACTGTGGTCCCCAGGATCCACACACATTGCAGGAAGAAATTTAACAACTTCACTCCCGTGGTCAGGGTAAGTGAATGCTTCACCAAATGCTTCATACCACCATCTGAACCACAATATTCACACACTGCTCAATGCACTCACCCACCAACAATCTCTACCTAGCAACAGCCACATCCCACATCTTGCACACAATGACAGCTATTCAACTATGACAGGCACACGCGTCATTAGATATTAGAATTCATGTGATATGTTTATCGATAAATTTATGAATGGTTTTTGGATATTTTGTGGTCTCTCTCATTTCATCTTTGTGCCCAGGAGGATGCTGTGATACGTCATGAGACAGGGATTGTATGATGGGGATTTGGCAGAGTTCTATGACCATCTCCTTGGTGAAGCGGAGCCTTCTACAGCACTGCTCTTCGCTTAATTGGAGGTAGGAGAACTGCTCTCGGAATACCGTCGGAGGGTAAGGCCTTCTGTTGAGAGCCCTGATGGCCCTCCTTCTTCCTCTGCACACATGTCTTTCTCACTGCCTCCATTCCCTCTGCCGTAGGGTGAGGTGTCATGCCAGTACAGCCTCCATTAGTTTACCAAGTGTAGTGGTTTGAATCTTTGAAGAATAAATGTAGTTACTTTTTAGTTGCCAAAAGAGTCCCGATACAAAAGAATCTTGAAATTACTGAATGAAATTATTGCAATGGGTGAAACTGACAAAAGAACCCACTAAAACATCAGTACCCCAACAGCTGTGAGCAATTACTGATGATCCCTTTAAATAACGTCCCTGGAACCGGCTTGCTGATGCTGCACGCCAGCTCTCCCTATCGGTGTTTACTCCAGGCGCTGAGGCAAGTGATGAGAATCAATTTTGCAAACCGGGCGGTCAGTGAGCGGTAAACACTCACTGACATCACGATCTACCTGGTATTGACATTCCCGACGATACGTCTTACCGCCGGTGCTACGAGGGGGTGGGGGAACGGATTTGGCGCGTGACGCTGGATTCGCCTCGCTCCGCCGATACTGGTCTAGCATCCCATTAGTGACTTCTACTGGCGCTAATGGGGGCACGTACGAAGGTTTTCCCTCTATGAGTCTGTGATATAGACGCACAGGTTTGCATGTGTGATGCTGTATCTCAGCTGTGGCACCAGAGGGAGCTGTTGTGCAGGATATGATGGAAATTCAAAGGGAGATTGACCTTCGGTCTCACTCATGCAGTTTAGTAAAGAGTAAAGAACAGTATTTGTAAAGCACAGATCATCTGTCAGCAACAGCAAGAGATGTGAAACAGAGACCAAGGGGAAAAGGACAAGGTTTATTAAATATGCATCAATCCTAATAGTAGAACATCTAATCAAATTCATCTGAATTACAAATACAGACTGGAGTCGTCAACTCTGGTTGGGTGTACTTCTCAAGATTCATCATATGATATGTGATCAATCATATGACATTCAATCACCTGATATTCAATCATTTGACAATGTCCAGGTTCACATGAAGAATGGTCACTCGGGGATGATCGGTGCCTGGGAACCTGTGCCCCAGAGAGAGTCAGTGTCTGTGGGACCCATATCCCAGTGAGAGTCAGTGTCTGTGGGACCCTTACCCCAGTGAGAGTCAGTGTGTGTGGAACTGTACCCCAGTGAGAGTCAGTGTGTGTGGGACTGTATCCCAGTGAGAGTCAGTGTGTGTGGGACTCGTATCACAGTGAGATTCAGTGACTGTAGGACCAGTACCCCGGTGAGAGTCATTGTGTGGGACCCGTACCCGAGTGAGAGTCAGTGTGTGTGGGACCCATATCCCAGTGAGAGTCAGTGTGTGTGGGACCCGTACCCCATTGAGAGTCAGTGTCTGTGGGACTGTACCCCAGTGAGAATCAATGCCTGTGGAACTGTACCCCAGTGAGAGTCAGTGTGTGTGGGACTGTACCCCAGTGAGAGTCAGTGTGTGTGGAACTGTACTGCAGTGAGAGTCAGTGTTTGGGACCCATATCCCAGTGAGAGTCAGTGTGTGTGGGACCCGTACCCCAGTGAGAGTGAGTGTGTATGGGACTGTACCCCAGTGAGAGTGAGTGTGTGTGGGACCCATATCCAAGTGAGAGTGAGTGTGTGTGGGACCCATATCCCAGTGAGTGTGTATGGGACTGTACCCCAGTGAGAGTGAGTGTGTGTGGGACCCATATCCCAGTGAGAGTGAGTGTGTATGGGACTATACCCCAGTGAGCGACTGTACCCCAGTGAGAGTCAGTGTGTGTGTGACCCATACCCCACTGAGAGTCAGTGTCTGTGGGACCAGTACCCCAGTGAGAGTCATTGTGTGGGACCTGTACCCTAGTGAGTCAGTGCGTGTGGGACTGTACCCGAGTTAGCATCAGTATGTGTGGGACCCATATCCCATTGAGAGTCAGTGTCTGTGGGACTGTACCCCAGTGAGAGTCAGTGTGTGTGGGACCCATACCCCAGTGAGAATCAGTGCCTGTGGAACTGTACCCTAGTGAGAGTCAGTGTGTGTGGGACTATACCCTAGTGAGAGTCAGTGTCTATGGGACCCGTACCCCAGTGAGAGTCAGTGTCTGTGGGACCCATATCCCAGAGAGAGTCAGTGTCTGTGGGACTGTACCCCAGTGAGAGTTAGTGTGTGTGGGACCCATATCCCAGTGAGAGTGAGTATGTATGGGACTGTACCCCAGTGTGGGACTATACCCCAGAGAGAGTCAGTGTGTGTGGGACCCGTATCCCAGTGAGAGTCAGTTTGTGTGGGACCTGTACCTCAGTGAGAGTCAGTTTGTGTGGGACCTGTACCCCAGTGAGAGTCAGTTTGTGTGGGACCTGTATCCCAGTGAGAGTCAGCGACCTCAAGAGAGGGGTGGAAAAAACAAACAAAAACACTATTAAGGAGGATTATTATATTGGGAAACAGGAATTCCCCTTTAAATACTGGCCTATTTTCCTACCTGCTGTCCCTTTATGAAGTATGTTACTGACCTTTCTGACGTTTGGTCCAAAGCCTTCATATTATGTGTCAGGAGCTGCATAACCAGAGCTGACAACTTTAATCTATGTTACTAATTCTGATGAATCTGATTAGCTGTTTTACTGTCAAAATTGATGAATGTAGCCCAGATGCTTTGTTGCTCCATGTAGATTGAGTCGAGTCGGTTTAAATTCCCGGACGGAGGCCAGCCTCAGTGTCCCCCCTCGTCTCCGAGCCCCGGGGAGGTCGGCACCACCTTGGTGAGATTGAGGACCGGCTGGTCAATGCGCGAGCCATTGGAGCAGGTAGACCCACACCAGCCTCACCCGCTCGGTGATGAAATGACATGTCCCGAGGTTGGCGTGCAACATGGCCGCCGCGCTCTCACTTCCCGCAGGCAAAGCTGGAGGCAGTCCCAGAATGGAAAGTGCACACGTGCGACGTGCCGATGTGTTTTATCCCGAGTTACCAGCAGCAGCGCTCGGGAGACGAACTGTCATAAGAACATAAGAAATAGGAACAGGAGTCGGCCATACTGCCCCTCGAGCCTGCTCCGCCATTCAATACGATCATGGCTGTCCGATCATGAAATCAGGTCTACTTCCCTGCCCGCTCCCCATAACCCCGTATCAGTTAAGAAATTGCCTATTTCTGTCTTAAATTTATTCAATGTCCCAGCTTCTCTGAGGCAGTGATTTCCACAGATCCACAGCCCTCAGAGACGAAATTCCGCCTCATCGCAGTTTTAAACGGGCGGCCTCTTATTCTAAGATTATGCCCCCTAGCTCTAGTCTCCCCTATCAGTGGAAACATCCTCTTTGCATTCACCTTGTCAAGCCCCCTCATAGTCTTATGCATTTCGAGAAGATCACCTCTCAGTCTTCTGAATTCCAATGAGTAGAGGCCCAACCTACTCAACCTTTTCTCATAAGTCAACCCCCTCATCTCCAGAATCAACCTAGTGAATCTTCTCTGAACTGTCTCCAAGGCAAGTGTATCCTTTCAGATATACCAAAACTGCACGCAGTATTCCAGGTGTGGCCTCACCAATACCCTTTACAGCTGCATACTAACCTTTTGTGTTTCATGCACAAGTACCCCCCAGGTCCCGCTGTACTGCAGCACTTTGCAATTTTTCTCCATTTAAATAATAACTTTCTCTTTGATGTTTTCTGCCAAAGTGCATGACCTCACACTTTCCAACATTAAATCTGCCAAATTTTTTACCCACTCACTGAGCCTGTCTATGTCCTTTTGCAGATTTTTTTTGTGTCCTCCTCACACATTGCTTTTCCTCCCATCTTTGTATTGTCAGCAAACCTGGCTACGTTACACTCGGTCCTTTCTTCCAAGTCGTTAATATAGATTGTAAATAGTTGGGGTCCCAATACTGATCCCCGCGGCACCCCACTAGTTACTGATTGCCAACCCGAGAATGAACCATTTATTCCAACCCTCTGTTCTCTGTTAGTTAGCCAATCCTCTATCCATGATAATATATAAACCCCAACGCCATGAACTTTTAACTTGTGCAGTAACCTTTGCTGTGGCACCTTGTCAAATGCCTTCTGGAAGTCCAAATACACCATATCCACTGGTTCCCCTTTATCCATCCTGTTCGTTACATCCTCAAAGAATTCCAGCAAATTTGTCAAACATGACTTCCCCTTATGCATTCTATGAACTCCTCCTCAAGGCTACCCTGGCCAATTTGATTTGTCCAATCAATATGGAGGTTAAAATCACCCATGATTATTGCTGTTCCCTTTTTACAAGCCCTCACTGTTTCCTCGTTTATACTCCAACCAACAGAGTTGCTACTGTTAGAGGGCTGTAGACTGCGCCCATCAGTGACTTTTTCCCATTATTATTCCTTATCTCCTCCCAAACTTTTTCAACAACCTGATCATTTGAGCCAATATCGTTTCTCATTATTGCAGTGATTCCACCCTTTATCAATAGAGCTATCCCACCTCCTTTTCCTTTCTGTCTGTCCATCCGGATTGTCAAATACCCCTGAATATTTAATTCCCTGTCCTGGTCACCTTGCAACCACGTCTCCGTAATGGCTATCAGATCATACCCATTTGTATCTATTTGTGCCGTCAACTCATCTATTTTGTTACAAATGCTACGTGCATTTAGACAAAGTGCCTTTAAATTTGTTTTTTTATCTTTTTTTCCTGCTTGTTTTCTCTCTCCTTCAAACTCACTTTGAGGGGGGCTCCCATCCCCCTGTCAAGCTAGTTTAAACTCCCCCCAACAGCACTAGCAACCCCCTTCCCCGCCACGAGGATATTGGTCCCTGCTGTGTTGAGGTGCAACCCGTCCGGCTTGTACAGGTCCTACCTCCCCCAGAAGCGTTCCCAATGCCTCAGGAAACTAAAGCCCTCTCGCCTGCACCATCTCTCCAGCCACGTATTCATCTGCTCGATCCTCCTATTTCTGTACTCGCTAGCTCGTGGCACTGGGAGTAATCCGGAGATTACTACCTTTGAGATCCTGCTTTTTTTTAATCTCTCTCCTAGCTCCCTAAACTCTGCCTGCAGGCCCTCATCCATCTTCCTACCTATATCATTAGTCCCGATGTGGACCACGACCTCTGGCTATTCACCTTCTCCCCCCAGAATGCCCTGCAGCCGCTCAGTGACATCCTTGACCCTGGCATCAGGGAGGCAACATACCATCCTGGAGTCGCGTCTTTGGCCGCAGAAACGCCTGTCTGTTCCCCTGACTATTGAATCCCCTACCACTGTAGCTCTTCCATTCTTTTTCCTCCCCCCTGTGCAGCTGAGCCACCCGTGGTGCCGTGGACTTGGCTCTGGCTGCACTCCCCAGAGCCACCATTGCCCTCACCGGTACTCAGAACAGAGTACCGGTTGGAGAGTGAGATGGACTCAGGTGACTCTTGCACTACCTGCCTAATCCTCCTCTTCTGTCTGGCGGTCACTCACTCCCTCTCTGCCTGCACAGTCTTAAGCTGCGGGGTGACCGCCTCTAGAAACGTGCTATCCACATTACTCTCAGTCTCGCGGATGCACCGCAGTGACTCCAGCCGCCGCTCAAGCTCCAAAACACGGAGCTCGAGTTGGTGCAGCTGGAGACACCTCCTGCACACATGGTCGCCCCGGCTGTGTGAAGCATCCAGGATTTCCCACATGCCACAGGATGTGCAATCCACGGGACTGAGCTGCCCTGCCATCCCTCGAGTTACGCTCGCAACTATCGAGTAGAACTAGACTCTAAACCTTAGCACAAAACACCCAGCCGCTACTCAGCAATTAGCTGATTTAACTAACCTTTATTTAAAGACTCAGTACTAACATAACAGAGAAAAAAAAACACCCACCAATCAGCTACTTCCCTTGTGCCAACGTCACTTTTAAACTCTGACGTCCTTTCGAATGTTGCCTGTTGAGCCTTACATTTGGAGCCTCCGCCTCAGCTCCCGCTGCTACTCCCACACTGGTCTGCTGCCTCTGTGAAATATCACTTACCTATTTGTAATTTTTCCTGGAGATTCCCACCCAAAGCCTGAAGTGCCCCATTTGTAAAGCTGTCCAATGCTTTGGGAAGGCAAGAATAATTCTTCCGGGAGCCCAGGTGGGCACCCACGTACTCTGTGGGCGGGAGGCCGGAATGCCTTAAGTTCTCCTGACTTAAGCTGGGCCGGGTCAGAGGAATATCCCGGCCTGGGAAGTCCTTCCATCGGCTACCACCTCCCCCCCCCCCCCCCCGTGTGATGCAGGGGACCGTGTTTGGGGCAGATGGAGGTTCCATGCCTAACTGGAAACGTGGAGTGAGGGCAGGGTGGGGCCTGGCCCAATACTCAGGCCTCCCACAGCACTCCTGTGGGTTTGTGCAGAGAATGTGGCGGAGAAGCCAGTGGATTCACAGGTCCCTGAATCTCTCACACTAGCCGTGACATTATCATTTCTCAACCTTCTCTGCTTTGAGCTACTGAGTGGCATCATCCAAACTGCGGTAGGTAATGCGCCGTTTCATGCTATATTTGTACTAGGATCTGAATCGAGATTGGCAATAAAATTTCTCTTCGGTCCTTAAATTATATTAACAGTGACAAAGTTCTCAACCCATCTGTTGGTCTAGATTCAGACACTGGGTTACCAACTCTGGCTGGATGTATTCCTGGAGGTTTCATCACATGACCACCCAACCCGCCCCCACACTCTTGCCATTGGTCACCCAATGCGTCCATACACACTGCACCCCGCCTCCCCACGCTGATTGGATGATTCTTGACTGTCAGTCAAACGGCCATTTTCCCATCTCCCAATATTTTTCTAACTAGCAAGTGGAAGTGTTCAAAGCAAATGAAAACAAAACAATGGCCCTGAAATTGCAGTCGGAGGCTTTCCGCGGGCGGGTGCCTCCGACCTGAAACATTTCTACGAATCTACCTGGTGGTCCCAGAGGAGCGTGGGATTCCGGTGGGGAGGCCTTCTCTTCCCGCGCTGCGAAGCGCGCTTCCGTCCTCCAGGTTCCCACGCAGATGGTGCAGTTACGTGTGACTGCTCAGCCAATCAGGTAGGTAGCTCACAGGTTCCCATTAATAGCAATGAGTACTCTGTATCTACGAGTTCTCATTGCTATTAATGGGGGGAAAAAACACACACAGACACTAATAAAAAATAAAAAACAGACCTCACATAATTAAAATTAATTGAAATTAACGTTAATAAATGCCTTAGAAAAAAACAATATATTTCCAATTTTTTTTTAAAGTTTTGTAATTTGGGTTAAAAATAAACTTACCTTAGTGGGCAGTTTTTAACAATACAATGTGTTTATTTAATTTAATTATGTTTGTGTGTTTTTAAACACTTGCGCCTGTAACTGTAGGCTATGGGCCTGCTTTTTCAGGCGCAGGAATTTTGAGGACATTTTCTGGGCAAGGTATGGGTAAATCCCACAATCTTGCCCGTACAAATATCCTCGCTTCTGAGATGCGTTGGATCGGTCAAGCTCCAGCTTGACGGATCAGAAAAGCCGGTTATCAGCGCAAGTACATTGTGCGCTGAAAACTGGCTTTTGCGATGCCTTCCCCGGCCCGTACACACTCCGTACGGACCCGGGGAGGCCGGGATTTCAGGGCCAATATTTTAGCGCCACTGTGATTCTTCTCCTGGGTTTTGCTCACAGCAGTGCCCTAGAGATCAAGCTTCCTGGAGCCTCTCAGAGAGTTCTCAATCTCAAAAAGTGGAAAATCATGGCTATAAGATTTTACTTCCTAATTCTCCTCAGTACGGCCAATTCCAAGAAAACCGAATTGAGAATTTCCCTAGACTGCGCAGTAGCAAATTTACTGCAGGATTTGTTAGTGCTGAATTGAATAATGGAGGAAACTCTAATTTTCCCATTTGTTGGTGAATTTTTCTCTTGACTTACAAATATCTGCTGAGTGTATTTCAGCAAAACCTGAAGGAACAGCTGCCAGAAACATTGCAATGCAATAATTTTTAAAACATTTGTTCATGGGATGTGGGCGTCGCTGGCAAGGCCAGCATTTATTGCCCATCCCTAATCGCCCTCGAGAAGGTGGTGGTGAGCCGCCTTCTTGCAGTCTGCATGGTGAAGGAACTCCCACAGTGCTGTTACGGAGGGAGTTCCAGGATTTTGACCCAGAGCAAATGAAGGAACGGCGATATACTTCCAAGTCAGGTTGGTGTGTAACTTGGAGAGGAACTTGGAGGTGATGGTGTTCCCATGCACCTGCTACCCTTTAAATTCTAGGTGGTAGAGGTCGCAGGTTTGGGAGGTGCTGCCGAAGAAGTCTTGGTGAGTTGCTGCAGTGCATCTTGTAGATGGTACACACTGCAGCCACGGTGCACCAGTGGATTTAATTACATTTAAGGTCGCAGCAAGTCACGTTCTGAAAGAGACTCACACAGCAAGTCTACTAACAGTCAACAGGAGTTAGTTTAAACTCATCCATGTTCCTGATGTGCTGAGCAAGGAGTGGAATTGGCAGCATCTATGAAGATGGTTATAGCCTGACCTGTGCCCCACCCCTCACTGATTCATGCCTCCACTCCCTGGCGCTGTCGGTGCGATGCGGTAAGGCAGGGGGCGAGACTGAAGTTTGCACCAGGCGCTAACTGGCAGTGCTAACATGCCGAATTTCTCCCCCTAGGTGTTAACAGATTTGTTAGCAATGCAATAATGGGCAGACAGATTCAAAATATGTTGTCTGAAGGAATCACAATTCATGGACGAGAATAAAGATTTCTAATTCATTAGAAAATGGATATTGGTGGTTAAAAGTTCAATTTTATTAAACTGCAGTAAAAAAAAATAGTCACACAACAAACCTGGATTACATACACAGCACAAATATTGTTTCCATGATTATATATTTGCAATACAATGTGGGTTTATTGTAACTTTGTAAGCTGAAGCGAGTATTACAAAATATATGAATATTCAATGTCTCTGGCATGACAACTCTCTAAATGTAAGGAGCTGTGAAGCAATGTTAGAAACATTAGGCACAACCCTAACTTGCTGCACCTTATAGCAGGGGTGTCCAAACATCATCTCTTGGTGGGCCTCGTCACCATGGAGCTGTGGGGCCACGTACAAAGTTGAACAATAACCAACAACTTGCATTTACATAGTGCCTTTGATGTAGACAGGTACTTCACACAGGTGTAGCAAGACAAAAAAAAATGGACAAAGGAAAAGATAATTAAGAGAAACAACCCAAAAGCTTGATCAATAGAAGAGGGAGCTGGAGAGGCGGGATGTGTTTAAGGAGGGAACTCCAGAGACTGGAGCCCACACATTATCATAGCGCTACCTCGTATCGAGGATGGCTTGCTTCCTCGCCAAAAAAGGATGACTTCACAGGTGTTTCAATGAAGGACCTAATATTCCAGGTCCCGAACTACATGCTGAAGGGTGGAAGATGCCTGTGTGTGCATTTTTTTAACGTGTGGTGGCCGTTGCACATCAGCCACCACACGGGCTTGACAGAGCTAGGTCTTGGTCCAGTGGCAAGGATTAACCAAGACAACTGGAGACCAGCTCTGCTGCATGGACCTTGTGAGCACACATATCGCAGTGTGGGCTGGCCCGTGCTGCCTCTGAACTCACGCTTCTCCTGGGCTCCGATCACGTCTTTCCACGATAATTCGCCACTCCTGTGCCCCAACGTCGCCGCTCCTGCTGTAGCTGCCCACGCTCCAATCAGCGACCTGGACCTTGATGATGTCCAATCCAGTCACCCTCTTCACAGCTGTCACTCTCGAGCCCACACAACTGAAGGCACGGCTGCCAATGGTGAGGCGAAGGAAAGGGTCAGAGAAACAGAGACTTTATGGTAGGATTAGGGTTAGGGAAAAGGTTGCAGAGATAGGGAAAGATGAGACCATGGAAGGGTTTAAACACAATAATGAACATTTTAAATTGTTGGGAGGAACAGAAGTCAAGTAGAGCAGCGAGGACATTTGCAGATATGTCAAGAGGCCGAAACTAGCAGATTTTGGTGTTCTGATTCAGGATAATCCACCTTTCCAAAACCCTAGGAGCACAGAATTCTAACCAGATAAACTGGTGAATAAGAAACATAGGCGCAGATAAGACCAAGTAGTCTTTGACGGCTTGATTTCCCGTGGGCCGCAGTTTGGACACCCCTACATTATAGTACAATTATAGGCAACCAGACAGGAACCCTGACCTTGGGATCATGTCATTTCCAAGCAGCATGCATTTCACGGCCCGAAGAAGAAGAAAGTCACTTAGACAAAATTGGGCAAGTGCTTGATGCAGCTATAAGCATTTTAACTTTAAATAGAAAGTGAAAAGCAATTTTAAACAGAAGCTTTGGTATTAAAATATTAAAAGTCCCAACAAAAATATTCTTTATAACACACAATGTACAGCATTCAGTATTGCACTTAACAGAAAATAAATATGTACAAGTAATATGTTACACTTATTTTTCCTTAATTTATGCATAACCTTTTGCAAAAGGTCAAGACCCATTAATGATGGGAGAATGTAAAACCGCAGGGTATTCCCCCCAAGTACCCAGTGTCCTATTGATGGAAAAGACCAACTTAAAACAGCTGTATACAGGAACATAATTGGAGCACTCATCAATGCACAACTGTATGTGAACAGACAATAAATGTTTTCCATCACATATAATACTGTTACACTCAACTTAAACATATGCCTTATTGCTGAACATACACTTTAATTATTTGCCAACTGAGTTACAGAAATCCTTTGTTAATCATTCTAATTTATCATCACAAATGTCCAGACTGAATCTAATACCCTGCACGATTACCTCTGTAACCATGCATTCACTAGATTACTGTAAATCCCTTTGAACATATTTCCTCCCCATTTTAGCCAGATTTTCAATTATTTTGGTAATTAGCAGCAAACAATTTCTTCACTTGATATTAAAGGCAATGTAAAGGACTCACTGTATCTTTTGTTAGGAACATAAGAACAGGAGGAGGCCATTCAGCCCCTCGAGTCTGTTCCGCCATTCAATGGGATCATGGCTGATCTATGACTCAACTTCATAGACCCGCCTTTGGCCCATATCCCTCAATACCTTTGGTTAACAGAAAGCATTCGGAATACCAACATTTTATAAAGGAATCCCTTTAGCAAGCAAAATTCAGAACAAAAATTGCTGTATTGTAATTTGACATTGTAAGCTAGCATCTAACATAACAAGATATTTTTGAATCCCATCCTCTTATTAATTGTAAGAAAGAACTCTAGGATATTATGATCATCCACTGATTTATAAAAATATCAAATCTAGATCCGGGATTATGTTTCTCACTTTGTTATTTAATGGTAAATGGAACTTCTTGGAAGATTCAGAGTAATTACTTCCTGATAACTTGTTTCTGCAGCACCAGCAGTAACTTATGCTCCATAATATCAAACCCTATTCAAGGCTGTCTTATTACATCAGGAAACATGGATCTAATAATGTTTTCTCTGCTGTGCTACTTTAAATTTTGCATTTCACATTTGATTCAATGAATAATAAAAATAAATATACTGTCATCTTTATTGTAGCCAGAATATGCATTTTAATAAAGCCCATTAGGGCTAAACATATGTCAACACTTTAAGAAAACACAGCGACTGGGAAGAATAAAGGCTTAAAATAAGGACCCTGCAGTTGTAATATGTAATTAATTATATCAATTTACTTGGGTATTTCAGCTACACGTTGTGCACAGTGATACAGAGTATTGGCGTACCAACCGATGTTCCCCTTTTTTTGGGGGGGGGCGCGCGGCCTATTCCAACTTCTGCGCATTCGCGTTGTTTTACACTGGGAAGGCGGCTCACCGGTTGCGTGGTACCTCGAGACAGCTGCACAGCCTGGTGGCTTAAAGGGAACTATCCAGGCTAACCTTTTTTCAACTCCTGCCATTACTATTTCAATTCGGCCCATCATCCCTATTGTCTCTCTAATCTCGCCTGCCTTCCACCCTATCACAGACCTTCCCCTTTTGTTCTTTCTTCCCCTCCCCCTTTCAGTGCTCCTTAAGAATGTGTTCTTTTCAAACATTCGCCAGTTCTGACGAAGGGTCATCGACCTGAAGCGTTAACTCTGTTTCTCTCTCCGCAGATGCCGCCTGACCTGCTGAGATTTCCAGCATTTTCTGTTTTTATTTCAGATGCCAGCATCCGCAGTATTTTGTTTCTGTATTAGCTTAAATGGAACGTCGGCACCAACACGTGCTACAGAGATAAGGGGCGATTTTCACTTGTTCTCTATACAGCAAGTATCTGAATGCTGCTGGGGGTGGGGGGGGGGGGGTGGCGGGGAAAGTGCCAGGCAAAGGTTAAGCCCAACAGTGAGAAGAAAGATCAAAGAGTGAGTCACTTGGGTACGTCTCACACAACAGCCCAGTAAGAGAGCCTGGAAATGCCTCACTTTGTGAACTGTTCCCTTGGCTGAAGAATTGTCATGGAATGAGGGACCTTTTTTTAAAATAAGGGATGAAAATGGCTGAAAATTGGGGTATACTACATAAAAACATTGCAGACTGTGCTAACAGGTTATAAATAACACTGAAATCTGAGCTTTTTTTCAGCTCATCACTCATCAAGTTGTTACAAGAAACCATTTTTACTATTACTTTGAGGGCAAATGTTTCATGTGAACAGTTCCAGACAAAAACTCCGTACCCTTTCATTGCAGTAAACAGAACTGAATATCGGGCGCTGCGTATAACGGGCGGCACATCTGATACTGCCCGTTTAGCGCCACCGCCTGAGGTGTTTAAAATTACAATTTACAAAGAGTCAACAGGAAAGGCTGAGGTTTTTTTTTTCCCCCACGTATCCTCTGAACATTATCTCTAAAACGCAGAGAATCTGAAGTGTCGATGTACAATCGATTCACTGCATTTGTCACTTCTTCATAAAACTTTGTAAAGTAGACATATTGTACTGTTTAGTTATTATTTGGGGCTTACAATTGGTGAAATCGAGTCATTTTTATATGGCTATAATCATCACAAATATTCAACACTAAAAGTGCCAGATCTACAATGTATGACTGACTCTTCTAATAACGAATGCAAGGAGCATTTTCTGCATGTGGTTTTTATAACGGGCTGACACAGAAAACTCCCACATGCCGATTCTAACCTAGGATTATAAGTCCTAGGATTTTACACATTACTTGTCTGTGTAAAACTGAGGCCTCAACTCACTGCAGCAACATTAGGTTAACAGTAAAGGGTCAACTATTAGCAGTGTAACTGAAAGTGGTTTGAGGCTCTCCAGATGCAGGAAGGGTTTTGCATTTTTTGAATGTTTCCTTTTATATCTGAAGTGTAATGTAAAATGCACTTGTGCCACTAATTGCCTATCACAACTGTCCACTCTGTTAAACATTTTATTAATAGTGGTTTCCTACTTTTCCTTTAAAGGAGTGTCTTGAGGCATGAATACATAAAACTAGAAGAAACCCCGCATTATAACTTGGGCATCCCGGCTGGAGACAACACCTTGATAAATGACTAACTTGTATTAAAAATAGAATGCTGCAGTCAAAAAAAGAGACACACTCGGTGAGATCATCCTTTATATGTTCGCCCGAAACACGTTTATCTGTAGCTGACGTGATATTTCTTTACAATCAAGAACAAGAGTAACTTCTGCCATTACCATCTCAAGTCGGCCCATCATCCCTTTTGTCTCTCTAATCTCTCCTGTCTTCCACCCTATCACAGACCTTCCCTTTTGTTCTTTCCTCCCCTCCCCCTTTCAGTGCTCCTCAAGAATCTGTTCATTTCGAACATTTGCCAGTTCTGACGAAGGGTCATCGACCCGAAACGTTAACTCTGTTTCTCTCCACAGATGCTGCCCGACCCGCTGAGATTTCCAGCATTTTCTGTTTTTATTTCAGATGCCAGCATCCGCAGTGTTTTGCTTTTGTAATACAGTAAATTCAATTAATTCATTCTGCAGAGGGTGGTAGATGCTTGAAGGCAGCACCAGGTGGGTAAGCCTACAACACTGCGAGCCTACAAATGACTCTGACTGCATTTCCTTCAAATGCGGGATTCCCGCTGGGAAGACTAGCTGCTTAATTTACTCTGATGATCAAACACATCTGAACTAGCTGTCGGCACAAGTTAACAATCTAAACTACTGAATACTTCATTCTCTTCCGTTTGTTTCTATCTACACACCTAAATATTTTTAAAAAAATCTAATACGCAGATGTGAAATGAAAGTGGTTTACAGTAATAAAAGGGGATAAACACTCTTGCCAGTAACTCACCTGGGTTCAAAAGGTTTCCTGGTCTTTGCTGTAAAGCTGTGAAACATCAGCTCACTTGGACATTCAGAAAAAGGTTTGGCCCCAGGTGGAAGTAAACGATTCTCATACCAACTTCTGTGATGTAACTTAAACACACATCTCTTGTAACTTAGAAAAAATATAGACACTAAAGCACAACAAATGCATATTAGATTGAAAAGCAGACCTGTTGAGATTCTTGTTTTAAGAATCTGCCGGTACATATTTGACGAGCGTAACAAACAGCACGGAAACCTTTTGTGCATTTCTGTATGTACAAGCAGGTTTACAACACTATTAAAATATCCTCCTTGGTTCGACTTGTACCAGGTTGTACTGTAGTCCGTTCACCCACACGGAGTTCTGTATAAACCGATTCACAGTCTTTTATAGATTGATTACGATCCAGAGGACAGTGGCGTATACTAATTAAAGCACTCTGCAGGAATCACAGCACCTCTGCTTGTAGGTTTTCAGGTGGCACAGCATCAGACGTTTCACAAGTGCACAGTAGCGTATTGTGTCCGTGCATTCTCCTTCAGAAGCTGAAAGCAACGTATCCAAATCTAAATAACTGGCATTATCAGGGTGAAGAATGGAAATAGATTCACTTTTTCATTTGCCATAGTTTTATCACATAAGAAAATTGTTTCGAGATCCCAACTTACTGTGCACAATTCTAGTCAAAGCAAAGATAGGTTGAAATCAAACTACTTTTTTTTTAATAGATTTTTATAGATTTTACATTTTATAGTGTCAGCTGTGGCTCAGTGGGTAGCACACTCGCCTCTGAGTCAGAGGTTGTGGGTTCAAGTCCCACTCCAGGAACTTGAGCACAAAAATCTAGGCTGACACTCCATTGCAGTGCTGAGGGAATGCTGCACTGTCAGAGGTGTCGTCTTTCAGATGAGAAGTTAAACCGAGGCCCCTTCTGCTCTCTCGGGTGTTCGTAAAAGATCCCACGACACTATTTCGAAGAAGAGCAGGGGATTTATTCCCGGTGTCCTGGCCAGTATTTATCCCTCAATCCACAAAACAAAAACAGATGATCTGGTCATTATCACATTGCTGTTTGTGGGAGCTTGCTGTGCGCAAGTTTGCTGCTGCTTTTCCCACATTGCAACAATGACTACACTCCAAAAGTACTTCATTGGCTGTAAAGCGCTTTGAAATGTCCGATGGGCGTGAAAGGCGCTATATAAATGCAAGTCTTTCTTTCTTTACTGTTTTTAGATTGAATTTCTTCCTGTACATTGAAGTCAGACTTTCTCTGTGTGGTATGGAATATAATTTTTATTTTGGATGCAAGACAAGGTAGAAATATACTTACTGTCACAAGAGGTTAGATTGCAACGCTGCCATGTAATTGGCCGTCTCTGCCATCCACAATACTGGTCAGCCACAGCCTTATTATTTTTGTTATGGATACAAGTTACCCGTCGAGACTGGAAGCCATTTCCACATGTTGCTGCACACTGTCTCCACGGTCCCGTTCTCCACTGCACGTTACATCTCTCTGATTTACATCGTCTCGCAGAAACCGGTCTGTGGATTACAACACATTATTACAAATGATTGGCACAGCAGTGGGCCGTTTGGGTCCTTCAAAAAGGTGCATGGAACCATAGACAATTACAGCGTGGGAGGAGGCTATTTCAGGCCACCGGCCGACAAAGAGCTGTCCAGTCCAATCCCACTTTCCAGCACTTGGTCCATAGCCCTGCAGGTTACGGCACTTCAAGTGCACATCAAAGTTCTTTTTAAATGTGGTGGGGGTTTCTGTCTCTATCACCCTTTCAGGCAGCGATGTTCCAGACCTCCACCACCCATCAGAAGGATCCGTCGGCATTGGGAGATTGCCTCACTACTGGTGTGCCGTTTACGCAGGAAAAGTGGACTGAGTCGTGGAATGTGATCCCTAAAACACCAGCAAAAATTCTCAGGAAAATCCTGGGCTGGGAATTTCCTTGGGGCTTCTCCCACCTTCGAGGAAATTTGCTCCCCAGGAATTCCGTGTGATAAAGACAAAATCTGACTTATTCGGTTACCAGTGGGCTGAGTATAAATGGACAGGTGACAGCATGCAACCCACCCCCAAGCAACCGCCCAAAATCCCAGAAATCCATACAAAAGATACAAGTTTAATTTATTTAGTTAAAATGGGCCGTAAACTGCATCCTTTCTGGGTGCGTATGATGTGCGCACAAACCCGAAGAGGCCTCACAAATGCCGGTTCTGGGCGTGCGATGCGCATGCCCAACTCATGTCCAGTGAATGTCCTTCAAACTCTAACGCCTGGTAAAAGCTTGTACCAGTGTAAGAGTTTTAAAACACAGAAATATTAAATTATCGCTAATTTTTATATTAAAAACCCTGTCCATTAAGGAAAGTTTATTTTTAACCCCATTAAAACATATTTAAAAAAAATCAAACACATTTTTTTCTAAAACATTTAATTCAATTCATTTTCAATTAATTTTTTTTAATATGTGAGGTGTTTTTTTTTAATTTGTGTTGTGTATCTGTGTTTTTTGGGAGTATTAACATTGATCTTAATGGGAGCTCCCATTATTATTAATGAGAATATTCCACGTCCATTGGTGGTTCAGGCCCACATGATCCCAGGTTTCTGGGATGTGTGGGTCCATACACTGGTCTGCGAAAGGAGGCCTCGGACCGCAAGTATACGTTCCTCCAGGACCACCAGGTACTTTCAGAAAAACATTTTCGGTTTGAGGCCCGCAGGAAGCCTCCAACCCCAATTTTCGGGCCTATAAATCAGTGACCTGGCTAATATCGGGTGCAAAGGTTCCACTAACCACCCAGCCAAGGAACTGTGTGAAATCACCAGCAGAGGGAGCAGTTGCTGGAGTCAGTCTACTAATGACATCTGAAATGAGTGAGTGCTACCCTATCCCTCTATCTACAGATATCCACAGTACATATCCTCAGTGCATATCCAAATCTTCTGTGCATATCCATAGTACATGTCGATTTAATTATAGATATCAATAACACATATCAATATACATATTAATAGTGCATATCAATACCCATTGCATCATTTCAAGAACGTGCTGAAAATAATTTTGTTAATTTGAAACTAACATCAGTAATATTCTAAAGTTCACTTTAAAAAGACATTTGCGATCATTTAAAATACAATTCAAAATACTTCTAGTATTTAATTAATGGACATCAAAACAATTCAATGCCATCCATAAATAATTTTCAACAATGTTGTCATATATTGGTAAATATTGCAGAGTGGAGATGTCACAAGCTACAGCAACCGTGTTCTCTTATTTGCTGAATACCTCTTTATTTTGTCACAGGTGAATTCTGTGGTTGATGTTCCATTTGTGTAGTGACATACAATCGGCCGATGCTGTACAGCAATACTGTGACCCACACAACGACCAGAACACTGTCAAACAAAACAAGAAGTGAATCGTTGGTGCTTCTGAAAAATGGGCAAAAAGCACTTGCTCCAAGTCTGGAGAAATCTGCTTTCCGACAGTGCACAGTGTAAATGTTCCAAAGTTTGTAACAGAACATTAAATGTAAACCTGAAGCATGAAAGCCAATTGGCAAGTGTATTCTCAAAACTGTTTTTGGTTGTAGTGGGGCGTCCTTTTGGCATGTGCTTCGATCCAGATCGAATGCTCAGGAGCAAATCATCACATACTGTACATAGATCCGAGAACATGAGAAAAATTCACAAACAAGAGATACTAACAGCAAAGATGAGTTGTTTGAGAGGAATACTGGGAGTAGTCAGGATGCAAAGAATCAAGGATGATATAGAAGGTCATTGCTTGGACAAGAAACAATGCTTATTAAAAAAAACTGAAGAAAGAAAGAGTTGCATTTCTATAGCGCCTTTCATGACCTCAGGACATCCCAAAGCGCTTTACAGACAATGAAGTACTTTTTTGGGGCAGTGTACAACAACAACAACTTGCATTTATATAGCACATTTAGTATACTGAACTGGCCCAAGGCTCTTCACAGGAATATTATAAAGACAAAAATTTGACACTGAGCCACATAAGGAGAAATTAGGGCAGACATACAGGAACAAGAAGCTGAGGAAGACCAAGGAAGCGCTGGATAGACAATGCTGAGGGTGACTTGTCACAGAAAGGGATACAGATGACTGATGCGGCCAGGCTAGTTCGGAATTGACAACAGTGGAGTGAATTCATCTCGGCCCCATCGTTTACACTGAGCTGATGGACGGGAATTTAGTCGTATCTGTAGTGGTACCTGTAGTAGTAGCAATAATCATATTGATAGTAGCAACACTAAGTTGAAGCCTACCGTTGTGCCTTTTTACACTCTTGTATCTTTACACATTTAATTGCACAAGAGACCAGTCCCCTCCTTTCACATTTAGCCAAAATAGGTGTGGATTTCAGCATGCGTTCTTGTCAATTTAGCAGTATTGGAGCTGCCCACTTCACATTTTTCAATGAACTTTTCTCTATTTTTCTTTGCTCCCTTTATAAGAACATAAGAAATAGGAGCAGGAGGAGGCCATTTGGCCCCTCGAGCCTGCTCCTTGGTGTGAATTTGTCATTCATTCCTTTCCATTGAACTTTTGGCAGGGCCTCCAAACATTTAGGCCTCCTTAAGGTCAAATATCTTTGCCAGCCTCAACCAAACGCTGTGCCATGAGAATATAAATCCTCCAGCAAGTCTGTCTGGGAATTGTGAACATCTCCGTCTCAATAGAATTACTACAAAATACTGTGTAAAAACAGCGCTAAAATAGCATTTGTTCAGAAAAAACTTTTAAAAGCAAGTTACTGTGCTTAGCGTAAATCCACAGTGATATGCGATACTTAACATCTGGCAGTCTCACCTCACTTATCACATGCAGGCAAGGCAGCTAGCAGTTCATTGGAGCCAGTAACCAATACCCAGTGTTCTGAATCAGCATGGGATCAATAGCCAATCTTCGAAACCCCATTGATTTACACTTTGTTATCCCCTTCTTTATAACATCACAAACACACACATACACAAGATGGCTTTACAGGAACTTGTCATGTGACCTTGGACTGGGAAAATATACTAAAGAATGGGACGGTTGATGAGCAGTGGCAGACATTTAAGGAGATATTTCATAACTCGCAACAAAAATATATCCCAATGAGAATGAAAGACTGTAAGAGAAGGGATAACCATCCGTGGCTAACTAAGGAAATAAGGGAGGGTATCAAATTGAAAACAAAGGCACACAATGTTGCCTAGACTAGTGGGAGGCCAGAGGATTGGGAAATTTTTAAAACCCAGCAGCGAACGACAAAAAAAATGATTGAGAGGGGGAAGATAGATTATGAAAGTAAACTAGCACAAAATATAAAAACAGATAGTAAGAGTTTCTACAGGTACATAAAAAGGAAAAGAGTGGCTAAAGTAAATGTTGGGCCCCTGGAGGATGAGATTGGGGAATTAATAATAGAGAACAAGGAAATGGCAGAGATGTTGAACAAATATTTTGTATCGGTCTTCACAGTAGAAGACACTAAAAACATCTCAATAATAGATAATCAAGGGGCTATAGGTAGGGAGGAATTTAATACTATCACTAATGGAGTAGTACTAGGTAAAATAATGGGATTAAAGATGGACAAGTCCCCTGGACCTGATGGCTTATATCCTAGGGTTTTAAGAGAAGTGGCTGCAGAGATAGTGGATGCATTGGTTGTAATCTACCAAAATTCCTTGGATTCTGGGGCGGTCCTAACAGATTGGAAAACCACAAACGCCCCTATTTGAAAAAGGGGGCAGACAAAAAGCAGTTAACCTAACATCTGTCGTTGGAAAAATGCTGGAGTCCAGTATTAAGGAAGCAGTAGCGGAACATTTGGAAAAGCATGATTCAATCAAGCAGAGTCAGCATGGTTTTATGAAAGGGAAATCACGTTTGACAAATTTGCTGGAGCTCTTTGAGGATGTAACGAGCAGGGTGGATAAGGGGGAACCAGTAGATGTGGTGTATTTGGATTTCCAGAAGGCATTCCATAAGGTGCCACATAAGAGGTTACTGCACAAGATAAAAGATCACGGGGTTGGGGGTAATATATTAGCCTGGATAGTGAATTGGTTAACTAACAGAAAACAGAGTCGGAATAAATGGGTCATTTTCCGATTGGCAAACAGTGACTAGTGGGGTGCCGCAGGGATCAGTGCTAGGTCCTCAACTATTTACAATCTATATTAATGACTTGGATGAAGGGACTGAGTGTAATGTAGCCAAGTTTGCTGATGATACAAAGATGGGTGGGAAAGCAAATTGTGAGGAGGACACAAAAAATCTGCAAATAGATATAGACAGGCTAAGTGAGTGGGCAAAAATTTGGCAGATGGAATATAATGTGGGAAAATGTGAGGTTATCCACTTTGGCAGAAATAATAGAAAAGCAAATGATAATTTAAATGGAGAAAAATTGTAAAGTGCTGCAGTACAGAGAGACCTGGAGGTCCTTGTGCATGAAACACAAAAAGTTAGTATGCAGGTACAGCAAGTAATCAGGAAGGCAAATGGAACGTTGGCCTTTATTGCAAGGGGGATGGAGTATAAAAGCAGAGAAGTCCTGCTACAACTGTACAGGGTATTGGTGAGGCCACACCTAGAGTACTGCGTACAGTTTTGGTCTCCGTATTTAAGGAAGGATATACTTGCATTGGAGGCTGTTCAGAGAAGGTTCACCAGGTTGATTCCGGAGATGAGGGGGTTGGGCGTATACACATTGGAGTTCAGAAAAATGAGAGGTGATCTTATTGAAACTTGTAAGATAATGAGGGGGCTCGACAAGGTGGATGCAGAGAGGATATTTCCACTCAGAGGGGAAACTAAAACTAGGAGACATAGTCTTAGAATAATGGGCCGCCCATTTAAAACTGAGTTGAGGAGAAATTTCTTCTCTCAGAGAGTTGTAAATCTATGGAATTCTCTGCCCCAGAGAGCTGTGGAGGCTGGGTCATTGAATATATTGAAGGCGAAGAGAGACAGATTTTTGAGCGATAAGGGAGTAAAGGGTTATGGGGAGCGGGCAGGGAAGTGGAGCTGAGTCCATGATCAGATCAGCCATGATCCTATTGAATGGCGGAGCAGGCTCGAGGGGCCATGTGGCCTACTCCTGCTCCTATTTCTTTAGTTCTTATGGTCCTTTTATTATATACATCAGCCGTTGCATTACCACAGTAGTCTACTTGGGGGAGTACTATACTACACCCACCTTGCACGTTTCAACTGCTGCCGATTTGCACAAGGTACAGAGGGTGTGAATGCTGAGCTGCACGCCAATGGGATTAAAGGTTGGCGTCACCTGACCCCCAAGCAGAATACCATGTCCACAGGGTTTGGTCTCCGCAGATATAGTAAATGGAGAAAACTCCTCCTTCTACAATAGCTTCTGTGGCCGCGGAATCTTGGAGCACCAGTGTAATCAGATCAGGATTTAGACCTTTCCGTCGCATGTAGGCCGAGGGTAAGAGTGGAAGCAGCAATTCGTATCACTGTTCTCTGCAAAACACAGGGCATGACACATCACGCAGCACCACATCAGCAATATCCCAAGGGAGATGTTCGATTTTCCTCCCACACAAACATATCATCTGATACCTTCGCCAACAGCTGTTCTGTTAACAGGAAATAAAATAGGGCCAATTTATTCTCTTGTGTTGCATATTCTTCAACACAACTGAATACTTGCATTTCAACTCAGCTTAAGGAAACAGAAAGTTGTACTTTCATTGTTAATGGCTGTTCTGCATCTAAAATTAATCAGGCCCTTAGGTACACATATAATGCAGACTTCCGGGGGATTGTGTAAAGCGGGCAATAATGAACCAACCACCAGTTATACACCTCCTCCATTGGTGCTACTGATTCAGTATCGCTCAGAGTCCAAATTAGTACCAGAATCTGATTAGTCCATGTTGGTGACAGCCCAACGGCAAATTCGAGTTAAATGACCCCACCGCCAAAAGGATGATGGAGTAAAGTTCCATCTTTACTGCCTGGGCCTCATGCAGGGCCTGGGTGGAGCAGAGACGGGAAAACGCAGCAGAGAGAATTGTACACTAGTAACAGAACCCACTCGATTTGGGCTGTCACCAATTGGGACTAATCAGATTCTGGTGGTAATTCTGACTTTGCACGATAAGTGCAAGTCGGGCGATATCGAATCAGTCGCCCCAATGGGAGAGCTGTATAATGGGTGGCCTGTTCACTATCGCTCGGCTTGCCCTCCAGTTAACTTAATGAAAGGAGAATATGGCAGATTCGGTAACAGACCCGATATCCTCCCCAACCGACTGTCTTCTGTGCACTGCTCCCAGACTATGCTTATTGCCCAGATGCGCAAGACAAAAAATCTACTTGTTGGTGTTGAATTACAGGTAATTTGTCACCTGCTGGGGGTTATAAACTTGTAATCCCGAAACAGTGCGCAGGAAATAGTAAACCTGAGAAGTGTTACACTTGACTGACATCTGTTTAGTTATGCCATTAAATACAACCCAGAAAATTCCTTTGGTCCAAGTTTTGCTATTTTTCACTCACTGGCAACCCACTGTGTAAAATTCTGAGCGTCTGAAAAGACAAGAGCTTTACCCAGAGGCCTAAATAATAGGCATCAGCAGAACTTCAACCCTTTCATTCTTCATCATGATCATCATTCATATCAAAGAGCCACCATATCATTGTCAGCAGGGAACGCCATCATTACCTCTCCCCATGCTGGACTCTTCCACACTGCACAGGGCTGCAGTAAACACTCCTCTTCTTCGGGTGGCTGTTCCTTCTCCTGTGCACAAAACACTGGCGATAAAATTCTTAATGTTCCGCTGGCTGTTAGCTGCTCACACGTCACTTGCTGCTGGCGGACTCCTTTCCCACATGAGACCGAACACTCTGTCACCGCGGCCACAACCCACCTAGAGGGACAGAAATGAGCTCAATGCAGAGTCGATGTTGTGTATTATGAAATCTTTTTTGAAATAAATAGCCTGTATTGTAAAATGATTTCTCTGTACTGCCCAAAAAAACAGGTCGAGGAAGGAAAGGTATAGCTTAATAATGATTTAACTCTTAGCCAAGAGCACTTTGATTTCCAATATAACAACATTTATGCTCAAGTACATATGCCTGTGATCTTCATGAACAAACTGATATACAAGTCTGAAATGGATAACACATTGACAAAGTGGTTTACCTATGAAGAAGACAGAGTTTCTCCAAACCAGAGGCAAACACCAAGATGAGTGAGGCTATCGAGCAATTTGATATCAGCACTTCTGCTCTCTCTTGATTGCTCATGATATACAGCCTATCTGAGCACCAGTGTAGAGGGGGCATTACTCTGTATCTAACCTGTGCTGTGCCTGCTCTGGGAGTGTTCGATGGGACAGTGTCGAGGGAGCTTTACTCTGTATCTCTGATGGAGAGCTGCACTGTCGGAGGGGCAGTACTGAGTGAGCGCTGCACTGTCTGAGGGGCAGTACTGAGGGAGCACTGCGCTGTCTGAGGGGCAGTACTGAGGGAGTGTTGTGTTGTTGGAGGGGCAGTACTGAGGGAGCACTGCACTGTTTGAGGGACAGTACTGAGGGAGCGCTGCGCTGTTGGAGGGCAATACTGAGGGAGCGCCGCACTGTCGGAGAGACAGTATTGAGGGAGCGCCGCACTGTCGGAGGGGCAGTACTGAGGGAGCGCTGCACTGTCGGAGGGGCAGTACTGAGTGAGCGCTGCACTGTCGGAGGGGCAGTACTGAGGGAGCACTGCGCTGTCTGAGGGGCAGTACTGAGGGAGTGTTGCGTTGTTGGAGGGGCAGTACTGAGGGAGCACTGCACTGTTTGAGGGACAGTACTGAGGGAGCGCTGCGCTGTTGGAGGGCAATACTGAGGGAGCGCCGCACTGTCGGAGAGACAGTATTGAGGGAGCGCCGCACTGTCGGAGGGGCAGTACTGAGGGAGCGCTGCACTGTCGGAGGGGCAGTATTGGGAGAGCGCTGCACTATTGGAGGGGCAATACTGAGGGAGCGCTGCACTGTTGGAGGGGCAGTCCTGATGGTACTGATGCAAGGTGAAAGCAACATGTGTATGGCAGCTCATTCTTACAGACGTGCACCCAAAGGCTGTCATTCACTCTTAGTAAATAATGCAGTGGCCATCATGAATAAGTAGATGGAACAAAAGTTGCGACAAGACAGCTGTGGTGAAGCAGGTGTTATGGACCTCAGTTGGAGAAGACGCCCCACTTTTCTCGTTATGAAACTTGGGACATTTGTAAACAGGCAAAAATGGCCTCTTTTGTATCTTACTGCCTGACAACAGCCCGCACTTCTCTGGAGACACGTACTGACGGCAGGAAAAGTAGAGTGGCTGCGCTAACGTGTGTGAACAAAGTTGAATTTTCACTGAGCGCTATTTTTACTGAACTAGTTAATGTACTCACCATATTAACAAACTCGTTCACTTGTTTATTCTCAATAAGTTGGTCCAAATGATGCCCAGGAACGCTCTGCAAGTGCATAATATAGCGCGCTAACTGGAATTAAAAAGCTGTCTGCAGTTACAAGGTCACACCCTTCGGAATCAAAAATCCCACATTTCCATTCTGTGCAGCAGCTTTTTAAGTCGCACAAAGTGAACAGGAAGTCATGGGTGGCCTCCGATCAGTGTGAAGGCTGGGTGGAACAGGTGGACACCACAATGCATGCTGAAGGTCCCCAAATCTTCTGCTGAATGTTGTGCTGCCCATCTCCACAAGCCCTGTGTGACATGGCCCTTTGTTTCTTGTACCCAATACCAGCTCAAAGGTTCAGCCCTTCAATTATGGTCATCATCAGAGATTTTAAGGCAAAGTATGTTGACTTAAATATCATTGAAATATTTCTAATGAACCAATATTGCCAATTTCATGATGATCATGTTAAATAGCAATGAAAATACTAGAGATTAATTTTATTAAACAAATACTTAGGGGCTGAAATTGATGGCCTTACCGCCAACATTCCTTTGCTCGAACCGTCCCGTGCCACTTTCGTTGCATTGGGCGGCAAGCGCCTTTGCCGCCAAGAATGAGAGCTCCCGCCGGCTGCCGCCCAGATTGACGGCGTACGTTGCAGATTTGCCACCCGCCGATCTTCGAGAGACCTGAGTGATGAAAACCCTGCCCAAAGTACCGTCAGGGACCTCGGTGGCCATCGGCGGTCCTTTGGGCGGCGCTTGGGCCTTCATCAAATTCGGGCCCGTAATATTTTAGCAATTCAATTTGTATTACTACAGGTGATCCGTTAGTCCAGCAATTCCAACTTGCATTGCCTAACCAAATATTCATTGGTTTGAATCCCTCAGCCAATCTTCGATTAGACCTTCTCCCTGTCCCCATACATAATACATCCATAATTGTAAGGAACTGCACAAAGTGCACTTCATGTCAATGTGTGCTTCTCAATGTTCCTTATTATTTAGGCATGACCACTGCCAACGAACCGGAAGAAGTTGCGCAGTTCCAGTGTTTTTATTTGTTTGTTGGACTTCCCAAAATAAGAAATAAAGAAGCGGATTTAGAGAATTCTGCTAGAAGCAGGGACTTGAGCACATAAATCTAGGCTGACACTCCCAGTGCAGTGCCGAGGGAGTGCTGCACTGTCGGAGGTGCCGTTTTTTGGATGAGACGTTAAACTGAGGCGCCGTCTGCCCTCTCAGGTGGACATAAAAGATCCCATGGCACTATTTGGAAGAAAAGCAGGGGAGTTATCCCCGGTGTCTTAGCCAATATTTATTCTTTAATCAAAACAGCTTATCTGGTCATTATCACACTGCTGTTGGTGGAATCTTGCGACATTTTAAATAAAATTCAAAGAGTTTATTTTTAAAAGTTGCTATTTGCCCTTCAGACAGCGATTCATTAAATTGGAAAAATCACCAGTAACATTCCCAACCTAATAAGGTTAATGAAACTTTATTAGTGATGTGCTTCAGTGCTTCTCAGATCCTCCGTCTGTTGTGGTAAACGTTATTTTTTTAATTTGGTACCGAGCTACCGGTTCGTTGGCGGGAGTCACTCCATATTATTTATACACCTACGTCATTGACTACACAACCGTGTCCGCCATGGCTCAGTGGGTAGCACTCATGCCTTTAAGTCAGAAGGTTGTGGGTTCAAGTCTTGCTCCAGAGACTTGAGCAGAAACTCTAGGCTGACACCCCAGTGCAGTGCTGAGGGAGCGCTGCATTGTTTGTGTTATATATGGAAACATTGTAACTGTGTAAGACTTGCCACCAGAGGGCGCAACTGTTGCAGGACCAAGGGTCACCTGCACACCGTGTGCAAGGGAGTATAAAAGGTTGTCTGTCATGCTGCTTATGCACTCTGGTGTTGTATTAAAGAGACTAGGGTCACATCAGTTTTAGCTCACAGTACTCAGTCTTGTGGAGTTCTTCCACACTTAACAATTGGCGATGAGTAACAGATTACGAACTTTCACCTGGTCATGGCTGCCGTTGGTATTTGAGAGAGATTTGTAGAGGGTGATGATTGGGAAGCCTTCGTTGAGTGTCTCGACCAGTACTTCGTGGCCAACGAGCTGGATGGGGACCATAAAGTGATCAAGTGCAAGGCGATTCTCCTCACTGTGTGTGGGTCCACAATATACGGCCTCATCAAGAATCTGCTAGCACCGGAGAAACCAGCGGAGAAGACACATACAGAGTTGTGTACATTGGTTCAGAACCACCTCAAGCCGAAGGAGAGCGCCTTAATGGCCAGGTATCGCTTCTACATGCACCACCATTCTGAGGGCCAGGACATGGCGAGTTATGTCGCCGACCTGAGACGCCTTGTGGGAACATGCGAATTTGCTGGATTTTGGGGGGAATGCTGCGGGACTTTTTTGTGCTTGGCATCGGCCACGAGGTCATTCTTCGCAAGCTGATGTCCGCCGAATCCCTAGACCTGAGCAAGGCCATCACGATAGCCCAGACATTGATATCCACAAGCGATAATACCAGACAGATATCTTCCCAGCATCGAAGCTCACCGGCAAGTACTGTGCAGAAAATAATGTCACTCGCAGGCAGAACTACATATGGCAGAACTACACGCCTGCAGCTGCAAGACTTAGGATAAATCAAAAGTCTGCCATCAGGCGCGAATGCAAATCTATTAGCACCATGTTAGCGCTGCGGGGGTAATCATAGAGCCCATCAATGTCGATTCAAGCACTACGTGTGCAAAGGCTGCGAAACAATGGGGCACCTCCAGCGAATGTGCAAGAGTGCTGCGACTCACCATGTGGCAGAGTCGGCAGAGGGTGATCGATCCGGCGCGGATCATGCAGAACAAACAAGAGAGGCAACTCAACCCAACACCTTCACCACCAAGAGCCCTCCTATTATGCTGAAAGTCAAATTGAACAGTATTCCGGTTTCAATGGATTTGGACACGGGGGCGAGTCAGTCAATTATGAGCCAGAAGGCTTTTGAGAAACTGTGGGGCAACAAAGCACAAAGGCCCAAACTGAGCCCGATTCAGACAAAGCTGCACACCTACACCAAAGAGCTCATACCAGTCATTGGCAGTGCAGCAGTTAAGGTATCGTTTGATGGTGCTGTGCATGATTTATCACTGTGGATTGTACCAGGCGATGGCCCAACGCTATTCAGCAGAAGCTGGCTGGGAAAGATCCAATGGAACTGGGATGACATCAAGGCACTATCTTCAGTGGATGATGCCTCGTGCACCCAAGTGCTGAGCAAGTTTCTGTCGCTATTTGAACCAGGCATCGGCAACTTCACAGTCGCCAAGGTGCGGATCCATCTAGTCCCCAATGCAAGGCCCGTTCATCACAAGGCTCGAGCGGTCCCATATATGATGAGGGAGAAAGTCGAGATCGAACTGGACAGACTTCAATGAGAGTGAATCATATCGCCAGTCGAGTTTAACGAGTGGGCCAGACCGATTGTTCCGGTGTTGAAAAGCGATGGCACGATCAGAATCTGCAGAGACTACAGGGCAACGATCAACAGAGTCTCGTTATAGGACCAGTACCTGCTGCCCAAGGTGGATAACCTGTTCGCAACGTTAGCAGGGGGGAAGTCGTTCACCAAGTTGAACCTAACCTCTGCCTGCATGACACAAGAGCTGGCTGAATCTTCAAAAAGATTGTCATGCATCAACACGCACAAAGGGCTGTTTATATACCACAGATGCCCCTTTGGGATTCGCTCGGCTGCTGCCATCTTCCAGAGGAACATGGAGAGTCTGCTGAGATTGGTTCCGTGCATTGTTGTGTTTCAAGACGACATCCTGATCACCGGTCGTGACACCACCGAACACCTGCACAACCTGGAAGAGGTTCTAAGTCGACTAGACAGAGTGAGACTCAGGTTGAAATGCTCCAAGTGTGTTTTCCTGGCGCCAGAAGTCGAATTTTTGGGGAGAAAGATTGCGGCAGATGGCATCAGACCCATAGACTCAAAGATGGAGGCCATCAAGGATGCACCCAGACCACAGAATGTGAAGGAGCTGCGTTCGTTCCTGGGACTCCTCAAATATTTTGGTAACTTTCCACCCGGATTAAGCACTTTGCTGGAACCGTTGCACATGTTGCTACGTAAGGGTGATGACTGGGTTTGGGGTAAATCTCAAGAGACAGCCTTCGAGAATGTCAGAAACCTACTTTTTTCTAATAAGTTACTTGTACTGTATGACCCATGCAAACGATTAGTACTAGCTTGTGATGCATCTTCGTACGGGGTCGGCTGTGTGTTACAGCAAGCCAATATATCAGGCAAACTTCAACTGGTTGCATACGCGTCTAGAAGTCTGTCTAAGGCTGAAAGAGCCAACAGTATGGTCGAGAAAGGGGTTACGAAAATGCACCAATATCTATTTGGACTTCGGTTTCAGCATGAAACCGACCACAAACCGCTCATTTCGCTGTTTTCAGAAAGCAAAGGAATAAACACCAACGCATCCAAAGATGGGCACTAACATTGTCCGCCTATGACTATGTTATCCGCCACATACCAGGCACGGAAAACTGGGCTGATGCCCTCAGTCAGCTACCATTGCCCACTACCGGGGTGGAAATGGCGCAGCCTGCAGACTTGCTTCTGGTCATGGATGCTTTTGAGAGCGAGAGGTCACCTGTCACTGCTCACCAGATCAGGACCTGGATCAGCCAGGATCCTGTGCTATCACTTGTAAAAGGTTGCGTCCTCAATGGGAGCTGGGGAGATGCAAGATGAAATTAAGCCGTTTCAATGTCCATCCAGTCGGATTGTCTCTTATGGGGTAATCGCGTGGTTTTGCCAAAAAAAGGCAGGGAAATGTTCATACGCGACCTACACAGTACCCACCCAGACACATTCATGATGAAGGCTATCGCCAGGTTGCATGTTTGGTGGCCTGGCATTGACTCGGATTTGGAGTCATGCGTACACCAATGTAACACTTGCTCACAGTTGAGCAATGCACCAAGGGAGGCTGCACTGAGTCTGTGGTCATGGCCCTCCAAATCGTGGTCCAGGATCCACATAGATTTTGCTGGCCCCCTTCGAGGAAAGATGTTCTTAGTAGTAGTGGATGCTTACTCTAAATGGATTGAAGGTGTAATCATGTCATCCAGCACGTCCACTGCCACCATTGAAAGCCTCCGGGCCATGTTCGCCACCCATGGCTTGCCCAAAGTCCTTGTCAGTGACAATGGACCGTGTTTCACCAGCTCGGAATTCAATGAGTTTATGACCAGCAATGGCATCAAGCATGTCAGATCTGCCCCGTTTAAGCCCGCATCCAACGGTCAAGTGGAACGGGCAGTCCAAACTATCAAGCAGAGCTTGAAACGCGTGACGGAAGGCTCCTTGCAGACCCGCTTATCTCGGGTTCTGCTCTACTACCGGACGTGACCCCACTCGCTCACTGGGGTTCCCCTGGCAGAATGAAGAGGGCACTCAAAACCAGGCTCTCCCTAGTCCACCCGGATCTTAATGATCATGTGGAAACCCGGTGTCACCGGCAAAACATGTACCACGATCGCGCAGCTATATCACGTGACATTGATGTTAACGACCCTGTGTTTGTCCTGAATTACGGTCATGGTCCTAAATGGGTTGCTGGCACTGTCTTGGCCAAGGAGGGGAATAGAGTGTTTATAGTCAAACTATTGAATGGACAAATGTGCAGAAAGCATTTGGATCAGACCAAACTGCGGTTCACCGACAACCAGGAACAAGCTGAAGAGGACATCACCATCATCGATCCACCAACACACACCCAACCAGCAATTGACCTCTCTGACAATCAAGAGGATGAACCCACCATTCCCAACAGTCCTGTCAGACCAACCGCGCCGCAGTGCAGCAATGGTCCAACCAACTCACCCATGCCAGAGTTTGAACTCAGACGATCAGCCAGGGAGCGTAGGGCCCCGGATCGTCTCAACTTGTAAATAATTTGTATCAAAGACTTTGGGATGGAGTGATGTTATGTATGTAAACATTGTAACTGTGTAAGACTTGCCACCAGGGGGCGCAACTGTTGGAGGCCTAAGGGTCACCTGCACACCTCGTGCAAGGGAGTATAAAAGGTTGTCTGCCATGCTGCTTAGACACTCTGGAGTTATATTAAGGTCACATCAGTTTTAGGTCACAGTACTCAGTCTTGTGGAGTTCTTCCATAGTCCGAGGTGTCATCTTTCAGGTGAGACATTAAATCGAGGCCCCATTTGCCCTCTCAGGTGGATGTAACAGATCGCTTGGCATTATTTGGAAGAGCAGGGGAGTTCTCCCTAGTGTCCTGGCCAATATTTATTCTTCAACCAAAACAGCTTATCTAGTCATTATCACATTGCTGTTTGTGGGATCTGGCTGTGTGCAAATTGATGTAATGCAGGAAACACAGCAACAGTATTTCATTGGTTGTAAAGCGCTTTGGGACATCCTGAGGTCGGGAAAGTCGCTATATAAATGCAAGTCCTTCTTTACTTTCACTGTTGTCACTATTTGTGTCATTATGTTGCTACTCTGAGTTATCTGCATGTACATTAGGAGTAGGCTATTTGGCCCCTCGAGCCTACTCCGCCATTCAATAAGATCATGGCTGATCTGATCATGGACTCAGCTCCACTTCTCTGCCCACTCCCCATAACCCTTTATTCCCTTATCGCTCAAAAATCTGTCTATCTCCACCTTAAATATATTCAATGACCCAGCCTCCACAGCTCGCTAGGGCAGAGAATTCCATAGATTTACAACTCTCAGAGAAGAAATTTCTCCTCATCTCAGTTTTAAATGGGCGACCCCTTATTTTAAGACTATGTCCCGTGGTTTTAGTTTCCCCTATGTGGAAATCTCTTCTCTGTGTCCACCTTGTCGAGCTCCCTCATTATCTTATAAGTTTCAATAAGATCACCTCTCATTTTTCTGAACTCCAATGAGAATAGGCCCAACCTGCTCAACCTCTCTTCGTAAGTCAACCCCCTCATCTCCGGACTCAACCTAGTGAACCTTCTCCGAACTGCCTGCAATGCAAGTATATCCTTCCTTAAATACGGAGACCAAAACTGTATGCAGTACTCAAGGTGTAGCCTCACCAATACCGTTGTAGCAGGACTTCTCTGCTTTTATACTCTATCTCCCTTGCAATAAAGGCCAACATTCCATTTGCCTTCCTGATTACTTGCCGTATCTGCATACTAACTTTTTGTGTTTCATGCACAAGAACCCCAGGTCCCTCTGTACTGCAGCACTTTGCATTCTTTTCTCCATTTAAATTATAATTTTCTATTTTTTCTGCCAAAGTGGATAACCTCACACTTTCCAACATCTATCTTAGTTTTCCTAGGCATTTCAAATCCAACTTGCAGGAGACAGATAAGGCTTGAAATGACAGTTGGTAGTATTAATATATAAAAGCTTAACACATTCATATGACATTCCTTCAACTCATAATTACTAACATCAGTAACTCATATTGCAGACTGGGAATGAACCAGTGTAGAAACATCAGGTTCCTGATGAATGTGACACACAATGTGGGGCCGACCATTCTTCGAATCCCGATACAGAGTTAAGATGATGATCATTTATTGTGTACAATTGGTTTTGTCCTCTGAAACAATGCTGCAGCCAGTTAAGCAGGTCAATAGATTTGCCACATGACATTAGTTTTTCACATGACATTAGGCTGTCTGATCTGCTGAGCATTTCCAGCATTTTCTGTTTTTATTTCAGATTTCCCACATTGGCAGTATTTTGCTGTTGTATCAGTCTCTCAATGTTTAGGATAACACACCGATTGAAAGGTCAAGGAATGTCAAGGACCACTGCTTGGCACTGAGAAAGCCACTCCATCTCTGGACCATGGAATTGAGCACTGCAATAGGTGACTCTGTTTCATTGGAAATTCTTCAGTGATATTTAAGTTGATATATTTTGCCTCAAAATTTCTGATGACGCCATTATCTGCTGCTTTCCGTTATCAATGGGTGCGAGTAAAAGGACACACGAGTTGCACAGATCAGGCATCTCTTAAAGATGGCAGCACAACCTGTAAAGTCAAGGGAAACTACTCTAACTTTGCGATTGGCAATTTAAAAAGCAGCTCCATTTTTGGACAATGAATGTAAGAACTTCAATTGCTCATGTGCTCTGTTGCCAAATTGGCAACCAGACAGTAAACTGTTGATCATGCAACAGCTTCTTATTCTCTATTCTTTTCAAGAGCTTTGACATACTTGGCAGTCAAGCTTCTGGCATGTAGTTATCAGAGTCTGACGTTGACCCCCTTCTTGTAGTTGCACATGATGTTTGTAGCTTTCTACTGATTTGGGACACCATTTTTGACAGCATTAATTGAAATAGACGGGCAAGAGAGCAGCTGGTTCCACAAAGAGTGTTTCCAGAGACCAACAACCTGTGCCTTTGGGGTTAGTCGTTTTTCTGGGATCCAGCTTTTCAAGATGTTTTTTGTGTGAGATTCTTCATTTGGCTGATTGAGTTGCTGGAGTCTAATGGAACATTTGGTATCTGATCTTGAATTTTGGGTGACAGATATGATTTGGCAATATCCATAAAATCAGGCATGGGACCCCATTCTTCACAGAACGAGGTTGGGGGGGGGGGGTGGTGGAGGCTCGGTCAGGCCTTTACGTTGGAAACATATCTTTGCAATCTTCCACCAGTCCTTAGAGTCTATCTACTGATCCTGCTGTTTGGAGCTTTGATGAACGGACAATAAGGCCTTTTCATATTTGGATTTGGTTTGGAAATAATCTTTGCAGTTGTTTTGATTGCCTGATGTTTCCCAGTTATCAACACATCTTTGCTTTTTTAATCTAACAACTTTTATAAAATCAGAACTCTGAGCAAATCTTTAGCTGAAAAAGATTCAACTCTAACAATAAATGCAATCTTCTTGTTCTGTGTCTAGGTCAAGTCTCACTCATTCAAATGATAGATAGAGTATCAGTGTAAGGTAGAAAATTCTGCTTGAATTTCATTTTGCTTTGTCTGTGTGAAGCATTTTGGGAGATTTTTCTATGTTCAAGGTGCTATATAATTGCAATTTTGTTTTGTTTAGCCTATCCCAATTGCCTGGTTATAGAAACATAATACTCAACGTAATATCCAAGATATCTATTGTATAGCTTAACTTCCTGCCAGTGGTGAAACACCCATAAGATAGTTTTTCCTTCCTTCTTAGGTCCTTCAAATAAACTTAAATACAAAAACATACAAAGTGAAAAGACACTGTACATTGAAAGAAAAAGAACTTCCATTTATATAGCATCTGTACCAGCCTCAGGGCAACCTAAAACACTTCACAGCCAATGAAGCATTTGGAAATGTTGTCAACTGTTGTAATGTAGGGATAAGTGGCAGCCAATCTACGCACAGCAAGCTCCCACAAACAGCAATGAGGTAAATGACCACATCTGTTTTTTTTCATGAACTGATTTTGGTTGAGGGATAAATATTAGCCAGGAAACCAAAAAGAACTCCTCTGCTCTTCACTAGTGCCATGGGATCTTTTACGTCCACCCAAGAGGGCAGATGGGGGTCTCGATTTAATGTCTCACCCGTAAAGAAGGCACCTCCGACAGTGCAGCACACCCTTAGTAATGTGCTGGCCTGTCAACTTGGATTATGTGCCCAAGTCTCTGGAGTGGGACTTGAGCCCACAACCTTCTGAGTCAGAGGCCAGAGTTTGACCAATTATGCCAATGCTAACTCTGACAAACTGGACGGACTAATTAAAAATGAACCAATCAAAAACACAGTTCCATTCACTGGGTGGAAAGGCTATCAATCAACAACTTGCAACCACCACAACATCGACCAATCAAATTACTTATTTTTGTGGCCAAATCTGGCATTCAAGAACTAGCCACTACCGCAAAACTGACCAATCTAGTTGCTCCAATAAATTCTCCCAATTTCTTTCAGGAACAAAGCTGCTTTTTGAGCAACTAAATTTATAAATTACTAAAGGCATAATAAAATCTCCTAGACAGCCAGAAACCTACCTTCTTTATTTTCAAAAGTCCTGTGACATCTTTTTCTGGTCACGGAATTGGCTCTTTCTCTGGGGCCTGGGCCGGGATTCGACTAGATTCCTGGATTTTGCAATATTTAGTTTGGCTTTCCTGCTGATATCTTCTGAGTTCTTGCATCAATTCAATTTGCATGCATTTGTCTCAAACTGCCTTTCTCACCCCTCTCTCTCTCTCTGTCTCTCTTGGTCTCAGTTTCCTTTACTGTATGCCTCCTGCTCTCTATGCCTTTTAGAGCATACGAAATAGGAGCAAGAGTAGGCCACCTTGCCCCTTGAGCCTGCTCCGCCATTCAATAAGATCATGGCTGATCTAATCATGGACTCAGCTCCACTTCCCTGCCCGCTCCCCATAATCCTTTACTCCCTTATCGCTCCCTTATCTCAAAAATCTGTCTATCTCCATCTTAAATATATTCAATGACCCAGCCTCCACAGCTCTCTGGAGCACAGAATTCCACAGATTGACAACACTCAGAGAAGAAATTCCTCCTCATCTCAGTTTTAAATGGGCGACCCCTTATTCTGAGACTTTGTCCCCTAGTTTTAGTTTCCCCTATGAGTACACAGTTTCTATCTTTTATCTCTCTTTCTCTACCTCTTTCTTTCGTCTGATGATCTCAGATGACCCACCAAAAACAGATCTTCCCCCGAGTTGGTCTTAAGTGATCCCTGGTGGTTTTATGTTTGGCTTGAAGCCGGCTGCGTGGAAACTCCTCCTGTGAAATCCAGCAGCGCTAGCACTAATCTCACGCAATATGAACGTCCTGAAAAGGTTTGCTGTTTTACTTATCTTTAAGAATAAATGGATTTCTACAACAACTGCATTGTTCTAGCCACTGATCAACAAGCAGAAAATAGGCAGTTATACCTCCGATGGTTCGATTCTTGTGGCCGATCCCACTATGTTGCAGACACCGCACTGCTAACACATTTCACACTACAGCATCTTCATTCCACTTAAATGACAAATTAGATATTAGAATTTTTTTTAAATCCCTGTTATTTTCTATGTTAAATAAAGCAGATGGCCTAAAATTAGGCTGCAGTGCAGTAAAACCAGCAGGTTGTCAAGACGATGACATGACTCTGAGCTTCGCTTCCAATTTAATTTCTCTTACATTCTAAAAAGCACCTGCACCATGGTATTCACATTAGAGTCACAGCAGATTTGGAGGTTGATCTGGAAGATTTAAACTTGGGTCGGAATCAATAACTCATTACAGCTGGAGTTCAGATCATTACACCAGGCAAGCATGAAAGCACACATTGTGCAAAGAATCTCGAGAGGCATTAGAAAGCACGCTGACAATTTAACATATTAAATTAGCACTGCAAGTGAATTCCAGGAAATAAAAAGTACATATGGGTGAAATTATCAAGTGTTTGGAATAAGAATATGTGACAGCAGAAAACCATTTTTACACAGATTTCCTAGCCCGATACCAACCAGAAGAAACTTCTGTCTTTTTTGTTCTCAAAGTACTATAAAGGTACACTGGGCAGCAATAATGGTTTCCACATACTCTGTACAATGGTTACCAAGTGAGAAGATCTGTGCCAACATTAGAACCAACAGGTTGTCATTGACTGTTAAGATCCAGTTTTTAAAATAAATTGCATCAAAACAAAGCTTAAACTGGAACAATTTTTTTTTAGCACAGAACAATGAGAGATAAACGCGGAGTCCCATCAGTTTGTGCTGCTCCACATAATGTCTGACGGTCTGACACTTAACCTCTGCACACATTAGGCTGGATTTTCCGATTGGCTACTGACAATTAACAGGCAAGAAGCGGGAGCAGCCAATTGGAAAACTTGGCGGTGATCCGTTAGAGCAGACGTGCGCTCAGTTAGCAGTCCATCCGATTTTCTAGTCAGGCGTTGAACTGGTGGCAGATGCAACCACCAGCCTAGAGTTAATTATATAAGTTGGACCTCTGTGGTCCGGCAACCTCAGGACCCAGAGTAACAAACCGAGCCAACCCCCTCGTTACCATCTCCTGCTATACTTTGTGAGCCATCAAACAGTGCCGTGCGTTAGAGAGGTGCACCACTCCATAATGTCTCTCAAATCTCTCCTGCCTTCCACCCTATCACAAACCTTCCCTTTTGTTCTTTTCTCCCCTCCCCCTTTCAGTGATCCCTTGCACTTCCTTAAGAACAGTCTGAACTTTTGTCAGTTCTGACAAAGGGTCACCGACCTGAAACGTTAACTCTGTTTCTCTCTCCACAGATGCTGCTTGACCCGCTGAGATTTACAGCATTTTCTGTTTTTATTTCAGATTCCAGCATCCGCAGTATTTTGCTTTTGCAAAGAAGACAGGACACTCACCCACACAATGTAAATGAAGCTGGCCCTGAAACATCTGTTGGTTGGCGCTAATAAGGTTTCTTCTTCGGTGATCCCTCGTATCGAGGATGACTTGCTTCCACACCAAAAAAGGATGAATTCACAGGTATTTCAAGGAAGGACCTGACATTCCAGGTCCCGATCTACACCTTGAAGGGTGGAAGATGCCTGTGCGTGGATTTTTTTTTAACGTGTGGTGGCCGTTGCACACCAGCCACCACATGGGCTTGACAGAGCTAGGTCTTGGTCCAGTGGCAAGAATTAGCCAAGACGACTGGAAACTAGCTCTGCTGCACAGACCGAGCGCGCACACATAGCGCAATATGGGCTGGCCCACGCCTCTTCTGGACCCCGAATATTCTGGGCTAATAATGCATCACAGGACTACCAGCAGATGGAAGGCACGATTGGAAAATCTGTTATTTACTCTGAGATCAGGCATGCTTTTTTTCAAACTCATTCTTGAGATGTGGGCGTCGCTGGCAAGGCCGGCATTTATTGTCTGTCCCTAATTGCCCTGAGAAGGTGGTGGTCTTGAACCACTGCAGTCCGTGCCGTGTGGTGAATGTACTCCAACAGTGCTGTTAGGTAGGGAATTCCAGGATTTGTGACTTTAAAAATCACTAAGCCGATTAATGTGTTGTAAGGAAATTTAATAATGCTACCTCAATTATGTGAGGTACGTATCCAATTGTCATGGTGCTGATCCAACTTTTTCCAAAATTCAGAGCGCCTCCACATCTGGATCTAGGTTAGAAGGTGGTTCTTTTCCCAGAGAATAGTAGACCTCTAGAACAGGCTCCCTCTCATGTGGTGGATGCAGACTCACTGAATTCCTGGCTGCGGTGGAGATGAACTCTTACAGAAGGTAGGTTCTGCAGGGAATTCAGGGCCAGAGTGATCTCCTGGACTAATTTCCGTCGCCTAGATGGGTCGGAAAGGAATTTCCCAGATTTTTTTTCTCCCAAATTGGCCTGGTTTTTTTTGAACTGTTTTTTTTTTGCCTCTCCCAGGAGATCACGTGGTTTTGGGCGGGGTGCAGTGTATATGTTGTGATACACAAGGTATCTAATTGTGTGGGACAGGCTCGATGGACCAGATGATCTTTACCTGTCTGTCAGTGTTTGGATGTGCACTGTGGATAGGCAGTGATGCTCTGGGTCTCAGAGGAAGCTGCAGCATCCAGTCTTTGCAGTTAGCAGACTGAAATCTATTAACAGATGCAATTCTATCAGCCCAAGGCGGAGGCCCTGACTCGCATTGTTAAGTAGGTAGTCTGGATCTCTATGCATGTTATGAAGCACGTCAGTCTCTCAGGCATTATGTTATCTCTTGTCGGAGCTAACACAGCAATGTCAGTCCACCACTCTCCGTGGCTCTGCCTGCTGGCAGTGCAGGAGAGCCAATTTGTAACATGGTACTCAGGTCCTGCAGCGAAGTCCACTTAAACACACATCACTTTTGACAGCTGAGAATGTGCACTAAACCTCGCCTTGCATTGAACCCATCGGCACACTGTACATTGAAATCTTTAACGCTGCCCAGTTTCATTCATCATAAAACGGAAGCTAGCTAACCAAAGCATTCCAAAGTCTGTCGATCATCTAAGTGGAGTGCAATGCTAAGCTGCTTCAGTGAGTGGATGCTTCAAGTGTAAGTGATATGAAAGATTTCAATGTGGGTTATAAACAGACATGCAAAACAATGCTATGAATAGGTTGCAAATGAAGAAAGCCCAATCAGTATTCTTATATTTCCTAAAAGAGCCACAAGGGGGTAATTATCTGAACTTCAGCTCTCTGAGGGGTGGGGGTGGGGGGGGGGGGGGGGGAGGAGGGTAGTGATGGTTTCCTGATCATTACTTTAAATGTTAGAAAATTGTTCGCAGCGCTTTGTGGATTTCCGACATGTGCTCCTGCTAGGTGAGGCTTCCCACTGGGAACGCATAGTCAGAAAATTAGTGCTGGCCAGCAGAGTCTCTGGGGGCAGTCAGTGAGGCTCCTTCGCAGAACCTAGGGTAGTCAGAGAGGGGAGAGTCACAGGAAAGAGAGAGAGAGAGAGAGAGAGCAAGTAGGAGAAGTTAAGAGGACTCCTCAGGAGGACAGATGAGCAGGAGGAAGAGTAGACAGGTTCGGAGAGTCTCTCAGGAGGGGAGAGTCACCACAGGGAGAGCAGGGGCAGTCTAAGAGATTCTCAATACAGGAACAGAGTGGCATTGGGTAGACCAGGGACGGGTTTGGGGGTGGGGGGGGAGGGGGGGGGGTCGGATGGGACAGTGGCCCGGGGCCCAAGCCCAGAGTGGGGCCCATATAGGTTAGGATTAAGGGTCAGAGTAAAAATTATTGACATATGTGATGTAGCAAGAGCAGAGCGAAGCCACAAGGGCTCAGGAACATGTTAAGAACATAAGAAATAAGAACAGGAGTCGGCCATTTGGCCCCTTGACCCTGCTCTGCCATTCAATAAGATCATGGCTGATCTGATCATGGACTCAGCTCCACTTCCCCGCCTGCTCCCCATAACCCTTTGTTCCCTTATCGCTCAAAAATCTGTCTGTCTCCATCTTAAATATATTCAATGACCCAACCTCCACAGCCCTCTGGGGCAGAGAATTCCACAGATTTACAACTCTCTGAGAAGAAATTTCCCCTCATCTCAATTTTAAATGGGCGGCCCTTTATTCTGAGACTATATCCCCTAGTTTAAGTTTCCCCTATGAGTGGAAATATCCTCTCATAGTTATTCTCGACTAGATGTAAACAGGCATTAGACGCCTGCAGTGCCTGGCAGGGCAGTGCCAGCCAACACTTCTGGCCCAGCATGTCATACTGAGCTGACATGGTCTAATCCAACACTAATGTTTGTAGAAATATCTTAATAAAGTTTTAGTCATTATTTTGTATTGTTATTATCACTGCTTCAGACACTATTTGTTTACCTATTGGTGAAGAATGTACATAATACATACATGAGAGGTACTAGCTTAAAGGTCTTGTCGCAGTTCTTGTAGTAAGCATGCTATACTGCAGGATGTGAGTGGGAGTGGGGGGCCCATGGCTGGGGTACCACCCAGGGCCCAAGGCACCCTTAACCCATCCCTGGGCCAGACATACATCTTTCTCATTTTATTTAAAAAAAATAGGAGACAGGCAAGATATTATAGAACTGGCTTGTCTCCAAGTTTACCCGAATCACTTGTTCAGTATTTAATATTCCAGCTTTTCACTTAATGGTAGAAATGACCATCCGTACTGTGGTTGCTTGAACCCCTGCAGAGCTGGTACCAAATTCTACCTGTTAGTTTAGCTGTGACATTAACCCATTTTAAGTAAGTGGGTCTCTGTTAAAGAATTGGAGTGAGGAACTTGGTGTGAGTGTTAGGAGATGGAGGAGGGGTGGTGGGGAGGAGGAGTTGTGGGGGGGGGGGGGGGGTAGTAAACTGGTTATAAAAACAAAAGATGCTGGAAATCTCAACGGATCAGGCAGCATCTATGGAAAGAAAGCAGAGTTAACGTTTCGGGTCGATAACCCTTCATCAGAACTCCGAGTGTTCGGAAAGAACAGATTCTTAAGAAACGTAGAAAACAGGAGCAGTCGTAGGCCATTCGGCCCTTCAAGTCTGCATCGCCATTCAATATGATCATGGCTGATCCTCTATCTCAACACCATATTCCCGTATTCTCCCTAGACTCCTTGATGCCTTTTGTTTTTAGAAATCTATCTCTCTCCTTCTTAAAAATATTCATTGACTTGGCCTCCACAGCCTTCTGTGGTCGAGAATTCCACAGGTTCACCACCCTCTGAGTGAAGAAATGTCTCCTCATCTCAGTCCTAAATTTCCTACCCCGTATCCTGAGACTGTGACCCCTTGTCCTAGACTTCCCAGCCAGGGGAGCCATCCTCCTCGCATCCAGTCTGTCCAGCCCCGAGAATTTTATACGTTTCAATGAGATCCCCTCTCATTCTTCTAAACTCCAGTGAATACAGGCCTAGTCGACCTAATCTCTGCTCATACGACAGTCTTGCCATCCCAGGAATCAGTCTGGTGAACCTTCGCTGCACTCCCTCTGTGGCAAGTATATCCTTTCTTAGGCAAGACCAAAACAGCACACAATACTCCAGGTGCAGTCTCACCAAGGCCCTGTACAACTGTAGTAAGACATCCTTGCTCCTGTACTTAAGTCCTCTTGCAATGAAGGCCAACATATCATTTGCCTTGCTACCTGCTTGCTGCATCTGCATGTTTGCTTTCAATGACTGGTGTACAAGGACACCCAGCACTGAAAGGGGGAGGGGAAGAAAGAACAAAAGGGAAGGTCTGTGATAGGGTGGAAGACAGGAGAGATTAGAGACACAAAAAGGGATGATGGACCAAATTGAAATGGCAATGCCTGGAGTTAGAAAAACATTGGTCAAGATAGGGTGTGAATGGCGGGATAATGATCAAATGCCATTAGAGAACCATTAAACTGGTTAAGTGGATCTCCTGTTCATTACAAAACCTGCCCAATTTTTATTTCCAATGATTTCAATGGGGATGAAGTTTAGGTGGGTTCTATAATGGGCAGGCAATCCGCTTCGCCAGTTTACCTCCCAAGCAGTGAAGGTGAAAAGTCCCCTAGCGTGTCCACAGTTTTTTTTATTTGTGGGGCCATCAGTGTGCACCATGGGGCCTCGGGGGGCCACATCTATAAAGGTTCAAAGCAGGCTTCCAATAACATATCTGAAGCTGCTGATGCAGGCAGAGTTTAGTGGTCTAATTTAGAATTTATCCACTAATAAGACAAAAGTGCTTAAAGAACAGCTTCTTCTTCATTACAACAGTGACTACACGCCAAAAGTACTTCATTGGCTTAAAGCACTTCAAGACTTCCGGTGGTCATGAAAGGCGCTATATAAATGCAAGTCTTTTCTAAACTCCCAGGCCTACAGAGTTCAAACAGGAAAAACCAACAAAGAAGTAGTTGGCTGGAATTAGGGCCAGATTATCAACGCTCGAGGGCTGAATATCCAGCCCTGGGGACATAGTTAGCCCTTGAGCGCCTGCTCCAAGGGTTCATGGCAACAATGCCGACTGTGATTTCTGCCCTTCACTTGCTCAATGGTCTTTTCTTCCTTTCACATTTTTATTATGTGAATTTAATGTAATATGATGGCGCGAGAAGATTTCAAAACCAGTGTGACAGAGGTCCCTGATAAGTTAAAGGGGGCTTCAAAGCAGAAAATAAAAGGGGCCAGATGGAATATTTCTGAGACTTCGAAAGGAAGATAGGGAGATAATGTTTTTAGCATGGACGATCGGCAAGAAAGAATGATTAGCACTGGCAAGATCCCGCAGATTGGAAGCAAACACGTCTAGTGCAGGTGGTAAGTCTGACTTCAGGAAGAACAGGCCCATCAGGCTAACACTAGGAACAGGTAAATAACAGGAAGGATGGAGGAATCAGTATAGAAAAAACTTAATAAGCAGACAACATGATTTAGAAGGGGCAGCTCCTCCCTAACAAACCTACTTGATTTCTTTGAGGAGGTCTCAAGTAATGTAGACAGTGGAGCTCCTTGTGATAGGAACAGAAGGACTTAGTGATAGGAGTGGGCCATTCAGCCCCTCGAGTCTGTTCCGCTAATTCAATTAGATCACGGCCGATCTGCACCTCAACACCATTATACCTGCCTTTGAGCCAGATACTTTGATACCCTTCGTTCCCGTTAAGCTGCACAGTTGGGCAACACTTTGGAGGTCCCGCTCGCTGGCTTCACAATGGAAAAAACGTGCATGCGCGGAAATTTCAGTGGGCCGCGCAGCCTCTTAAAGGGGCTTCACACCGCCAAAAAAATTTAAGGGAACATTGCCCTCATCCTAATCTATCAATCTCAGTCTTGAAAATTTAAATAGGTTTCGCAACTTCCCTTCTCCCTGCAACCATAATGTACCTGTGACTGACTAAATACGAAAAGTTGTCCTCCTTCACAAAGGCACTCTTCCCCCTCGGCTCTTTAATTCAGAGGTTCCCTCCCCCTCACAGTAGTACTTTCTACTGGGCGGGGAGGGTTAAAATACACCCTTATCTGTATTTTGCCAAGTTTCATTTTCATGTTGCCATGATGTGCCCATCACCCCTCTTCTCGGGTTGTGCATCAGCAACCCGATATATTTTGCGCTATCCCTTGCCCTGCAACTGAGAATGGAACTTAGCCGGCATACTCAATGTTTTAATTTTTTATTTATTTGTTCACGGGATGTGGGTGTTACCGGCAAGGCCAGCGTTTATTGCCCATCCCTAATTGCCCTTGAGAAGGTGGTGGTGAGCCACCATTTCAGAAGGCAGTTAAGAGTCAATCACATTGCTGCGGTCCTGGAGTCAGATCAGGTCAGGAAAGGCAGATTAGTGAACCAGATGGATTTTTATGACAATCCTGTAGCTTTGTCGTCACTATTACTGATACCAGCCTTTTTTTTTAAATTCCAGATTTATTTATTAACTGAATTTAAATTCCCCAGCTGCTGTGGTGGGATCTGAACTCATGTCTCCGGATCACTAATACAAAAGCAAAATACTGCGGATGTTGGAATCTGGAATAAAAACAGAAAATGCTGGAGAAGTCGAGGACGGGAAGGGAAGAGTCGGAGATGGACCCTCCCCTCCCCCCTCAGAGACGGTTTCTTTTTTTCTCCCTGTCTCTAATGGCGGTTGGTCATTATCCCGCCATTCACACCCTATCTTGACGAATGTTTTTCTAACTCCTGGCATTACCATGTAAATTTGGGCCATCAGCCACTTTGTCTCTAATCTCTCCTGTCTTCCACCCTATCACACAGACCTTCCCTTTTGTTCCTTCTTCCCCTCCCCCTTTCGGTGCTTGTTAAGAATCTGTTCTTTCCGAACACTCTCCAGTTCTGTCGAAGGGTCATCGACCCGAAACGTTAACTCTGTTTCTCTCTCCACAGATGCTGCCTGACCTGCTGAGATTGCCAGCATTTTCTGTTTTTATCTCCGGATCACTAGTCCAGGTCTCTGGATTATGAATCCAGTCACATAACCACTAGCCACTATGCTACCGTACCCGCAGAACTAAACGAATGCAAGAATACCTGCCTAAAAAGAGCAGAAATGGTTGTCTTTCCGTCTTACCTGGCTGGACAGTCCCAGTTGTTGCACGGTTCAGTAACTAAGGGGGGTTTGGGAAGCTCATAGCAGGCTGACTCATTCACCTCAATGCCATTAGTGTTTAGGCAGAGCAGTTTTCTGTACCGGACTCCTGCATTGCCACAGGTTGTCGTGCAGGCACCCCAAGGGCCAGGTGCCCACATCAAATCTGTTTCGGAAAAAAAAAATCATTAACAGTGACTTATGAGAAGATTTAAATGTTGTCACAGAATAATAAATATAGTTATAAGAACATATGAAATAGGAGTAGGTCATACAGCCCCTCGAGCCTGCTCCGCCTTTCAATAAGATCATTGGCCTCAACTCCACTTCCGTGCCCGCTCCCCGTAACCCTTGACTCCTTTATCGTTCAAAAATCTCTCTGTCTCCACTTTGAATATATTCAGTGACTCAGGCTCTACAGCTGTCTGGGGCAGAGAATGCCAAAGATTCATGACCCTCTGAGAGAAGAAATTCCTCCTCATCTCCGTTTTAAATGGGCCACCCCTTATTCTGAAACTATGCTCCCTAGTTCTAGTTCAGATATGGTCATTTTCTGAGACATTTGGAAGCATGGGACTCCACAGCAAAGCTTCAATATTGAAAAACACAAGATGAAAAATTGAGAACGTGGAAATATAAACACGTGTTATGGTGTTAAATTATATAAAACAGAAAAAGGTTCAATTTGTGATAATATTTGACTTTTTGTAAAATGTAATAAATACAGTCATAAGCCAAATCTATCTTTAATGATTTTTAATAGTGTATGACTCAGAATAGCTATTGTGTTCATTTTAATTATAACAGTACAGTAACATGTGCAAAGCACTGTGTGGTGCAATGAGTTAGTGTGTTGGCTTTACACCTCAGGGACCTGGGTGCATACCCTGCTGAGGCTCTTGGGGAGGAAGTGTCCTCTCTCGTCTGCCTGCATTAAATAGCCTCAGGTGGGTCTAACTGTCGGTAAATTGGCCTGAATATTGACATAAACGAGCAATCTCTGGTATGGGAAAGGATAATGCTCCATTTTCCAACACTCACATACCGCAGTGTAACTGACCTGGGAGTAACTCACAGCGACACTGGGTACAGCTGCATGTGCTCCATTCCCCAGTACACTCACACCCCACGCGGCAACCTGGAGTCACTCACACTGATATTGGGCTCCCGAGACTGGGGAAAAACATATAGCGTAGATAGTATACACATGCATTTAACGCGAGGCTAGATAAGCATATGAGGGAGAAGGGAACAGAGGGTTATGCTGATAGATTTAGATGAGGAAAGACGGGAGGGGGTTCGAGTGGGGCATAAATGCCGGCATGGACTGGTTGGGCTGAATGGCCTGTTTCTGTGCCGTATATCCGATGTAATATTATTAGAGCGGAGTCGATGTGGGAGATTGCACTATATTGGGCCGAATGGCTTGTTTCTGTGCCATATATCCCGTGTAATATTATTAGAGCGGGGTCGATGTGGGAGATTGCACTGTATTGGGGCATATGCGATACCTGACCCGATAATACCCAAGTATCAAAAGAATCCTCAATTGGATGAGTTAATAAAAGGTTATATTATCAGATCATGGGACTGAAATTGCCCACTGCCAGAAACAGAGCGCACCGACCCTGTTTCAGTTGTTTTTACCGGCGCGGTGGATGTGATGGGTTCTTGAGCGAAATTCTGCTCTTGGTTTTTATTCAGCTGCCCGGAAGTCAGTCAAAATGGGGGCGGAAGTGCAGCAGTGAGTGAAAGTTCGCACACTTGAGGCGTCTGCCGCTGTTAGTCATGAGCGTAGCGCTGATGACGTCATTGCGCTGGCACGTCACCATGTCGCTCCCCTTCACTTAAAGGGGAGAGCCGCTGCCATTCTTTAAGTTAAGTCCACTGGGCCACCAGGGAGGGTTTTGGCCAGCTCAGCGGCCTGGCACTCAAGAGGGGATGCCAGGCTGCCTGTTGGCAGCCCGGCCGAACCCGGAGGCATATTGTCGGCCCGACATGGCAGTCGGCCGACACAAAAAAAGATGACGGCCTTGGCAGTAGGTTCTTGCCTTTAATAGCAGTTGCGCCACCATTTTAGAAGCACTGCAAACACAGTGCACCGGCAGAAAAAGCTACCGGTCGCACCGAGCAGCGGGAGCAAGATTTTCTCAGCAGTATTTCAAGATCGGGGGGGGGGAACAGCAGTGGTGATGATGCACTTAGGATGGATCGGCAGCAGTGGAGCGGTGAGGGGGAGCGGGTCACCGCTGGGATACAGCAGGAACGGAATTTTCAAAATGGCGGCCATGCCATGAAAAAATCGGCAGCCATTGCACTCCGTAGCGTGGCTGCCAATTTCCGGCAGTAACGGGCCTTAAGGGAAGGGGCAATTTCGGCCCCCATGTGTTCTAGATTAAGTTGTGAATGATGGAGAAGGATAATGTTATGAGACTCCACTGTAAGTGTAGACAATAAGACAATAATATAGCCCTGACCTGCATCTATCACGAGAGATGCTCACAAAATTCTCCCGAGATACCACGGGGCAGATTTTCTGTCTTTACCGTCTTCTCGTTGAGAATCTCCCAGGCGGAGCGCAGGCAGGAAAGGGGAGGATCGCATGTTCCTTACTGATCCATTCATTTCAATAGAAGGAAACTCAGACGGGTTCTGTTACTGGCGTGCAATCCTCCCGCCCAGATTCTTCCCGCTGCGCTCTGCCCAGGCAATGCTCAATGCTCAACAACATTTCGGCCCATGTATCACATGGTAACCTAAACAGCGGAGCTAGAGTCAGTCTTCAAGTGGCATTTTGTAGCCATTTCTCTCAATGCTGCTTAGGAATCTCATGGGCCACATATATAAAGTTGAATCTATATTTCCATTAATTGTGTATGGCTCAAGCTGTGGATACTAACAGATCGTGAATATATTTAAGGTGGAGATAGACAGATTTTTGAGCGATAAGGGAATAATGGGTTAAGGGGAGCGGGACCAGGGAAGTGGAGCTGAGTTCATGATTAGATCAGCCATGATCTTATTGAATGGCGGAGCAGGCTCGAGGGGCCAGTTGGCCTACTCCTGCTCCTATTTCTTATGTTCTTATCTTATTTTTCTGATTGAGGATTTATGCTTCATTGATGCAGCATCACTAAGACCAACCCTTGTCCGTTTCAAACAGGATAAATCAACAAACGAGAAACGGAAGCACAAATAGGACCGAATTGCTGGGGCTTTATGGGCCAGAGTGGCAGAAGTTGGCACCACCTCTGGCTCGTGAGTTGTCACTTGGTCCCCTTGTTTTAAAGAATATACAATTCGTAAGCTTTCCTGGGCCTCTCTAGTGTGGCAATTAGGTGTGATGTTGATTTATTGTTGCTCAAAATCCCCGTTTGCACCAAATTTTCACAAGAGTATGGTAAAATGTACCCACTTACAGCTGTGGAAACTATGTGTGCGGTTACTGGAATAACTGAATGCCATTGAGGTATTTGACAGATCGTAAAATGTATAAGCAGAAAAAAAGCTGCAAAACTCGTCACAGAAATAATTACTTTAACAGGCGTCGGCCTCCCCATCTCAGGACCTGTTCTTCTCCCCTCCACCCCTCTTCATTTTGTTCTGCCTCGCTTGTCGTCCAACTTCCAGTTCTGGCCTCATCAACCTTGGCTGATTTTTCCCCCCCATTCGGTTAAAAGTGTTGCACGCGGCACTTGCTTGGCTCAAGCTGAAGGGGTGTGGGATCTTGGCCTGCCTGTGCTCTTTGCTTCATCCCTGGCTGCCCAACTACCTCTTTGTGTCTAACTATTGGTGTCCTGGCCAATATCTATCCCTCAATCAATACAACAAAAACAGATTATCTGCTCATTATCGCATTGCTGTTTGTGGGAGCTTGCTGTGCACAAACTGGCTGCTGCGTTTCCTACATTACAAGTTGCTGCAATATATTTAAAGTCTTTTTAAATTGATGCAATATATTTGAATGTGTTTTTAAGTTGATGCAATGTGTTTTAATGTGTTGGGAGCTGGCTGTATGTTTCACTTTGCAGCCTCAGCTCGCATTGTGTCCCTGGTTACCGTGACAACCCAATCTTTTTGGCGCAGATCAAGGCTCCAACCCCAAAACTAAAGGACAGGGTAGGCCACGCCAAAATGAAGAAATCCAACGGGGAAACTTAGAACTTTTTTTTGGCGTACTTGGGCACCAAAAACAAGGGCGTAAGTCTTCAAGTACACAAAAAAAAAGCTTTGGGGAAAATTGAACTCATAATATTAGCCTAGCCCCACTTGTCGCACTTCACACTCACAATCTGTGCTTCTAGTATACTCTCCATAGGCTGGTCTTTTTTCTGTACGCCTTTCTTTTTTGCATGTTTCCACTACACTCCAAAAGTATTTCATTGGCTGTAAAGCGCTTTGAGATGCCCGGTGGTGGTGAAAGGAGTCATATAAATGCAAGTCCAAATTCCTTCCCTCCCTCCCTCCCTTCTTTCCTTATCCAGCCCCCATCTTATTCCTTCCCTTCCAGCAGCAAAATGGATTTTCAGAGCAATTTGATTGGCTTCGTGGTTCTCTGTTTGCTTATTGGCAGATTGTTCTGACTGCTCATCTGTGCTTGGCATTTCCTCATTGCTAGCGTTCTGGCCACTTTGCTCGCTTTTGATTTTTACCTTCCCTACTGTCAATTAGCAGCACGCTCACCTCGCAGCCGGGTGATTGTGGATTCAAACCCCACTTCAGGAGGGTGTGCTACATTATCACAATTGTCACCATTGTGTTGAGATGCTGAACTTGGGCTCCCATTTGTCTGCTCAGGTGGACGTAAAAGACCTCCCACTTTAAATATGCAAAGAGCAGGGAGTTTTCTGGGTGTCCTGGCCAACATTCTTCCCTCAACCAATATCCCCAGAAACAAATTAATTTGTAATTTGCTGTTTGGTTATTTTATCAATTATCTCCCCCTCCCTTCTAACTTTAAAAAAAAATCTTTTTTGATCTCTTCTTCTAATGCCATGCCCATCATGTTAGTCTCCCTGGTAAATACTGAGGCAAAGTAATCATTTAATATTTCTGCCATTTCACTGTCACTACCCGAGAGTTTCCCGTTTATATATATTAGTGGCCCTATCACTATCCTGTAGAATACATGCACGAGTGGGAAACATGCAAAAAAGAAAGGCTACAGAAAAAAGACCAGCCTATGGAGAGTATACTAGAAGCACAGATTGTGAGTGTGAAGTGCGACAAGTGGGGCTAGGCTAATATTATGGGCTCAATTTTCCCCAAAGCTTTTTTTTTGGCGTACTTGAAGACTTACACCCTTGTTTTTGGTGCCCAAGTACGCCAAAAAAAACCTTCTAAGTCTCCCCGTTGGATTTCTTCATTTTGGCGTGACCTACCCTGTCCTTTAGTTTTGGGGTTGGAGCCTTGATCTGCGCCAAAAAGATCGGGTGGTCACGGTAACCAGGGACACAATGCGAGCCGAGGCTGCAAAGTGAAACATACAGCCAGCTCCCAACACATTGGGCCCAAGTTTCCACATGATTTGCGCCTGATTTTTAGGAGCAACTGGTGGAGATCGGACTATCTTAGAAATCGCAATTCTCCACATTTTTTTTTCTGCAGTTCTAGTCAGTTAGAACAGTTTCACTTTGAAACAGAATTTTTTCTTCAAAAGGGGGCGTGTCCGGCCACTGACGCCTGATTTCAAAGTTTCCACAGTGAAAACGTACTCCAAACTAACTTAGAATGGAGCCAGTGAAGATTTTAGTAGAACTGAAAAAACCTTGTCTACACATTAAAAAATCAGGCGCAGGTTACAAATTAGGCGTCCAGGTGGGGGGGAAGTGGGGGGAAGGGAAGTCATTAAATTCTATAATAAATCCTTATTTATACTTATACAAATATTATACAAATAAATCCAACCTGAATAAAAATTTATAAGCAAAGAAAAGATTAAATAAACCATCTTCCTACCTGTGTGAAAGTGCTTCAGCCAGGGAGAATTCTGCAGGAAGTCTCACAAGTTGAGGCAGCCGTTCGTTCCCGACGGCAGGGGGGGAGGAGGAAGCCGCTCCCGACGGCAGGCGGTGGGGGGGGGGGGGGGGGGGGGGAGGGAGGGAGTGCGGGGCCGACCGACCGCAGCGGGGGGGGGGGGGGGGGGGGGGGGAGGAGGAAGCCGTTCCAGACGGCGGGCGGGCGGGAGGGAGGGAGTGTGGGCCCGACCGACTGACCGACCGACCAAACGCAGCAGGGGGGGAAGAAGCCATTCCCGACGGCGGGCGGGGGGGGGGGGGAAGGAGACAGTGAGAAGGCTGCAGGAAGCCTCACAAGTTGAGCAGCCATTCCCGACGGCAGGGGGGGGGAGGCCATCGGGAAACGGCTGCCTCAACTTCTGAGGCTTCCTGCAGCCTTCTCACTGCTGCAAGAAGCCCCAGTGCTAATCATGGAAGGGCAATGTGCTTTTATTAAAAAATGTTCAAAAATTAAACAGCTACAAAGAACTACAAAAATGGCCGAGTGCCAATGTTTCCTTCGCACTGCGCGTGCGCAAATGCTCCAACGCGCACGCGCAGGGTTGCCGGCAGGAAAAAAACTAATTTAAATGGTACCCGCCCCCTCCCACTTACAAAATCGGCGCAAGTGGTAGGCTCCGCCCCCCTGGGCACCGCGCCAGGCAGACATGGAGCTGCAGGGCGCTCCAGAATTGCGCGTTTTTTTTCCGGCGCCGTTTTCGGCGCGAAAAACGGGCGCCCAGCTCGGAGGGGCACCCGTTTTTTATCGTGTGGAAACTTGGGCCCATTAAAACACATTGCATCAACTTAAAAACACATTCAAACATATTGCATCAATTTAAAAAGACATTAAATATATTGCAGCAACTTACCACCAATTATTAAAGCCGATGTGGATCCCCGCGCCTATCCCTGGCTGAAGGGCCTCCCAGTCTGCTTGCCTAGCACCCCCTGGGCCCCGAGTGCCTTGCCGGTCGCGGTCATGTTCCCCCGCCCCTAGCCCTGGCTGAAGGGCTTGCCGGTCTGTGCCCCCGCCCAACCCTGGCCCCGAGTGCCTTGCCGGTCTCACTGCCCCCCCCCACCCCACCAGCCCAGAGTGCCTTGCCAGTCCTGCCCCTAGCCCAGGACGAATGGCCTCCCGGTCCGCTCCCCCGCACCTATCCCAGGCCGAACGGCGAATGGCCTCCTCCCTCCTGGTCCCCGCACCTAACGACACCCGAAAGACTTCTCCCTCCATCTCTCTCTTACTTTTCCTGCTGTTGCTGTCCGGGCATCTGCTGCACTTAACTGCGCCGATTTCTTTAACTCTCCAGAAGGTTTTTCTGCAGAGGTCACATAGGCCGGCCTAAGAAGAACTGGAGTAACTCTCAGCTGGCCAAACTTGCCTAACTGGCCAGAATTGGCACGGGTGGCAGGTTACACCGACTTTGGCTGAAAAAACTTACCTAAAAAAATTGTAACTAACTGAGTTACGCTGGTGCAAATTGATCGGGGAAGCTGTAGTTTTTTTAAACTTAGGCCAAAAAAAGCAGCCTGCTCAAAAAAAAGGCGCAAATCACTGGGGAAAACTGAGCCCTATAATAGCAATGCTTGAATTGTTAGTAAAGTACATCTTTGAAATAAACGCTGAAGATGGTACTGGTTCTTCACCTAGGCATGATGGGATACTTGACCAACGGTATCTTTAGAGATGGCTAGCTCATTTAGAAGCTTGAGAAAATAAAGAGTTATTTAGAAGCTTGGGAAAATCACTCATTGTTATGTTCAGAACAAGAAGATAGGGAGAATGAAGGCCAAATAGGAGTTGCCATGGAAATGGGAGGCCCAAGGCTAGGAGGAGTTAAGATAAGGGGAGACACCTGCTGGACCTGAATAACTCCATTGATTAACTGGGTTGTGAAACTCGTCATGTGATATAAATGCTGGAACAGTGTGTACTCCTTTATGACTGTCGCAAAAAACCCAAGTTACAGTAACTTGTGTCCTATAAATGAATGCTGCAAACTCTATTGTTGACTATGGCATCTCAAGCAACTGAGGGTCACTCCCTTGCATATGCTCGATTAAACTCTTTACTTGCTGTACTTAGTAGACTCGAGAGTGGTTATTTACCACAACAAATGGTGGACATAAAGAAGCATGAAAATTAATATTGTAACATAATTATATTATGTAGTATAAAGGATAAGTTGACGAGCACTATATATATATAACTGTTATACTATCAGGTTCTAATATCTCTCGCTACTTAAACCTTCCTGTTGCAATTCATAAAAGTCTCAGCTCTTCCAACACACTTCCACACAAATGCTACTCCAGATTTGAAATGATGAATGATACTAAGCAATAAGTAAATAAATTCTTAGCATACCTACAAAGTTCACATTCACTGAGGCAGAAACCGTTTGAATATTATTGGAAGCCAGGCATTTGTACTGCCCTGCCAACCACGCAAAGGCTGTGCTCACTTCAAGGGCTCGTCCCCTGGCCAACACTTTGTATTCAAGTCCTGGGACCGTTTGAATGGGTTGATTCCTGAAATACCAGCTAATGGTCATTTTGAGTTTAGCAGTCACTGGACAGCCTAGGAAATAAGTTTGGTGGAATAGTTTGAGACCAAAAACATATGTAGTGCATACAATAACAATATAATGGTATTCCTCAAAAAGCAAACTACCATATTAAACTAACAATATATAAAGATTCTTTTAATGAGGAAATGTAAATCTGCATTAACAATTACATATTATAGCAATATTATTTCATGAAAGTTAAGGCAATGAAATTGTGAACTACAAATGATTAAGGTAGATGTACTCTTAAAAAATACATTGGTAAGGAAAGGTTAGACTGCAGGATTAGTTAATATCTAATGTGTATTTGATCCATAAATCCTCAATAAATGCAATGAAAAATACAATTTTTCCTTTCTAACTCAGGCCTCTTGAGCATCAACCGTGTTTGGCCCCAGCATTCACAGCCGCGCCTTTAGCTGTCTAGGCCTCAAGTTCCAGAATTCTGCCTCTCCTGCACCCTCTCCTCCTTTAAGACTCTCCTTAAAACTGACTTCTTCGACCAAGCTTTTTATCCCAATCATTGTTAAATTAAAAGAAAGTTTCAGTCTGTTTTGTTCAAATTGGGTGATCTGTTTGGAGCCAGAGATAGACAGACAGATCTCCCCGTAAAGGCCACATTTCAGGGGCTGTGTTCGGTCTAGTTTACGCTGCTGTTCCGTGTTGCCGAAGCAACTGTTTTCTATTTTTCATCCATTGAGAATCAATAGTTAAACCTGTAACTATTATATATATCATATATAATTTTTTTATTAATTCACAGGATTGGGCGTCGCGGGCAAGGCCAGCCATTTATTGTCCATTCCTAATTGACCTTGAGAAGGTGGTGGTGAGCCGCCTTCTCGAACCGCTGCAGTCCGTGTGGTGAAGGTACTCCCACAGGGCTCAAAATTGGCCCACCTGTTTTTTCGGCACACTCACCAGAGATGCGCCGACTTTGTGGGCTGAAAACGGCGCTGAAAAGATGTCTCCAAATTCTGGCCGCTCTGTGGCCTCTCCCATGGCTTAGCGTGGCGTGGTCTGTCGATTAGGGGGCGGAGCTTGGGCCCTGCGTGAAAAATAGTGCCGACAGCTCTCTGCATGCGCACTGGAGGTTTCGCGCATGCGCAGTAGCTCCTGCCCCCAGCCTCTATGTACGTCCTGCTGCCCCTATTCCAGGCAGAGTGGCCTCACAACGCGCACCGGACTAGAACTACGTTTGCTGGAATAGTCAGAGAGAGTCAGTCAGAGAGAGAGTCAGCGAGAGAGTCAGTCAGAGAGTCAGAGAGAGAGTCAGAGAGTCAGAGAGAGAGTCAGAGAGAGAGAATCAGTCAGAGAGTGTCAATCAGAGAGTCAGTCGGAGAGTGTCAATCAGAGAGTTAGAGAGAGAGTCAGTCAGAGAGTCAGTCAGAGAGTCAGAGAGAGAGTCAGAGAGAGAGTCAGAGAGAGAGTCAGTCAGAGAGTCAGTCAGAGAGTCAGAGAGAGAGTCAGTCAGAGAGTCAGTCAGAGAGTCAGTCAGAGAGTCAGAGAGAGAGTCAGAGAGAGAGTCAGAGAGAGAGTCAGTCAGAGAGTCAGTCAGAGAGTCAGTCAGAGAGTCAGTCAGAGAGTCAGTCAGAGAGTCAGTCAGAGAGTGTCGATCAGAGAGTCAGAGAGAGAGTCAGTCAGAGAGCGAGTTAGAGAGAGAGAGTCAGAGAGTGAGTCAGTCAGAGAGAGTCAGTCAGAGAGAGTGTCAGTCAGAGAGTTAGAGAGAGAGAGAGAGAGAGAGAGAGAGTCAGAGAGAGAGAGAGTCAGAGAGAGAGAGAGAGAGTCAGTGAAATACCCAGTGGAAGTAGAGGTTCCATGTCTCCTTTGGCAGGTTGGCAGTTTATCTTAGAAGTCATTTTCTGCTTGGATGTCGGCGGCCTGTGCTCTCCCCGTCGTCCCGCACCTATCCCCAGCCGAGTGGCCTCCCGCACCGGCCGGCCCGCTGACTTCCCAGGCCGAGTTTTGATAGGAAGGTAGAACTTAGTTTTATTTTTTATTTCTTCTTGAATGTTATTATGCTTCTTGAATGTTGTTGTGCTTTGTTTAGTGCTTTGCAAGGTCCTCTCCACTTCCCTTCCCGCCCCTATCTCTGGCTACCTGCGCTGATTTCTTAACTCTCCGCAAGGGTTTTCTGTGTGGCCACAAGTGGCTACATATGCTGGCCTAAGTTAGTTTGGAGCAACTATTAGCTGTCCATAGTGACCTAAATGTAAAAAAACGGCCATAGGTGGCTGGTAATGCCCCCTTTTGAAAAAAAAAATGAAACTAAAAAAAATCCTAATGAACTCACTTACACTGGCGCAAATTGAATGTGCAAAATGGGGATTTTTAAGATACTCCAGAAAATTCAAGTTGCTCCAAAAAAATCAGAGCAACTCCTGGCCAATTTTGAGCCCACAGTGCTGTTAGGGAGGGAGTTCCCATGCACCTGCTGCCCTTGTCTTTCTAGGTGATAGAGGTCACGGGCTTGGGAGATGCTTCCAAAATTCTACACTATTTCTGTTCATTAATTCAGTTACTGTTTAATACATCTGTCTGGCAGTATTTAGCTTGAGCCAAGGTCTAGTAAAGTTTTAATTCCAATTCCTTCTGAAGTTGAGAAAAATAATACGATGATGCAGCAAATAGCATTCTCTCGTCGACACCTGTGCTTGCCACAAGTTACCCAGATTTTAAGCAGGTAAATGCACACTTGAGTCTTTAGGCAGTGAGGGGTCACCATTAGGTGTAGTGCGAGACGTTGAACCTGAGGAAAGTATCGAGAGTAAAACTGAAAGTGTAACGGTGTGGTTCTTTTCAAACTTGCTGAAATCAAACAGTAGAGTTTTGCAATGGCCAGTTCCAGATTGCCAGCCGAAGAGAGGGGCAAGTTTTTGGGATGGAATCATTTTTCCAACAGTCTGACAACACCTGGAAACAACATCTTAATATAATACTTATTATGACTATAAGCACTCTAGTAATGACTCCATGAGGCAAGGTATTGTACTTGAACTGTGGTGACCTTAGTCCATTTATTACAGCTCCTGAGTGAGGGTACAGCGTGGTGAGCTCCCTTTTGTACCTGGTTACCTGTCGTGTTCAGGTGACCCCTAGGTCTCCACCAGTTGCACCCTCTGGTGGTACAAGCATAGTATATACAGTGTGAAGGTACATCCAGTAGTCTATATAACTGTATATTGAGTGTACAGGGAGTATATGTATGTTATACATACACAATAATACTGATCAAGATTGTTAATTGGTGGATGAGCCAATTAAATGTAGCCCTATTGCAGTTTCCAAATACCGAAATGACCTGAACTGATATCAGCTGTGAGCCAGGGGCAAAGCTTTTGCCCACAGAAAAAATATTTCACTGAAACCAGAGGACAGCAGCATGGCCTTTGCTCCTAATATGATATCACTAAAGTTTCCAAGGGGAAATGGAACAAAGGGATGTTGGGACACTCAAGATGGGGACTCCCAAGTCCACACCAAAGAAAAGAATTGGAATAAGAATAGAGGCAGACTGTTGTGCCCAGGACTAAAGGGGAAATGACCTATATCTTCCGATTGTAATGCTAACTGTAACCCAGTCATCTTAATGGGTTAACATCTGTGTTATGATCAGAAGACCTCACCCACTGTGCTGAAGGAGGTTCCTTATTGAGACAATTACCAATGCTTGTCAATTGGAAATGGGCAACTGTCGTCGGTATAAGACCAGACAACTGGCGGTACTGGAGAATCCTAGTTTGGAGCTTTTCTCCTGTCATTAGTAAAATAACTTAACGCTTGAATTTGATATGCGACCCGTACTAGAGGGGTCACAGGATGGTGGGTTCCGCAGAGGTTTCGATCAACAGTTGATGACACAGCAACAATCCTACAGTGCTGTTTGTTTCTCCAAGGTCCTGGGTGTAATAAACTGTATTCACGTAGTTCTATGGTCAGCCCCAGTCAACCTAATGGCATAAGTGCTTCCATTCAATGCACAAGCCGTCTCCAATGTAAAGCAAAGCGCGTTAAATCGGAATGTGTAACATACGAGGTCAACACATGGCTCCTTTATCCAGAGCCAGTAACTTTTGATTACAATGACCAAATGGCTGCTGAGGGATTTGGGTTATGATCAACAGATGGCAACAAAACGCAGCTACAACCAGGCGCAAAACACACTCTGTCACGGGGAAAGCATTGAATGTATCCCAATAATGACTTTATTATCTTTATTGCTTTGGAATACAATAGCCAGACAAAGTTTGCAAAATGTTTGCAATCTGCTGCAAAGCCTTACCAATCAGAAATCCCTACACGCCAGCATCAAAGAAAAATATACCCAGATAGAATCCTACAGAAGGAGCCCATTTGGCCTATCGCGGCTGTGCGGATAAGGACAACAGAGAACCCGAGGGGCCTGCACCGGCAGGGGGTTACGGATAATGAGTTGAGGAAATCTTCGACATCAAGATGAGAAACATGGTACATTAGTCTGGCTGATCAAAAGTCACGTGAGGTGACCCATGATACCAACCTTTCAACTACGGAAACAAAACAAAGACAGAGACCGCTAGATTTTTGGACACTGAGGGAATCAAGGGATTATGGGGATGGAAACATAGAAACATAGAAAATAGGTGCAGGAGTAGGCCATTCGGCCCTTCGAGCCTGCACCACCATTCAACACGATCATGGCTGATCATTCACCTCAGTACCCCTTTCCTGCTTTCTCTCCATACCCCTTGATCCCTTTAGCCATAAGGGCCATATCTTACTCCCTCTTGAATATATCTAACGAACTGGCATCAACAACTCTCTGTGGAAGAGAATTTCACAGGTTAACAACTCTCTGAGTGAAGAAGTTTCTCCTCATCTCGGTCCTAAATAGCTTACCCCTTATCCTTAGACTGTGACTCCTGGTTCTGGACTCCTCCAACATCGGGAACATTCTTCCTGCATCTAACCTGTCCAGTCCCGTCAGAATTTTATATGTTTCTATGAGATCCCCTCTCATTCTTCTGAACTCCAGTGAATACAGGCCCAGTCGCTCCAGTCTCTCCTCATATGTCAGTCCTGCCATCCCAGGAATCAGTCCGGTGAACTTTCGCTGCACTCCCTCAATAGCAAGAACGTCCTTCCTCAGATTAGGAGACCAAAACTGACACAATATTCCAGGTGAGGGCTCACCAAGGCCTTGTATAGTTGCAGCAAGACCTCCCTGCTCCTATACTCAAATCCCCTAGCTATGAAGGCCAACATGCTATTTGCCTTCTTCACCGCCTGCTGCACCTGCATGCCAACCTTCAATGACTGATGTACCATGACACCTAAGTCTCGTTGCACCTCCACTTTTCCTAATCTGCCACCATTCAGATAATATTCTGCCTTCATGTTTTTGCCATCATAGTGGATAACTTCACATTTATCCACATTATACTGCATCTGCCATGCATTTGCCCACCCACCTAACCTGTCCAAGTCCCCATGCAGCCTCTTAGCATCCTCCTCACAGCTCACACTGCCACCTTAGTGTCATCTGCAAACTTGGAGATATTACTCTCAATTCCTTCATCTAAATCAGTCCCAGCACTGAGCCCTGCAGCACTCCACTAGTCACTGCCTGCCATTCTGAAAAGGACCCGTTTATCCCGACTCTCTGCTTCCTGTCTGTCAACCAGTTCTCTATCCACGTCAATACATTACCCCCAATACCATGTGCTTTAATTTTGCACACCAATCTCTTGTGTGGGACCTTGTCAAAAGCCTTTTGAAAGTCCAAATATACCACATCCACTGGTTCTCCCTTGTCCACTCTACTAGTTACATCCTCAAAAAATTCTAGAAGATTTGTCAAGCATGATTTCCCTTTCATAAATCTATGCTGACTTGGACCGATCCTGTCACTGCTTTTCAAAGGCGCTGCTATTTCATCTTTAATAGTTGATTCCAACATTTTCCCCACTACTGATGTCAGGCTAACCGGTCTATAATTCCCTGTTTTTTCTCTCCCTCCTTTTTTAAAAAGTGGGGTTACATTAGCTACCCTCCAGTCCATAGGAACTGATCCAGTGCTGGAAGGAGGAGTTGTGGTAGAAGATCAGCAATTATTTTATTGAATGGCAGAGCAGGCTCGAGGGGCCGAATGGCCTACTTCTGCTCCTATTCCTTATATTTACATGAAAGGTTACAGATTCTGTGATTGTGTCACTGTGGATCTCGATTTGTATCAATTTATATATTGTATTGATTTTCCTGGCCCGCTGTTGTACTGTCTCTATTCAGTCCCCTCTCTGCATGTCCAGGACCAGGTACACCTAAATTTCCTCTCTTGGTCCTCTCTTGGTCCATGCTAATGTGTGAGGGCACACCCTGGTGCAGATCTGAACCTCCAGGCTGAGCCTAGCACTTGCAAACCAGGCAGGATACTGCAGCACTGCTTCAAGTCTGAGCGGCCTGCTGCTGAGTCCTGGCCGCTGGTCTGGAGAGCAAAAAAAAAAGCTTCTAATTTACCTTGGGGCTCCTCTTCAACTGGCTGCCTATCTCCTCAGACCATCTGATGTGCTCAGCATCACAGGCACCCTAGACCCATTGCTGCAGGAAGAGGAGGTTGAGGCGGCAGACTGCGTAAAGGAAAGCACTTTCATTTATATAGCGCCCTCCACGACTACGGGACTTCGCGAAGTCTTTGTAGTCACTGTCGTCACGTAGGGAAACGCGGCAGCCAATTTGCACCCAGCAAGGTCCCACAATCAGCAACAAGCAGATAATCTGTTTTTTGGGTGATGGTGCTTGAAGGATAAATTTTGACCACGACACCAGGAGACGTTTCTTGCTTCGGATCGTGCCGTGGGATCTTGTGCGTTCATCCGAGATGGCAGACGGGGCTTCAGTCTAAAAACTCATCCAATAGATGTCACCTCCGACAGTGCAGCACTCCCTCAGAACTGCACTGAAATGTCGGCCTAGATTATGCGTACAAATCTCTGCAATGGGTACTGAATTCATGACCTTGTGACTCAGAAACGAGAATGCTCCTACCAATGATCCAAAGCTGACACGGGGGAATAGCTTCCCTGCCTCATTATCATGACATCTTTAGGCCTGTGCTTATTGCAGGTGTCGGCCCAGCTCATTCTTCCCAGGGCAATGCAAAGGGGACAGAGATTCACATATTGGGGCTATAAACTCTTTTTCCTGACCTTTAACCCAGGGAATGTATGCCCCGCAGAGGAAAAGGTCAGTAAAATTGTCCCCATTATGTTCTGTGCATAAATTTCGAGCAAAGGTAGGGTCAGTCTTAAAATCTGTGGGATCTTAATTATAATATTCAAATAATGTAGGAGTGGTGTCATGACTCCAGTTCAGTTGACTCTTTGCGTTTTGAAGTGGTCTAGCAAGCCACTCAGTTGTATGGAGCTGTACCATGGGCAATGAATGTCAGCTTTGCTACTAACATTCACACCCCGAGAATGAAGAAGAAAGCTGCGGACTGCAGGAAGATATCAATCAACTAGTCAGTTGGGCAGAACAGTGGCAAATTTAATTCGGAGAAATGTGAGGTATTGCATTTGGGGAGGGCTAACAAGGAAAGGGAATACACATTAAATGGTAGGACACTGAGAAGAGCAACAAAGCGACCTTGGAGTACATGTCCACAGATCCCTGAAAGTAGCAGGACAGGTGGATAAGGTGGTTAAGAAGGCATACGGAATGCTTGCCTTTATTAGCCGAGGCATAGATTATAAGAGCAGGTGGGTTATGCTTGAACTGTATAAAACACTGGTTAGACCACAGCTGGAATAATGCATGCAGTTTAGGTCACCACATTACAGAAAGAACGTGATTGCACTGGAGAGGGTGTGGAGGAGATTTACGAGGATGTTGCCTGGACTAGAGAATCTTAGCTATGAGGACAGATTGGATAGGCTGGATTTGTTTTCCTTGGAACAGAGGAGGCTGAGGAGAGACCTAATTGTGGTGTATAAAATTATGAGCGTCCTAGATATAGTGGATAGAAAGGGCATAGTTCCCTTAGCAGAGGGGTCAACAACCAGGGGGCATAAATTTTAAGTAATTCGTAGAAGGTTTGGAGGGGATTTGAGGGGAAATCTTTTCACGCAGAGAGTTGTAGGGATCTGGAACTCACTGCCTGAAAGGGTGGTAGAGGCAGAAACCCTCACCACATTTAAAAAGTACTTGGATGTGCACGTGAAGTGCTATAACCTGCAGGGTTATGGACCTAGACCTGAAAAGTGGGATTAGGCTGGATAACCTCTTGTTGGCTGGTGCGGACACGATGGGCCAAAACGGCCTCCTTCTGTGCTGTACAAACTTCTGCGATTCTATCTATGATTCTAATGAATAATTAAAACTGGGCAGTACCCTCAAACCTGCCTCTGCAAACAGACATAGATCTTCCAAGCGTACTGCAATGCTAACCTATCGGATTGGTGTTGCAAAGTTGCAAACTGGGCCTCTTCCCTCATAACACCTCCACCCAGGAGCTGTCGAACAGTGGCTGTTCCTGGGCTGCTCCAGCACCTTCAGATGCGTGCCTGCATATTGGATTTATTTTCCCTTGATTTTTGCTCACTACTGCGAGCTCTCTCCCCAGCTCTCTCTCCCTTTTAAAGATTGGCAACAACTGGGTTAAATATGCCCTTCGAGCCTTTCCAAAGCGTACCGGGATTTTTGTCGCCCAGTTCTGTCACCTCCCTTCAATTGTCCCCCTCCCTTTAGATCTCAGCAACACATTATCCGATCCCACCATTAGGCTACCTCCCTCAATGCATGCAGACCTGCCAATGGAACTTTTAATATTATGCAACTAGGCTGACCACGGAGAACTGAGTGCTATTAGCTCATGACATTCCTGGCACGATTTGCATTCATTTTTAAGTATTTAGAACTAATTTACACCTAAGTCAGCCCCAGTATTACAAATTAGCTGAGTTTTTCTCAGATGTTTTCCAAGATATTTATTTCCAGAGAGCTAAAAAAAAGTTTAAAAGTTGGTTTCTAAAAATAGGCCGGTATAATTAGTTGACAGATAAGTTTGGCCATTATTATTTGTTTCCACAGAATACCGTGACAAATGCAATTATTTCAAAATTTAAATCACTGAAAGCTGTGTAATCAAATGTTACTGATACACTCCACATTTAGGAGAAAATAAAACACAAACTCACCGATACGTAACACATCTCCTTGTTTAACCGTGATTCGAGTGCCAACCTGCGATGCCATTAAGACGCGCTTTCTTCCCTTGGTTTGATGGAATCCCACAGTCTGAAGAGCAGTTCTTGGCTCTAAATAAAAATTTTAATAGAGAATCTGATGAGAATTTTTTGTTGCTATACTTTTCCACCACATTTCATCTCATCTCAACTCAACTCTCCCACTCTTGCCTTTTCTTACAATATCCCCTTCGTCCAAAGATGGTCAAAGCAACAATCTTCTGCTTGGTGCTTTCCCTATGACAGTTCCCCGGCTGACCAATAGGAGGTGCACTTTGAGAATCTGTTGCAGACTCTTCTCTTGCTATCTCAGGTGGGACAATCTAAACTTGACCAATCCACTTTTGCAAAACACTCCAATTAATCGGCCAGCTGAGAGCTAACAATGGACAATTGAAGTCAGCAAGTTCAAAGTGACAGCTGAGGGCGAGATTCACACAAATACTTGGGGCTAGCATCACCCCAAAATCCACCAGTGCCGGATTGCCGCCCAAAATACCGCTAAGATTTTAAAATTCCACAAAAAAAAGGAAAAGATTCTGCCCGGCAACAAAAAGAATGGACCTTACACCCCGATTCTCGGTGGAAAATGGAATCTTGGGCCGATTGGGTGGTTCTTAAACAAAATGGGCAGTAATTACTAAAATTTAGACCGAGGCTGCGGGTTGGGCCTTGAAGGGGGAAAACACAAAAAATACTTTTTCCAGAAAATATAAAATAAAAAAATAAAAAATCAGTAAACATTCTCAGGACCTTTTTCACCTTAATCACTGTAAAAGAATTTTAAATTAATTATTATAAACCCACTTACTTACCTTATGTCGCAGGGCTACTTACCGACTGCCCAGCACCGCCCTGCTCTGCTGCATCTCGTGGGCGTTTTTTTTGCTACTTACCTACGGGTCACCGCAGAGTCAAAGATCGGGCGATGGCGGTCTTTGGATGGTACACGCCGGCAGTCCGCTCCCCAGCAGTATTTCAAAACCGCCGACGGAACTCTTTATGGAAATTTTCGCTGACCCGGTGTTCGCCCAAAACGGCCAATCTCGCCGAGAAACCGGGCGGAGATGCAGTGCAAATTCTAGTCCCTGGTGAGAGTGTCCCAGGGGCCAAAATTCAGGGCTGTATATGGCCCGTCAAGTGGCCGCCCGTGTTGCAGTCCATTGGCCACCCTGACCCAAATTGAGCTCAGGGATTTTTCGGCCTGTCCCGACTTCCGCCCCGACATTTTGGGCAGCAATCCGACGCTGGCGGATTTTTGGGAAATTCTAGCCCCAAGTATTTAGGTGCGAATCTTGGCCTTAGCTGTCACTTTGAAGTTGCTAACCTCAATTGTCATCAAAGCACACACCGCCGCTATCCCGCACCTTCAATTAAACCCGTCCCAAATTTAGTTGAAGAAATGCACAAGCCGCTGAACGGTGGCCCGGCAGCTTTTTCTGTCGGTGCACCTTGTCTGTTCTCTCTCTGTGCCCTCGCGGTGTGGCAGCCATTAAAGGCGTGGGCCGAATGCCGCAGCCGCCATCTTATTTTTTTGACGGCCGACTTCCATGTCCGAAGTCCACCTCGGAATCATGTAGTCGAGCACAAATATCAATAATCAAAAAACTACTGTTGTGAGAATATTTCATAGCCTTCATTTGAGGCGCAACAGATGATTGAGGCTCATTTTCCTAGTTGCGCTAAATGCACAGCACTTGTCCAGCTCCTGGAATATCAAAGTTTGGCAGGTCAGGTTATTATCACGGTTTAGACACACCCCCAGTAGGGCCTGCTCCCGTGATGCCTGCAACAGCAGCAATGGTTTCCACGGTACGGGCCTTCTGGGTGCTGGAGAGGCTATAAGGGAAAGATGGCACTTATCGATTAAGGGCTCCCTTGCACTGCTGCTAGAATGCCTCAACCTCGGCGTCCACTGCTGAGACCGCAGTCCTCATGGACCCACCGATCTGAGGGGAGCGATGGCGAAGGCCCAAAGCCATCCTGTTTACGCTGCTCCTATGTCTGCACATGCAACCAGCAAAACCATAGGACAATGAACCAGAGGCCGGGAAAAGCCCGACCCATCTCATTTAAATGGGAACCTTTATCCTGTTCCTTATGCAGGTATCCCGAGAAGCCCCAGAATCCCAGACCCACACAAAAGGGACGGACTCAACTTCATGGGTCTCCACCCTCATTCTCCTGACGTTTATATCTGGAGAATAGGCATTCTCTGGAGACTGACCTCAAGAAAATCATCCCTATTAGTATTCCCAGTAAATAATCACTTAATGCAGTGATAGTTATGCCGCTATAAGTGTTACATCATCATTTCAGTGATTTCCTGAGGCTCAGATGGTCTTTTTAATTGAAGTTGTTGTCTCCCCCTGTCTCTGGTCTATCATTGCCAACAACGCCTATGGGTAAGTGGGCAGGTGACTGATTATCTCCCTAACCCTGACCCAAGTCTCTACCAATAACACACTAAAACTGGCCACAATAAAACACATAATCGTAGCCTCGCCATGACTTTCCTTGCGATTTGCACCATGGCATAACAGACATAAACTGATATCCCACCATGATGCACAATAAATATTTCCTTTTGTAAAGCGTGACATTCTGTACCAATAGGAAGGACCTACCAGCTAGTTTAAGAAATGTGGATGCTGCGGCTTGTCCGATATCATTTGTGGCAATACAATTGTAGGTTCCATGGTTGGCAAACGTCACATTCATCAGCACCAGAGAACCATTCTGAAGCACAACACAGTTACTGCCCAACAAGCCCCCTCTTTTTTGCCATGTAACCTTCGGTTCAGGCACACCTGTTAGAGGAAATAACATATTACCGACTCTCCCACAACAACAACTTGTATTTATATAGTGCCTTTAACATAGTGAAACATCCCAAGGCGCTTCACAGGAGTATTATGAGATAATAAATTTGACACCGAGCCACACAAGGAGAAATTAGCGCAGCTGACCAAAAGCTTGGTCAATGAGGTATGTTTTAAAGGGCACCTTGAAGGAGGAAAGAGAGGTAGAGAGGCGGGAGGGGTTTAGGCAGGGAGTTCCAGAGCTTGGGGCCGAGGCAACAGAAGGCCCGGACACCAATAGTTGAGCGATTATAATCAAGGATGCTCCAGAGGGCAGAATTAGAGGAGTGCAGACATCTCAGGGAGTTGTGGAGCTGGAGGAGATTACAGAGATAGGGAGGGGCGAGGCGATGGAGGGATTTGAAAACAAGGATGAGAATTTTGAAATCGAGGCGTTGCTTAACTGGAAGCCAATGTAGGTCAGTGAGCACGGGGGTGATGGGTGAGCGGGACTTGGTGCGAGTTAGGACACGATCAGCTGGGTTTTGAGTCACCCCTAGTTTACAGAGGATAGAAAATGGAAGGCCAGCCAGGAGTGCGTTGGAATCGTCAAGTCTAGAGGTAACAAAGGCATGGATGAGGGCTTCAGCAGCGGATGCTCTAAACTAATAATATTTCATGGCGCAATGTTTCACAAACAAGTAATTCTCATGAAATTCACGTTGACAAATACAGGTATCTATTTAACACCATAATTCATGCAGTGTGTTAACAGAATGTTCTGGAATGAAACATGATCTAAACTCCTTTATTTGCTCAAGCTACATGGAATATGATTTGAAGAATTGAAGGATGGAATTACTGATGGTGATATTAGCAGCCAGTGTCTTCAGTGAAATAGCATACAAACATGTTAAACATTAAAAAGACAGACTTGTAATGATGTAACACTGATCAAGACCGTAGGACATCCCACAGCACTGTACAGCCAATGGAATACTTTTAAAGTGTAGTCACTGTTATAATGGAAGTTAATCAGAAGGTTTAAAGATCTGATAGAGGTCTTCATAATTATCAAAGATTTTTAAGGGGGTAAATGGGAAAAATAACTATTTGCACTGGTTGGTGAGTCAGTAACTAGAGGGAATAAATTTAAGATCAGCACAAATTAGTAAATGGAGGGGAGAATTTATTTTCTGCAGAGGATTGTTATGGCATAGCCTGCCCTCCCCAAAACAGTGCTGGAAACAGCGTCGATAAGAGTTGTTTAAAGGCAGATGGCTAAATATTTGAAAAGTATATATTTTTTTAAATGGTACGGGGTAACTGGAGAGGGATGAGACTAATTGGATAGCTCCTTCAGAGAGATGGCACAGGGCTCGAATGGGCCCCTTCTGTGCTGTCAAATGTACGATTACTGTAACATATAATACAGTACTCTATGAAAAGAATGTTGTGAAGAATCCCATCTTTTTCACTCACCTTCAACGGGGCAAGTAATAGTGATCGTCGCCCCGAGTTTGGCAAATAAAGTACTTCCGACAGCTGCGGCTAAATGCTGTGCCGTAAGATCTGTGACATTTTCTCTGGAAAACCTGATGGTGGGGGGTTCTGGTCACACACACACACACGGTCACACACACACAGTCACACACACACACAGACACGGTCACACACACACACACACACACACACACACACACAGGGTCACACACACACACACAGACACACACACACACAGACACAGTCACACACACACACACAGGGTCACACACACACACACAGGGTCACACACACACACACAAAAGAAACAGAATTTGCGTAAGTTACAAACTTGCAGCATTACAATAGATTAATACCCCGAGTATCCCCTTGTACTTCAATTCAATTTGGCAACTGCAAATGTAACTGTGCAGATTTAAATAGAGAGGGAAAGCAAAACGCCACAAATCGCACTCGCACTTTAAAAAGGTACCTCTTTAAATTGAAACAATAGTGGCCATCATTTCTGCTCTGTAGTTACAGGTAGCTCTTTGGAAAAGATGAACCTCTATCTCATTTAAAAACTCGCAAAGAGCCTGGCCCTCCTAAATGCCCGTGCTCAGTCCACATGCCTCAGTGCTGAAGCATGACCTATCGACAACAACTTGCATTTATATAGCGCTTTTACCAACGTAAAACATCCCAGCCGCTTATCTTTGCCTAAACGTGGCTCAGAACTCTGGGGGCTGTAAGCAGCATCCAGTTAAGATGTCCTGACTGGAAGTCCATCCGTGTTGTGGTAAGTTTGACAATAAATGAACTTGCGTAAGATTACCTTCCTTAAGCACTTTCCTCTATATGGATTACGCGCTGAGCTACATAGGCTGTGGTCCCACGAGCCACGTTGTGTATTGGTTCCAAATATACTGCTACCTCTTATGGACCATCAGGATAGCTTTCAAGAAGTCTGCTCCCAAGAGCTGAAAATTCCAAGAGCTTAAGTTTGAAGGCCCACAGGAACGATGAAATTCTGAGCGATGCAGATCTGTGTAATAGTTGGGGAGAGGTTGCAGCCCTGGCAGCTGTGTTGAGGGCATCAGAAGTGGGCTACCGTAACAGACTTGCTGCTTGTATGATGCTCTGCATCAGCTTGGGTATCATCACCGAGCACATCAGAGGCTTGTGCTGAGGCTGCTTGATCCACGTATGACTTGTTTATGTGCTAACCCAACCTTGTGAGCTTCAACTTGATCCAGCAAGCTTGGTAAGAAGCCATTTGCAAGATGCCTTGAGAATATTGTCTTTCGTTCCAGTTATTGAGCCATAGAAACATAGAAAATAGGTGCAGGAGTAGGCCATTCGGCCCTTCGAGTCTGCACCACCATTCAATAAGATCATGGCTGATCATTCATCTCAGTACCCCTTTCCTGCTTTCTCTCCATACTCCTTGATCCCTTTAGCCGTAAGGGCCATATCTTACTCCCTCTTGAATATATCCAATGAACTGACATCAACAACTCTCTGCGGCAGGGAATTCCACAGGTTAACAACTCTCTGAGTGAAGAAGTTTCTCCTCATCTCAGTCCCAAATGGCTTACCCCTTATCCTTAGACTGTGACCCCTGGTTCTGGACTGCTCCAACATCGGGAACATTGTTGGGGGAGTCCAGTTTGACTCCTTTTCTGGAGGAACGGGTCCTTTTCTGTAGGAACTGGGGAATCTCTGCACTTATGCAAACACATGTAAGTTCACCAGAATCTACCACAGGCTATGTAAACAAGGGCTCTCAGTGACTTCATTGTAGATTTAGTGGCGCTTAAGCATTCCAGGATACCAGTCCCCTCCTCCTACATTGACTGCCAAGTAGGAGAACTGAGAGGAGATTGCCAATGTCAACTGACCATGCCACAAAGAACTTACAAAGTATCTCAGGATCTTTTCTCTCTCCAAGCTTTCCTTATTACTAATGGAGTTAAAGGAAGAGTTGGGAAATCTACACAGTCTGTCCATCATGGCTGAAACGTAAACATTTGCCGCAAAATGTAAAACAGACGCAAAACACTGCAGCTCCTGGACCTGAAATCATAGAATGGTTACAGCACGGACGGAGACCATTCTGCCCATCGAGTCCATGCCAGCTCTCTGCAAGAGCACTTCAGCTAGTCCCACTCCCCGCCCTTTCCCCTTGGCCCTACATCTAAAATAAAAACAGAAGTGCACCAATAATATTACATGTTTCATCTAAAAAAGCAACAGAAAATGTTGGCAATACTCAGCAGGACAGGCAGCAAATGTGGAGAGATGAAAGGCCATTGACCCAAAATGTTAACACAGTTTCTCTCTCCACAGATGATGCAAAAAGGGCATCAATGGAATGCTAACTGATCTGCTCTGGGCATACTCGTCCTGAGCTAGCCCAGGAACCAGCGCCAAAACTTCCAGCAGACTAAGGGAGGCCAGGAAGAAGACTTCCTCTCCTCCCAACCTGAATTTGGACATTAGGGCACATGCTGCAGAGCCCCAGTGGATCTGGGGTCAGCCCCAAATTCTTGTCCCGAGCACGTGATATGTCGAACGTCCGCACTCTCCCCCCCCCCCCCTATCCCACCAGAACACCTATTGGTTGTAGCTTGTTTGTTTTTGCTTCTACTGTCCTTCAGAGCAATAGAATTTGTATCGTCAATGTTTTCATCAGGGTAGTGGAGAATAATCTCGATGCCGATGAATTTTTAGCCATTTTGTTAAATTCTCCTGCAGATAAGTTAGATTGTGTCAGTTAGCAAGATACCTGGTCCTATCATCCGTCGTCATAAGTGACCCGATTACAATTTATTGTGATAAATAAGTAGCAATGGGGCAGATTTCTGCCGTAACTGCTATTGCAAACCATGCTTAGGCTTTTAGCCAAGATTACTATACACTTGTTTATTTTGGCCTTTGCAAATGTAACTATATCCATTCTTTCCATCACCAAGACAGCTCATTTCATCTCCGCAACACCTCCAAACTCCATCCCCGACTCTCTCCCTCCAGCTGAAACACTAATCCATGCCTTCGCCAGCTTCATTATTCCAACGTTCCACTTGCTGGCTTGCTGTGCTCTGCCCTTTATAAATTGCATCTTGTCCAATTCTATCCTGAACTGAGTCCCATTCCCCGAATATTACTCTGCATTAAAAACAGAAAATGCTGGAAATCTCAGCGGGTCAGGCAGCATCTGTGGAGAGAGAAACAGAGTTAACATTTCGGGTCGATAACCCTTCGTCAGAACTGGCAAAAGTTAACAGATTCTTAAAGAAATGCTGGGGGCTTGAAAGAGGGAGGGGAAGAAAGAATAAAAGGGAAGGTCTGTGATAGGGTGGAAGGCAGGAGAGATTAGAGAGACAAAAGGGAATTTGATGTGCCATTATCATCTAAATTTGGCCCATCATCCCTTTTGTCTCTCAAATCTCTCCTGTCTTCCACCCTATCACAGACCGTCCCTTTTGTTCTTTCCTCCCCTCCCCCTTTCAGGTCCCCAGCATTTCTTTAAGAATCTGTTCATTTCAAACTTCTGCTTGTTCTGACGAAGGGTCGTCGACCCGAAACGTTAACTCCGTTTCTCTCTCCACAAATACCGCCTGACCCGCTGAGATTTCCAGCATTCTCTGTTTTTATTTCAGATTCCAGCATCCACTGTATTTTGCTTTTGTATTACTCTGCATTAAATGTTTGCATGCCAGTCTTTACCGCTGCTTGATTTCATTGGGGCTATGTGCACGTGTATCAGGACATTTAATGATGGAATGAATAGAAAGCTTCAAGAATGAATTATTCCAAAAAATAGCATGTTCTGCCATCACACTAAACCTTGCAGTTATTATGTGGCTGGATTGGAAGCTAGTGAGGTTCGGCATGTGCTTGGCCACCTCCACTGGCTCACAATCTGCCCATGCATCTATTTCAACATCCTTGTCCCCATCTACAAATGTCTCCATGGCCTTGTATCTCCCTAGATGTGTCGGGCTAGAAATTCGCCAGCCTAAAGCACATTTTAATCTGAGGAAGGACATTCTTGCTATTGAGGGAGTGCAGCGAAGGTTCACCAGACTGATTCCCGGGATGGCAGGACTGACATATGACGAAAGACTGGATTGACTAGGCTTATACTCACTGGAATTTAGAAGAATGAGAGGGGATCTCAGATAAAATTCTGATGGGACTGGACAGTTTAGATGCAGGAAGAATGTTCCCGATGTTGGGGAAGTCCAGAACCAGGGTTCACAGTCTAAGGATAAGGGTTAAGCCATTTAGGATCGAGATGAGGAGAAACTTTTCCACCCAGAGAATTGTGAATCTGTGGAATTCTCTACCACAGAAAGTTGTTGAGTCCAATTAGTTGGATATATTCAAAAGGGAGTTAGATGTGGCCCTTACGGCTAAAGGGATTAAGGGGTATGGAGAGAAGGCAGGAGTCGGGTACTGAAGTTGCATGATCAGCCATGATCATTTTGAATGGTGGTGCAGGTTGGAAGGGCCGAATGGCCCACTCCTGCACCTATTTTCTATACTTCTATATTTTCTATGTTTAACGTGATTTTTTTCACATTATGAGTGCTTTTTTGTCGTTAAAAGAAACCTCACAAAATTCTCCAAAGGTTAAGAATGACGCTTTCGAAATATCGCCAAAAAGCGGATCACCATACATAAAAAACCGCACCGCCGAAATTTGGTCGTTCGGCGAACTGTTCTCGGGTGAAAAAACAACCCACAAGAAAAGCAGGCGTTGCAGCCTCAAACGTCGGTAAGTAGGAAGACCTGCAAAAAGGTAAGTTAAGTTTTTTTTAAAATTATTTTTCAGCGATTGATTAATTAAGGGTATTGTTAATGTTTTCTGATTTTTTATTTTTGGAAATTTTTTCTGTGTTTTCTCCTCTGTATTTTTGGTGATATCGGACTCGCACTAAAGTTACCCAGGACTGCAGTTTCCAACACGAATCCTCCAGCAAAGCCGATTTTTATCGACAGGCATATTTTTTTTGCCAATTTTACCCCCTTAAAAAATAGCGGCATTTTTAGTACTATTTTTGCCGTAAAATAATAGAAAAAACCCGCTATCACCAAAAACTGAATTTCTAGCCCAAAGTCTCACTCAGCCCTTTTTTGCACTCTTCTGATTCAGGCCTTCTTTGCACCCCATCTCACTTTCTGTTCCAGTTTTGGCAACAAGGCGTTCAACTATTTGGCCCCACATTCTGAAACAGTATCATTAAGTGACCTCCCTTCCTTCCTTCAAAAGTCTCCTCGTAAGCTGACTCTTGGAGTTTACCTTCGATTCCTGCCCCTAATCCTATATTCTTCTTTTCTCTGTAAAGAGCTTTGGGGGAGATGCGCTATACAAGCACAAGTTGTTGTACGATTCTCAAAATTAAAATACGTTCTAAATGTTTCAAAAAATAGAATGTGTCATTTTTATTAGGAAAAGGCCTTTGTTAATACTGATGATTCCATGAACTATATTGGTCAAATAAAAGGCAAGTTTCAGGATCAGATACTATGGGTGCTTCCTCATTGAGAAATGGCAAAATGGAATGAATCCATAATCTGATGAAGAGGTCGCAAAAATAGCGTATGTAAATTGTATGCTGATTTAATAAATAGAATCAAATACTTAATCTGTTTGGATTATTTTGGAAAATTTGTAGAATTTTCTGTTCCAAAATTCGAGAAAACATTTTTTTTTAAAAAGGTAGAATTTCAATTCACCTGAATATGAATTTCAACTTACCTGAATACAATAGTAACGAGGTTTCAGTATCTGTTCCGAGTTCACTGGTTACTGTACATCCATAAAGACCAGCATCCTGGCTCGTGACATTCTGGATCTGAAGTCGTGCAGAACCAAGTAGTTGTACCCTGCAAAATCACAAAGCAATCACAAACGTAAATACAGATGAGGGAGACCACTGCAAGATATTTTGCAAAAAAATCTCAATCTCCCCATCCCACAGAATTTGACCTATCTCGCACATCCTTCTATCGAAGACGACAATCTGCACATTTTCCACATCATTCAGCCGAGCTAGCACATCCATCCAAAGAAACCTTCAATCACTCTTCCCACAACATTCCACCAATCAAGCACACCCTTTCACAACATTCCACCAATCGAGCACACCCTTTTACACAAACTTCCAATCTCTCCCTCTCACTACATTCATCTGCCTCTTGAATGACTTCAGTTTTAGCTTTCACGTTCCACTACAGTAGATCATGCCAGGGTTTAATCATTCTTTGTGTGACAAAGTGTTTCTTGACAGGTTCTGAACTTGCATTTTATCATTTATATCTGTCCCTTTGGGTCTCAGTTGCAATTTAATTTGAAACAAAGCTCAGGATTTCATGTTCCACTTCGTGTCATATACTCCAATGGTGATTCCTCTCATTCACCTCCTTTCAAGTCCGAAGAGTCCAAAGTTTTCTAACCTTTCCTCATAATTGAGTCTTCTGGCACTAGTGATCAGCCTTGTTGACCTTCCCTGTACCACCTTTAGGGCTTGGATGTACTACTTTTTGTAGATCAATTTTAAATTACTTTAAATATTAACTAAATATCTTCACGATACTGCTGTAGGATACAGAGCTGTGAAAAGTGATTTACCAAAACAATAATCTTGCTGAGCCACATAATCCGTGCCTACCACAGTAACGAAAAGATTTTCATCAAAGTCACAAATGACATCTTTTGTGACTGTGACAAAGGCAAACTATTTCTCTTCGTCCTTCTTGACTTGTCTGCCTAGTCAAGGGTTATGGGGAGCGGGCAGGGAAGTGGAGTTGAGGCCAAGATCAGATCAGCCATAAATGTATTGAATGGCGGAGCAGGCACGAGGGGCCAAATGGCCTACTCCTACTCCTATTTCTGATGTTCTATCCTTCTCCAATGCCTCTCCACCATCATCCAGCTGGGTGGGACTGCATTCACCTCGTTCCATTCTTATCTATCTAATCGTAGCCAGAGAATAACCTGCAAAGGCTTCTCTTCCCACTCCCGCATCATTACCTCTGGTGTCCACCAAGGATCTATCTTTAGCCCCCTCCTATTTATCATCTATATGTTACCCCTTGGCGACATCATCTAGAAACACAGCATCAGTTTCCACATGTGCGCTGACTATACCCAGCTCTATCTCACCACCACTTCTCTCGACCCCTTCACAGTCTCTAAATTGTCAGACTGCTTGCTTGACATCCAGTTCTGGATGAGCAGAAATTTTCTCCAATTGAATACTGGGAAGACCGAAGCCATTGTTTTCAGTCCCCGTCACAAACTCGGTTCCTGAGCCACTGACTCCATCCCCCTCCCCAACTCCTGTCTGAGGCTGAACCAGACTGTTCGCAACCTTGGTATCATATTTGACCCTGAAATGAGCTTTCGGCCATATATCCGCAGCTTAACTAAGACCGCCTATTTCCATCTCCGTAACATCGCCCATCTACGCCCTTGGCTCAGCCTATCCGCTGCTGAAACCCTCATCCATGTCTTTATTACCTCTAGGCTTCGCTATTCCAACGTACTCCTGGCTGGCCTCCCACATTCTACCCGACATAAACTAGAAGTGATCCAAAACTCGGCTGCCCGTGTCCCAACTCGTACCAAGTCCCGCTCATCCACCACCTGTGTTCGCTGACCTACATTGGCTTCCGATTAAGCCACGCCTTAATTTCAAAATCCTTATTTCCAAATCCTTCAATGGCCTCGCCACTCCCTATCTCTATAATCTCCTCCAGTTCCACAATGCCCCCCCTGCCCCACCCCACCCCCCCCCCCCAAGATGTCTGCACTCCTCTAATTCTGCCCTCCTGAGCCACCCTGATTATAATCGCTCAACCATTGGTGGCCGTGCCTTCTGTTGCCTGGGCCCCAAGCTCTGGAACTCCCTCCCTAAGCCTCTCCGCCTCTCTACCTCTCTTTCCTCTTTCAAGACGCTCCTTAAAACCTACCTCTTTGACCCAGCACCTGCGATAATTCCGACTGATGCGGCTCGGTGTCAAATTATTATTGCATAATACTCCTGTGAAGCGCCTTGGGACATTTCACTACATTTAAGGCGCTATATAAATACAAGTTGCTGTTGTTGTAAATAGTGGATTGTATTTATGTCCCACGTATGAATTATGAAGGTCCTTTGTGGCTGCACCAAATGATCGAACGTGGTGTGAAAGCGTCCGCCGGTACTGCACAGGCGTGGCTCAGGCAGCTGCACAGATCGGAGCCAGCCAGCGTAGGATGGAAACCAACAGAGAAGTGCAGCGAGAAAATAAAATCGTAGTAAGAGTGGAGAGAAACAGGTAACAAGGACCGATCAAGTGGTGAGAGAAACCGAAATCAGAAAAAAAAATCAGGTGTTGCTGTCGGCTGCGGGACGGAAGTGCCTTTGGATTGGAACAACCGTCGCTCCGAGTCATCAGCGCCGCACCTTGCTGGCGCATCACAACACCCCTCCCCTCAGATAAAGGGGAGGGCCACTGCGTCTCTGCAATATGTTTAGTTTGCACCACTGGGCCACCCGGGAGGGGTTTTGGCTGGGGATAGCGTCCCGGTACCCAAGCTGCCCAGCTGAACCCGTGGCCACCATTATCGGGCCTACCGCGGAGTCGGCCGACAATTAAAATAAAACGGAGGCGCCGACAGCAGGCCCTCCCCTTGAAAGGCGGACGTACCGCCCAGACGCACGCAGCTTCCTGCGGGGGAAAGCTGTCAGGGGCATCGATCTGCGGCGGCTCTGCTCCCGTGGGGCAATTTCCCGCGGGGGTCGGCAAGGGGGTCTCCGCCGGGCGGTGTGGGGTCGACGCTTCCCCGACGGGCGGCAGCCACGGGCGACGAGGAAACCCGTTCCCACTGCTCCCGCCCCGGGGGCAATTTAGGACGGGTTGGCCCATCCGTCTGCCCCAGTCCATGAGGCCCATCCGCTCCATTACCGCCTCTCAGAGGCATTAATGGACCTTAAAGAGGGGAAAATTTCAGCCCCGAGAGGTGCTGGACTTCAGAGGTTGTTCAATCACATTGCAAATTAATTATTCACAAATATTTTACTTTCCGTCTAAGTTTAGGCGTTAAATTTGTGAGTTTTAATATCAGTTTTGTATGCTTGAGCGTAAAGAAAAATTGGGACCATTTAACGTAATGTGCATTAGCTTTGCATATGCGGCAGCCCATTCCATGACTTAAAAAATACGACCTAGACTAAAAAACAAACCATTGCATTAGCAGGCAGAAAGCGATTCCACAGTCGCACCTCAGACTATTTTTGGTAGCTACTAAAAGTCCTGGTGACATCAGCAATCTCAGCATTTAACAATTTTAGATGAAAAAACCCACTGCTTACGTAGATTATCCTGAAGAGGCAAATATAAAGCCACACCTAGGGCTCAAGTTTCGGCCTGAGTTGCTCCTATTTTTTTGGAGCAACTAGATTAGAATGGAGTATCTTAGAAATTGCAATTCTCGGCCTTTAGTTTGCTCCAGTTCAAGTCAGTTAGAATAGTTTCATTTTAGAACATTTTTTTTTCCCCAAAAGGGGGCGTTACCAGCCACTTATGCCTGTTTTGCAAGTTTAGGCAGCGAAAACTTACTCCAAACTAACATAGAATGGAGTAAGTGTAGATTTTTGTACGCTCAGAAAAACCTTGCCTACATTTTAGGAATTAGGCGCAGGGAACGGGTGGGTGGGGGGGGGGGGGGAACAAGGCGAGGGAAGGTTACAAGCATTAAACACATGACTTTTACAAATAAAGAGCCATCATCAATAATAAATGATAAATAAATCAATAAATCAACCAATAAATCAATCAAAAAAAATGAATAAAAAAATAATCAATCAATAAATAAAAAATTAAGTTTCTACTCACCGACTGCAGCACCGGGAGCCTTCCAACAGCATGCTGGGACGGGGCCCCCCCCCCCCCAGGAGATGCCGGTCAGGTTGCCGCCGAGGACTTGGGGCGGGCCCCGCCACCGGCGCCGACGCCACTTCGGGTGGGGCCCGCACCCAGAAGATGCCGGACGGGCGGGCTCCGCCGCCGACAAGGTCAGGGCCGTCAGGCCACTCGGCCCGGGATAGGGGCGAAGTCCCTTACCAGGGATAGGGTCGTCGCCCAGAGAAAGGACGCACTGCGAGGGCCTGGAGCTACTGCGCGTGCGCGGAGCTGCCGGCACTGTTTTTGGCGCAGGGCTGTAGCTCCGCCCCCCTCCTGCTGCGCTGCGCCATGCTGGAAACGGGCCTACAGATATCGGAGAATCGCGAGGTAAGTATTCGGCGCAATTTCTGTTCTACAAATTAGGTGGGCCTCTCTGATAGGTACTGTTCTAGTCGGGGTCCGAAACTTGAGCCCTAATTGTTGTTCCAAAACTTAAATAAAACCCCCCAGAGTACAACACTGTCGTGTTTAGCACTTATTTGCAGGAACGGGTTCAGGACTCAAGAATAACCAAAATACAGGTTATTATTTCTGTAATATAGCCACAACCAAGATTAGGAGTCTAAGAATAAAGGGCTGAAGTTTCCCCCGCCTTAAAAAACGGCGCATCTCACAGAGGTCCGCCGACTTCCTGGGAGAAAAAATGCGGCGGAAAGATAACCTGCAATTCTGGCTGATCCTCGGGGCGTCTTCAGCCGCAGCATGGAGCAGGAGAGTGAGAGGGGGTGGAGCTAGGGACGTGCTGGCGAGAGAGAGCTGGCAGGGGGGCGGGGCTAGGGTCCAGCGTCGATTTCAGTGCCGGCAGCGTTGTGCATGTGCGATGGAGCGGTCGCGCATGTGCAATGGTCCATCAGATGCCAGCACCCATCACACACAGCCGCCCCCCCCCACCCACCCTCACCTGCTGCGTTAGCATTCTCCCTCCCCCCCCCCCCCACCCCCTCTGTCTGCCGATTTCAGCCTTCTCACCCCCCTCACTTCAGCACCCACCACCCCCAGCCCCCCACCCCCCGCAGCCTGCCACGTTGAGCATTCTCCACCCTCCTTCCCCTTAGGATGCCGTGTTCTCCCTCCCCTCCTCCCCTATACCAGGCCGAAGGGACTCCCGCATGGACGGCCACTGCCGACTTTAGTTCAAGGTAAGATTTTCTTCAGTTCTTTACATGTTAATTTAATTATTTACTTCAATTATTTATTTTTTATTGAATGCTTATTACTTTTTGTGCTTTGTTTGGTGCTTGGTTGTGCTTTAAATGTCGTCACTTGCGCCGATTCCTTAACTCTAGGTAAGGTTTCTCTGTGCGGACAGAAGTGGACACATACACTGGCCTAAGTTAGTTTGGAGCAACTATTTGTTGGCCAAACACCTAAACAGGCGTAAGTGGCTGGGAACGTCCCCTTTTGAAAAAAAAAACTGAGCTAAAAAAAAACTAACTAACTCACTTACACTGGCGCAAATTAAATGGCCACAATTGCAACTAAAAAGACAGTCCAGAAAAATCAAGTTGCTCCAAAAAAAAATGAGCAACTCCTGGGGAAACTTGGGCCCAATATTAGTGGTAATTATTTCAATTGAAACGTAAAAAAGCAACATTTGTTTTATTAAAAATAGTCTCTTATCACCTTCGTAACTCAATATACAAAAGGTTAGATTTCTTGCTACAGCACAAGATAAACATTGGGAAAACTTCTGACTGTTTGCAGTTTAGAATAACAATAAACCAATACAAAGGGCAGATCTTGCGTCATTTTAGTGTGAAATGTGCAGCATTTGATATACAGCAGGATTTCACAAATCCTCAACCTTTTATATAGGTTCCACATCGCATCATTAAGTGGCAAAACTATTGGAAATGCATTTGGTTCCAGGGTAATGGAGCAGCAAGACTTGAAACATGTGGAAGAGCGAGAGTGTGAGTGTGCAGAGCTTTATAGCTCTACAGTTGCTTTCTTACCGACTTACGAAAAAACACCACACCTAATAGTTCCACTGAACTCTTAATGTAAGCAGCTGTTTCTCCTTCTAGCTTTACTAACTGCTATTAATATGGGACATTGTGTTGCTATGATAGTCCCATAAAAATAAGGTGCGCACAAGTTCTGGTGGTTACAAGTGGCTTAGGTGTTCACAAGGTATCCAGTAGGCCACCTGGCTTGGCAAGACTGGGGGATGGAGGGATAGTAAACATTTGTAAACTGGAAGTTTCTGTTTCCGAGAGATGTAATAGCTTATTTGAGGATTTGGGTCTTTAGGCTGCAGCAGATGAATCCCATTCCATTTTTTGCTCTGTTCGCTCAATTGGTTGCACTGTTCTTTGCAATGAGTGGAAAAAGTGATTTACAGATAAGTAACTGACCAAACTATCTGACACATATGGTGCAGCACTTTACTGGGAAACGTTAGCCAGTTACAGGAACAGCAAACTGGTAGGCAGTTTCTGAGGGATTGATTGGTAAATTTTAACCTGTTTCTAATCAGTTTGGCTTTCAGAATCACACTCAGGACGGTGAATACAAAAATACTAACCATTTAACAGCTGCCAAGGTCTGGGCATAAACTCGAACATCAGCCAAAGGCCGAGTCAAATTTCTCTAAAGTGCTTCAATGAGAAGGTACCAACCTGGAAATTTGGAGTAGGTGGTAATATCAGCTGTAATATTAGTCAGATTTTATCCAATTTACTAATTACCTTAGCAATATTTTCTTCCACGTATTCTTGTGAAGATACTATCATGCATGTCGATCATGTATACTAACTGTATAGTCACATAAGGTATGCCACCAGAGGGCACTGCGGGGGGAGACCCGAGGGTCACCTGCATTCGTGTGCAGGGCCCAGTATAAAAGGCTGCCCACCATGCTTGTGCCTCACTCTGGAGTTACAATAAATGGGACTAAGGTCACACAGCTCAAATACAATACTAGACCTCGTGGAGTCATTCATAAGAGTATTAATGATATAACAGATATTATACGAGTTCTATAAGATAAATACACTAATCCCTCACTCCCAGTGATGAGTCAAGTTTAAAGGGAGTGCAGGTTGGAGATAGGGCTACAACACTGTCGCACCAATTCTCTGACCCCGCACTCACTTCGAGTGTGGGTCTCTGCAGGGTTGATTTAACCTTACCAGTAGGATATTTCCAACCATTAAAACCAAATGATTCACAATGAAAAGAATGCTGCAATGGTTAAGTGTTGTCTGTGGCAAGTTATGAGGTACATCACTGAGCATTAATTCCTCCATGAACACGTGACAACCTCTCACTTTTCCATGTGATAAATATATATGTTACTTATATAATATTTCTAAAACTGCTATCTGCTATCTTATCTGTGTATTTGATTTTGATTATTTAATAATTTTGGAATATTTTTTCCTCAACATGTTTAAGGCAAGTCACATGTTATATCTTGCCATCAAACCGAGTATCCTTTCAGTAATGTCAGAAATTCAGGCCCGCTGGAAACCTGGCGCACCTACCGTTTTTAAAGTGTTTTTCCACCACGCTGGATGAAGTGGCCTAGTTCGTAAAATTTAGTTCTTTGTAAATTTTTTCGGGCGGACTGGGAGTCGGTCATAATGGGGGCGTAAGTGGGGCAGTGTGCAGCAGATAGCCAACGAGAGGGGCGGGAGTGGAGGTGAGACAGAGTCACTGCCGCTGTCAATCGTCAGTGGCAGAGTGGTGATGACGTCATGGTGCGTGTGCGTCACCACGGCTCTCCCCTTCACTTAAAGGGGAGAGCCTTTGCCATTTTAAAACTCCGGTCCACTGGGCCACCAGGGAGGGCCAGCGGCATGGCACCCAAGAGTGGGTGTCAGGCTGCATGTTGGTGGCCCAGCCGAACCCGGGAGCGTTTCGGCCCGACCTGGCAATCGGCCAAAGAAAAAAACATGGCGACCGCGACAGTGCGCCCTCGCCTTTAATGGCCACCGCGCTGTCATGGCGCACACACTTCCAACAAGGTGCACCGACGGAAAAAGCTGTCAGGGGCACCGTGCGGCGGATCAAAGATTTTTCACGGTGAATTTGGCTGGAGGGGCAGGAGTTCGGCGGTGCGCGCTTTGATTACACACTTAGGGTCGGCAGCAGCGAGGCGGAAGTGGGGTCCACCGGAAACCACCCCCACCCCCCGAGGTGAATTTCACTGGCGGCAGCCATTCGACTCGGCTGTTTGGCCACCGCTTTCCGACGGCAAGAGGCGTTTCCTGGAGGTTGAATGTAGACCCCAGGAGGTTCAAATTCATGTAAAGAAAGAACTTGCATTGCTATAGTGCCTTTCATGATCTCAGTATATCCCAAAGTCTTTTACAGTCAATGCGGCACGTTTAAAGTGTAGGTGTGTGTGTGTTGGTGTATGTAGGTGTGTATGTGTACATGTGTGTGTGTACATGTGTGTGTACACGTGTGTGTACATGTGTGTGTGTGTAGGTGTGTGTAGGTGTGTGTGTGTAGGTTTGTGTAGGTGTGTGTGTAGGTGTGTGTGTGTAAGTGTGTGTGTGTGTAGGTGTGTGTGTAGATGTGTGTGTAGATGTGTGTGTAGATGTGTGTGTGTAGATGTGTGTGTGTAGGTTTGTGTGTGTGTGTAAGTGTGTGTGTGTGTAAGTGTGTGTGTGTGTAGGTGTGTGTGTGTGTGTAAGTGTGTGTGTGTGTGTAAGTGTGTGTGTGTGTAAGTGTGTGTGTGTGTAGGTGTGTGTGTAGATGTGTGTGTGTAGATGTGTGTGTGTAGGTTTGTGTGTGTGTAGGTGTGTGTGTGTGTGTAGGTGTGTGTGTGTAGGTGTAGGTGTGTGTGTGTGTGTGTAGGTGTGTGTGTATGTAAGTAGGTGTGCGTAGGTAGGTGTGTATTTATATAGCGCCTTTATTGTAGTAAAACGTCACAAAGTGCGTCACAGGAGCGTTCTGAAACAAAATTTGACACCGAGCCACATAAGGAAATATTAAGGTAGCTGTAGGTTTTACAGAGTGTTTTAAAGGAGGAAAGAAAGGTAGAGAGGCGGAGAGGTTTAGGGAAAATATTCCAGAATTTAGGGCCCTGGGAGCTGAAGGCATGGCCACCAATGGCTGAGCGATTATAATCAGGGATGCTCAAGAGGGCAGAATTAGAGGAGCGCAGATATCTCGGAGGGTTGTGGGGCTGGAGGAGATTACAGAGATAGGGAGGGGCGAGGCCACGGGGGGATTTGAAAACAAGGATAAGAACTTTAAAATCGAGGAGTTACAGACCACGATCCCCATTCATACCATCATCTCCAAAAATAAAAGATGTGGTATCTCCTAGTATACTGTCCACTATAGGAACATAGCAACAGGAGGAGGTCATTCAGCCCCTTGAGCGTGTTCTGCCATTCAATCAGATCATGTATCTGTATCTTAACTCCATTTACCCATCTTGGTTCCGTAACCCTTAATACCCTTGCCTATCAAAAATCCATCAAGTTTCAATTGACCTCCAGCCTCAACAGCTTTTTGGGGGGGGTGGGGGGAGTTGGAGATTTTACTACTACAACAACTTGTATTTATATAGCACCTTTAATGTAGTGAAACGTCCCAAGACACTTCACAGGAGTATTATGAGATAAAAAATTTGACACTGAGCCACATAAGTAGAAATTAGCGCAGATGACCAAAAGCTTGGTTAAAGAGGTATGTTTTAAGGAGCATCTTGAAGGAGGAAAGAGAGTTAGAGAGGCAGAGAGGTTTAGGCAGGGAGTTCCAGAGCTTGGGGCCCAGGCAACAGAAGGCACGGCCACCGATGGTTGAGCGATTATAATCAGGGATGCTCAAGAGGGCAGAATTGGAGGAGCGCAGATATCTCGGAGGGGTTATGGGGCTGGAGGAGATTACAGAGATAGGGAGAGGTAAGGCCATGGAAGGATTTGAAAACAAGGATGAGAATTTTGAAATTGAGGTGTTGTTTAACCGGAAGCCAATGTAGGTCAGCGAGCACAGGGGTGATGGGTGAGCGGGACTTGGTGTGAGTTAGGACACGGGCTGTCGAGTTCTGGATCACCTCTAGATTACATAGGGTAGAATGTGGAAGGCCAGCCAGGAATGCATTGGAACAGTCAGGTCTGGAGGTAACAAAGGCAAGGATGAGGGCTTCAGCAGCAGATGAGCTGAGGCAAGGGCGTAGATGGGCGATGTTACGGAGGTGGAAATAGTCAGTCTTAGTTATGCTGAGGATATGTGGCCAAAAGCTCATTGCAGGGTCAAATATGACACCAAGGTTGCGAACAGTCTGGTTCAGCCTCAGAGAGAAGTTAATGACTAGGGAACGGAGTTTGTGGCGGGGACCGAAAACAATGGTTTCGGTCTTCCCAATATTCAATTGGAGAAAATTTCTGCTCATGCAGAACTGGATGTCGGACAAGCAGTCTGACAATTTAGAGAGAAGTGATAGTGAGGTAGAGCCGGGTGTAATCAGCGTACATGTGGAAACTGACGCTGTGTTTTTGGATGATATCGTCAAGGTGTAACATGTAGATGAGAAATAGGAGGGGGCCAAGGATAGATTCTTGGGGGACACCAGAGGTAATGAAGAGAAGCCATAGCAGGTGATTCTCTGACTACGATTAGATAGCTAAGAGTGGAACCAGGCGAGTGCAGTCCCACCCAGCTGGACGGCGGTGGAGAGGCATTGGAGAAGGATGGAGTGGTCAACCGTGTCAAAGGCTGCAGACAAGTCAAGAAGGATGTGGAGGCATAGTTTGCCTTTGTCACAGTCACAAAGGATGCCATTTGTGACTTTGACGAGAGCGTTTCAGTATTGCGGCAGGCGCAGAAACCGGATTGGAGGGATTCAAACATGGAATTTCAGGAAAGAAAGGCACGGATTTTGGAGCCGACAACATGTTCGTTCAAGGACTTTGGAGAGGAAAGGGAGGTTGGAGATGTCGCGGTAGCTTGAGAGCTCAGTGGGGTCAAGGGTTGTTCTTTTAAGGAGAGGAGCGATGACGGCAGATTTGAGACAGAGGGGGACAGTACCTGAGAGAGAGAACTGTTAACAATGTCAGCTAACATGGGAGCCAAAAAAGGAGGTTGGGTCGTCAACAGTTTGGTGGGAATAGGGTCAAGGGAGCATGAAGTGGGTCTCATGGACAGGATGAGCTCGGTAAGGTCATGAGGGGAGATCGGAGAGAAACTGGAGAAAGATGTGAGATGAGGGCAGGGGGCATCCTTCGAGGACATTTGGCCCGGTGGGCTAGGAGAAGGAAATTAAGAGGCAGAGGCGGCCGAACGGATGGTCTCAATTTTAGAGACAAAGAAATCCATGAGCTCCTCATACTTATTGTTGGAGGTGTTGTGGAGGAGACAGGGGAGAGGGGTTTAAAAAGACGGTTAGCAGTGGAGAATAGAAGCCGTGGTTTATCTTTGCATTCCAGAATGATTCTGGAATAGTGAGCGATTGTGACAGAGGACAGCAGGCTCCGATAGTGCTTTATGTGGCCCAGCCAGATCTGGCTGTGAATGGCTAAACCAGTTGTCCACCATATCCGTTCAAGTCTACGCCCCTCGGACTTAAGGCAGCGAAGTGCTTCCTGACATCACCCCTGAATGGCCTAGCTCGAATATTAAGGTTATGCCCTTCTTCTGGGCTCCCCCACCAGAGGAAATATAGTTTCTCTCCATCTACTGTATCAAATCCTATAATCTTCTTAAACACCTTAATTAGAGCACCCCTTAATCTTCTATCGTGAGGGAATATACCCCTGAATTCATCCCACTAGAAAGGACATAAGTACAGATTGCACTTCACTGTTGCAGTCAACTGCTATGATGTCACAATAATAAAATCCTATTTATTAACATCTGTAGATGCAACATACGAGCTTCGTGAAAGTCTGGTTTATGTAACCCTGAACAGTGGACTGTTATAAATGACCAAACTTATGACTGAGGGCTTCGACTAGGGAATAAAATAACTGCAAACAGTACTTACTGAATGGCAGTACTGTTACTGAAAAACAGAAACCAAATAAGTGTAATAAGATTAGTCAAGGAGATACTTAAAACTGAGATAAGATCGACAGTATGGCTAAGAAATCAGTAGATTGAAACTCGGTGGCTCAGTTGTCAGCTATATTGATGGTAAACTCACCCCCTTACACACAACTCCCTCACACACACACTTTTTAAATAAAAGTTACAGAAGTTTTCTTGGATTATGATTTATGGTCTGTCATTTTCTGAGCCTGCAAACACTTATTTAAACAATTTGCATGGGTGGCGTCAGATTGGATTGAGGACAGCACCTTGCTTAGATTCTGTATAACAGGTCATTGCTGAAAAAAAATTAAACCATAACCCAATCATAAAATACCAGGCACTACACAAATTAATGTGTGGCTGACACTTCTTACTGAAACTTACAGAACAAACATAGAAGATACAGCAGCTAAAGCATGTCAAGAACTTGAATTGCACAGCTCAATATAATTACAATTAATAAGCTCAATATAAATAAGGACATAAAATGTTATTGGTAAATAATGAACTAAATGAAAGAAGCACTTGCATTTACATTACATCTTCTCATCCAGCTGGCTTTCCCTTTGGCAATGGATTTGCTGAACTCGCACTGTGCTTTGATGTGCATCGTCCATTTATATCAGTGAGCTGAATGCACAGTGCATTTCCCGCGGGAAAATCGGGAATGCATTGGTGCCAGAGCACTGCACCAACAATGACTGTAATATTGAAATTAGAACCTTACGTACTTTGTGCGCGAGAACATTAGACTGGTTTCAGAGGCTAGTTGTGATAATTGGCAGGGATATGATGAAAGTGATTCCAAGCCCGATTTCTCTTTCTCTAACCAGCAGGATTAACATTTCTGGTTGGAAAGTCGACAACAATTTGTTAAGGTAATGGGGACTGTTTGTGAATGAGGATTATGCATAGTATACAGTAATGGAGATAAAGTATGAATGGGGATGAAACATAGGGTGAATATGTACATAGATGATGTGTTGATAAGAATGAAGCAGATAGAGACTTGTCTTCAGCACTCTTAGCACAGAGCTTCGTGATGGCTGGGAATGTTGGGTTTAAGGCGCATATACCGCCTTTATTATCCCTGCATTAAAATGAGAGGTGCGTGCCTGAATTCCTGATGTATGTGCCCATCACATGACGTTCTGTGAAGCTGCTGTTTAATCCTCATTCATACGTTACCTTTCAAAAAAATATTCCCCCCCTCTCCCCCCACTACATATTTGATTAAAGAAAGACTTGCATTTATATAGCGCCTTTCACGACCGCCAGACGTCTCAAAGTGCTTTACAGCCAATTAAGTACTTTTGGAGTGTAGTCACTGCTGCAACTGCAATATTGACTGTATTTCAATACGAGTAATGAGTTTATTTTGTATTTATTTTCACGAGAGAAAAGGAAAGGGCAGCACCATGAACAGAAGGTACTCATTGCAGGCTTTCCACCCCCCGCCCCCGCACTCAAGTGCATTTTTGTACCTACCGGTAGTTCCTTCCTCTTCTTCTTAGGCAGTCCCTCAGAGTCGAGGATGACTTGCTTCCACACTAAAAATGAGTTCTGAGGTGACTGAAGAGTCGAATGCGGGACCTACACTCTCTGTCACAGGTGGGGCAGATGGTGGTTGGAGGAACGGGAGGTTGGGGAGCCTGGGTTGCTGTGTGCTCTTTCCGCTGTCGACGCTTGGCTTCAGCTTGTTCTCAGCGAAGATACTCGAGGTGTTCAGCAGCTTCCCGGATGCTTTTCCTCCACTTTGGGCGGTCTGGGGCCAGAGATTCCCAGGTGTCGATGGGGATGTTGCACTTTTTCAAGGAGGCTTTGAGGGTGTCCTTGAAGTGTTTCCTCTGCCCACCTGGGATTCGTTTGCCGTGTCAGAGCTCAGAGTAGAGCGCTTGTTTTAGGAGTTTCATGTCAGGCATGTGGACGACGTGTCCTGTCTAACGGAGCTGATCGAGTGTGGTCAATGCTTCGATGCTGGGGATGTTGGCCTGAGCGAGAACACTGACATTGGTGCGTCTATTCTCCCAGTGGATTTGCAGGATCTTGCAGAGGCAGCGTTGGTGGTACTTCTCCAGTGCTTTGAGATGCCTGCTGTACATTGTCCATGTCTCTGAACCATATAGGAGGGCAGGCATCACTACTGCTCTGTAGACCATGAGCTTGGTGCAGGGTTTGAGGTCCTGCTCTTCAAACACTCTCTTCCTCAGGTGACCGAAGGCTGCACTGGCACATTGGAGGTGGTGTTGGACCTCATTGTCGATGTCTGCCCTTGTTGACAGTAGGCTCCCGAGGTGTGGAAAATGGTCCAAGTTGTCCAAGGCCTCATCGTGGATTTTAATAATCGGGAGGGGGTGGCATTGCTGTGAGGCAGGGGCAGGTTGGTAGAGGACATTTATTTTATGGATGTTTAGTGTAAGGCCCATGCTCTCGTACGCCTCGGTGAAGGTATTGATGATGGCTTGGAGTTCGGCTTCGAGTGTGCGCAGATGAAAGCGCCATCCGCGTACTGTAGTTCAATGACGGAGGATGGGACGACCTTGGATCTGGACTGGAGGTGGTGGAGGTTGAACAGGTTCCCATTGGTTCTATAGTTTAGTTCCACTCCAGCGGGGAGCTTGTTGAGAGTGAGATAAAGCATTGCAGCGAGGTAAATCAAGAAGAGCGTTGGTGCGATGACGCAGCCCTGCTTGACCCCGGTCCAAACATGGATTGGGTCTGTGGTAGATCCATTGGTCAGGATCACTGCTTGCATGTCATTGTGGAGCAGGCGGAGGATAAGAACATAAGAACATAAGAAATAAGAGCAGGAGTAAGCCATACGGTCCCTTGAGCCTGCTCCGACATAAGAACATAAGAACATAAGAATTAGGAACAGGAGTAGACCATCTAGCCCCTCGAGGCTGCTCCGCCATTCAATAAGATCATGGCTGATCTGGTCGTGGACTCAGCTCCACTTACCCGCCCTCTCCCCGTAACCCTTAATTCCCTTATTGCTTAAAAATCTATCTATCTTTGACTTGAAAACATTCAATGAGCCAGCCTCAACTGCTTCCTTGGGCAGAGAATTCCACAGATTCACAACCCTCTGGGAGAAGAAATTCTTTCTCAACTCGGTTTTAAATTGGCTCCTCCATATTTTGAGACTGTGCCCTCTAGTTCTAGTCTCCCCCACCAATGGAAACAATCTCTCTGCCTCTATCTTGTCTATCCCTTTCATGATTTTAAATGTTTCTCGAAGATCACCCCTCATCCTTCTGAACTCCAAGGAGTAAAGACCCAGTCTACTCAATCTATCATCATAAGGTAACCCCCTCATTTCTCGAATCAGCCTAGTGAATCGTCTCTGTACCCCTTCCAAAGCTAGTATATCCTTCCTTAAGTAAGGTGACCAAAACTGCACACAGTACTCCAGGTGCGGCCTTACCAATACCTTATAGAGTTGCAGCAACACCTCCCTGCTTTTGTACTCCATCCCTTTCGCAATGAAGGCCAACATTCCATTTGCCTTCCTGATTACCTGCTGCACCTGCAAACTAACCTTTTGGGATTGGCCTTCCGCGAGAGGTGGGCACCGGAGGGACTGGAGTGCATCATCACGCCCGGCAACCAAATTTTAATTTTATTTTACGTTTTAAAGTTTAATTTGTTTTAATTGCCGGTGCTTTTAGTGTCCCCCTCCCCTTTTATAGGGGGCACTGGAAAAAATTTGATTTTAGCGCCCAAAAAAAACCCAAAAAAAAAAGAAAAACACAAAAAAAAAGGAGAAAAAAAAGGGCCTTGTAATTGTCTGGTGTGTCACCCAGGTCGGGTGGCACGGTTTAATGTTTTTTTGTTTTGCAGATAAACTCCAAAAAGAGTTTCATGCACAAGGACCCCCAGGTCCCTCTGCACCACAGCATGTTGTAATTTCTCCCCATTCAAATAATATTCCCTTTTACTGTTTTTTTTCCCAAGGTGGATGACCTCACACTTTCCGACATTGTATTCCATCTGCCAAACGTTAGCCCATTCGCTTAACCTATCCAAATCTCCTTGCAGCCTCTCTGAGTCCTCTACACAACCCGCTTTCCCACTAATCTTAGTGTCATCTGCAAATTTTGTTGTACTACACTCTGTCCCCTCTTCTAGGTCATCTATGTATATTGTAAACAGTTGTGGTCCCAGTACTGATCCCTGTGGCACACCACTAACCACTGATTTCCAACCGGAAAAGGACCCATTTATCCCGACTCTCTGCTTTCTGTTCGCCAGCCAATTCGCTATCCATGCGAATACATTTCCTCCGACTCCGCGTACCTTATTCTTCTGCAGTAACCTTTTGTGTGGCACCTTATCGAATGCCTTTTGGAAATCTAAATACACCACATCCATCGGTACACCTCTATCCACCATGCCCGTTATATCCTCAAAGAATTCCAGTAAGTTAGTTAAACATGATTTCCCCTTCATGAATCCATGCTGCGTCTGCTTGATTGCACTATTCCTATCCAGATGTCCCGCTATTTCTTCCTTAATGATAGTTTCAAGTATTTTCCCCACTACAGATGTTAAACTAACCGGCCTATAGTTACCTGCCTTTTGCCTGCCCCCTTTTTTTAAACAGAGGCGTTACATTAGCTGCTCTCCAATCCACTGGTACCTCCCCAGAGTCCAGAGAATTTTGGTAGATTATAACAAATGCATCTGCTATAACTTTCGCCATCTATTTTAATACCCTGGGATGCATTTCATCAGGACCAGGGGACTTGTCTACCTTCAGTCCCATTAGTCTGTCCAGCACTACCTCCCTAGTGATAGTGATCATCTCAAGGTCCTCCCTTCCCACATTCCTATGACCAGCAATTTTTGGCATGGTTTTTGTGTCTTCCACTGTGAAGACAGAAGCAAAATAATTGTTTAAGGTCTCAGCCATTTCCACATTTCCCATTATTAAATCCCCCTTTTCATCTTCTAAGGGACCAATATTTACTTTAGTCACTCTTTTCCGTTTTATATATCTGTAAAAGCTTTTACTATCTGTTTTTATGTTTTGCGCAAGTTTACCTTCGTAATCTATCTTCCCTTTCTTTATTGCTTTTTTAGTCATTCTTTGCTGTTGCTTAAAATTTTCCCAATCCTCTAGTTTCCCACTAACCTTGGCCACCTTATACGCATTGGTCTTTGATTTGATACTTTCCTTTATTTCCTTGGTTATCCACGGCTGGTTATTTCTTCTCTTGCCGCCCTTCTTTTTCACTGGAATATATTTTTGTTGCGCATTATGAAAGAGCTCCTTAAAAGTCCTCCACTGTTCCTCAATTGTGCCACCGTTTAGTCCTTGTTTCCAATCTACTTTCGCCAACTCTGCCCTCATCCCACAGTAGTCCCCTTTGTTTAAGCACAGTACGCTCGTTTCTGACACAACTTCCTCATCCTCAATCTGTATTACAAATTCAACCATATTGTGATCACTCATTCTGAGAGGATCTTTTACGAGGAGATCTTTTAAATACGATCATGGCTGATCCGATCATGGACTCGGGTCCACTTCCCTGTCCATTCCCCATAACCCCTTAGTCCCTTATCAGTTAAGAAACTGTCTATCTCTGTCTTAAATTAATTCAATGTCCCAGCTTCCACAGCACTCTGAGGCAGCGAATTCTACAGATTTACAACCGTCTGAGAAAAAATTTCTCCTCATCTCAGTTTTAAATGGGCGGCTCCTTATTCTAAGATTATGCCCCTTAATTCTAGTCTCCCCTATTAGTGGAAACATCCTCTCTGCATCCACCTTGTCAAGCCCCCTCATAATCTTATACGTTTCAATAAGATCACCTCTCATTTTTCGGAATTCCAATGAGTAGTGGCCCAACCTACTCAGCCTTTCCTCATAAGTCAACCCCCTTACCTCCGGAATCAACCTAGTGAACCTTCTCTGAACTGCCTCCAGAGCAAGTATATCCTTTCTTAAAAATGGAAACCAAAACTGCACGCAGTATGGTGACAAACTTTTGAGGGCAGCCGAATCTGAGCGGGACGCTCCATAATCCCTCAAGGTTGACAATGTTGAAGGCTGTTGTGAGGTCAAAGAAGGCCATGTAGAAGGGTTGGTGCTGTTCCCTGCGTTTCTCTTGTATTTGCTGTGCAGTGAAGATCATGTCCATTGTGCCCCTTGGTGAGCAGAATCTGCATTGTGACTCTGGGAAGAGCTCTTCAGCCACAGAGAGAAGGCGGTTGAGGAGGATTCTAGCGATGATTTTCCCAGTGGTCGACAGCAGGGAGATTCCTCTGTAGTTACCGCAGTCGGACTTGTCACCTTTCTTGAAAATGGTTACGATTACAGCGTCTCTGAGATCTCCTGGCATGATCTCCTCCTTCCAGACAAGAGAGATGAGGTCATGGATCCGCGCCAGTGGTGCTTCTCCGCCATGTTTTAGTGCTTTGCAGGGATTCTATCTGCTCCTGATGCCTTGTCATTCTTCAGTTGTCGGATGGCCTTTTCAATCTCGTGCCGGGCTGGGGTTGTGCTGAGATGGTGGCGGGTGACATGCTGCGGGACACTCACGTCAAGGACACTCACGTTGAATACAGAGTCTCGGTTAAGGAGATCCTCGAAGTGCTCCCTCCAGCAGGTACTGACTGCCTTTGTCATCACCATCAACATTGTCCCAAAACAGCGACGACAACAGAAACAATGCCACAGGAGCACTCAACGATCCTGCTAAGAAAGCCCTATTCAGCCAGCGCCTCGCTACCAACCTGACGACTCCCAGTGACCCAGAGACGCAGAGTGCCCACAGCGCCTAATCTGCCCTCAAGGCCTCCATAATCAGCACCTGCGAAGAGATGCTCTGTCACTCGACCAGGAAGCAACAAGACTGGTTCGACGAGAACGACCAGGAGATGCAGGAGCTAATATGCTGCAAGCGCAAGACATTCTTGGACTGGAAACAGCAACGCAACTCAAGGGCAAGAAAGCAGTTCTACAGACGTCTGAAGGCCGAGGTCCAACAGAAAACCCACGACCTAAAGAACTGATGGTGGGTGGAGAAAGCTCAAGAAATCCAGCAGCTGGCCGACAACCACAATATGCGAGGATTCTTTAGCACCCAAGCACCCAAGGCCCTACCCCACTGCTGGCCAAGAATGGAGAAGTGCTCAAGGACCTAATTTATAGTAGCAACCTGTAACTGCGAACGTGGCAGCCAATTTGCACAAAGCAAGCTCCCACAAACAGCATTGTGATACAAACCAGATAATCTATTTTAGGGACGTTGATTGAGGGATAAATATTGGCCAGGACACCAGGAATAACTCCCCTGCTCTTCTTCGAAATAGTGCCATGGGATCTTTTACTTCCACCTGAGAGAGCAGACTGGCCACGGTTTAATGTCTCATCCAAAAGACGGCACCTCTGACAGTGCAGTGCTCCCTCAGCACTGCACTAGAGTGTCACCCTAGATTTTTGTGCTTAAGTCCATGAAGTCGGACTTGAACCCACAACCTTCGTGACTCAGAGAGCTACGGCTGACTCTGACAACGATGGCGATTGGTGTGGTTCTGTTCACCTTGGTGGATGCTGAGCCGCTGACCCAGGGTTGGAGGTGAATCGAGAGCCACTATCCCATTGGCACGGATCGTTGCTGCGCCCGTCTGGGGCATTTTTCCCGGCGCCTGCGGGTTTGGAGAGGTGCCCAGTTTGTTCTGAAGTTTCCGATCCTAATGAATGGAGTTGCTCTGGGATGGAACCGATGTCACTGGAGTGGGGTGGAAAGGAAATCCAAACACTGCAGCCCCATGATGCCGAAACATTGACTGCGTTTCAACATGAGTAATGAATTTATTTTGTATTTGTTTTCATGAGAGGAAAGGGAAGGGCAGCACTTTGAACAGAAGGAACTCGTTGCAGGCTATTTTTTTCCCTCTTGAAGTGCATTTTTATGCCTAATTTATAGTAGCAACCTGTAACAGCAAATTATGTGGCCTGTAATTTAAAGCAAAGTTAAACAAAATCAGATTTTCTGGTGGGGTCCCACAAGCTGGCAACGGAAGAAGCAATACTGACTTGGCTTCCTAGCGCTAGAAACCTTCACAGCAGAGAAGCTGTTATATACATAGCAACCATCAGTAACCTCCAGCTGACCTCAAGCACCCCCCACTGCTCCCGCAATCAAACTGGAGCTCGGCTGTGACTTTGCTGTGCATTACTTTAAACCAACCCGCCAATTTTCTTTTTTCACCCAGGTACAGACCTCAGGAACGTGCTTGTTTTAGATTGTTACGAGGTCTATTTTACATCGATACAAAGCAGCTATGGTTACGTGCGGGCCTCCCGAAAAACGGCTCCAAATGTGGGGGAGAAGCGGAGCCGAAAGCAGGGAGAGCTAGGGTTGGCAAAGGCTGCCCCGTTTGGCCTCTGTAGATATTGTTCTTTTCCGCGATCACCACAGCCTAAATTGGGCGATTTCACCAAGAGCATGTGCCCCGAGCTGCTTTTCAAACTGGCTCTGTATCACAAACACAGGATAAAACTCAACTTTTCTTTGCTGTGGAAGGCTATTTTAAAACAGAAAGCTTGGGAGTTTCCCCCATGTAATGCAGATCAAAAACACCACGTCGATCAGCGATCCTCTCTTCCACCATTTATTTCCTTCTCTATTTTTGAAATCTGTTCTCAGGAGGTAGGCAACATCACAATTATTGTCCATTTGCAGATGATTTAAAATTGGCCGTGTGGTTGACAGTGAGGAGGAAAGCTGTAGACTGCAGGAAGATATCGATGGACTGGGCATTTAGGCAGAAAAGTGGCAAATTAATTTCATTCCGGAAAAGTGCATTTGGGGAGGGGCAACAAGCAAGGGAATACACAATAAATGCGAGGACACTGAGAAGTGTAGAGGAACAGAGGGACCTTGGAGTGCATGTCCACAGATCCTTAAAAGGTAGCAGGCCAGGTCGATAAGGTAGTTAAAAAGGCATACGGAATGTTTTCCTTTGTTAGCCGAGGCATAGAATACAAGAGCAGGAATGTTACGCTAGAACTGTATACAACACTGGTTAGGCCACAGCTTCAGTACTGTGTGCAATTCTGGTCACCACATTGCAGGAAGGATGTGACTGCACTAGAAAGGGTGCAGAGGAGATTTACGAGGATGTTGCCAGGACTGGAAAATTTTAGCTGTGAGGAAAGATTGGATAGGCTGGGGTTGGTTTCCTTGGAACAGAGGAGGCTGAGGGGGGGGGGGGGATTTAATTGAGGTGTATAAAATTATGTGGGGCCTAGATAGAGTGGATAGGAAGGACCTGTTTCCCTTAGCAGAGGGGCATAGATTTAAAGTAGTTGGTGGAAGGATTAGAGGGGAGATGAGGAAACATTGCTTCACCCAGAGGGTGGTGGGGGTCTGGAACTCACTGCCTGAAAGGGTGGTAGAGGCAGAAAACCTCATCACATTTAAAAGTACTTGGATGTGCACTTACAGAGCCGTAAACTACAGGGCTACGGACCTAGTGCTGGAAGGTAGGATTAGGTTGGGTAGCTCTTTTTCGACCAGCACAGGCATGATGGGCTGAATGGCCTCCTTCTGTGTTGTAATTTTCTCCGATTCTCTGATTCTTTAGTTGCCCTGGCAAAGTTGTTGGTGGGCTTTCCACTTGAACCCCTGTGGTCCTTGTAGTGACGGTGCTCCCACAGTGGTGTTAGCTGGGGATTTCCAGGGTATTGATCCAGCGATGATGAAGAAACAATATTATAGGGCCCAAGTTTCAACTGGATTTGCTCCTATTTTTTTGGAGCAACTAGTTTTTTTTGGAGTATTCTGGAAATTGCAATTCTCCACATTTAGTTTGCTCCAGTTTGAGTGAGTTATTTTAGTTTCATTTTAGTTCCGTTTTTTTTTCCAAAAGGGGAAGTATCCAGCCACTTACGCCTGTTTTGCAAGTTTAGACTGTGAAAAGTTACTCCAAACTAACTTAGAATGGAGTAAGTGTCCACTTTTGTACACCACGAAAAACCTTGTGTAGAGTTAAGAAATCAGCGCAGCTAGCCAGAGATTTGGGAGGGCGGGGGGGGTCTTGCCCCCAATCTATTTGCTTTCCTGCTACCCCTGTCCCTCCGAGCATCTCCGAGACAGTCCCAAGAAACACTCGATGACCTCAGCCAGTGAGAGCGATCGACATCTTCCTTCTTGATGGTCTCTTTTGCCAGCTCCTTCTCCCTTTCTTGTTTGCCGTCTCCAGGTCCGAACTCAGGATCTCCTTCTCCTCCGCATAGTCGGTCACCCGCTCCAGGAGCATATTCGGCCAGGGCTAGGGGCGGTGTGCTTCGGGCACCTCCCACACAGCCTGCAGCAGACACACACAGGATCTGGGGGTGAGCAGCTACTGCGCACGCGCGCAGCTGCCGGCAGTCTTTTAGGTGCAGGGCTGTAGCTCTGCCGCTCGCTGTTGCTGCTACGCTTTGCCGAGGCCACAGGAGGCCTCATGGAAGTCGAGAATAGCAAGGTAGGAAACAGGAGCGCTTTTTGTTCCAGGAAATCGGCGGATCTCTCAGAGGTACGCCGTTCTAAACCTCAACTGAAACTTGAGCCCAAAACATCTAAGTCAGCATGGTGTGTGACTTGGAGAGCTTCTTAGAGCTGATGATGTTCTCTGCATTGTAAAGCATTTGGAGATGTCATTCCCCAAGTGAGCAACATTATCTGAATGCAAATTGTTGGATGCAAATGAAAGCTCAAAGGGACAACGAGCTAATCAAAAAAATGACAAATCCTTTCTAGGCTTATGAACGCACAACGTAATTTGTAACACGGGACAAAATAAATCACAACATTACTTGCACATCATGTCATCATAATAACCATAGAAATATAGAAAATAGGTGCAGGAGTAGGCCATTCGGCCCTTCGAGCCTGCAGCACTATTCAATATGATCATCACTGATCATGCAACTTCAGTACCCCATTCCTGCTTTCTCTCCATACCCCTTGATTCCTTCAGCCGTAAGGGCCATATCTAACTCCCTTTTGAATATATCTAACGAACTGGCCTCAACAACTTTCTGTGGTAGAGAATTCCACAGGTTCACAATTCTCTGAGTGAAGAAGTTTCTCCTTATCTCGGTCCTAAATGACTTACCACTTATCCTTCAACTGTGATCCATGGTTCTGGACTTCCCCAACATTGGGAACATTCTTCCTGCATCTAACCTCTACAATCCCGTCAGAATTTTATTTGTTTCTATGAGATACCCTCTCATTCTTCTAAATTCCAGTGAATATAACCCTAGTCGATCCAGTTTTTCTTCAGATGTCAGTTCTACCATCCTGGGAATCAGTCTGGTGAACCTTCGCTGCACTCCCTCAATAGCAAGAATGACCTTCCTCAGATTAGGAGACCAAAACTGTACACAATATTCAAGGTGTGGCCTCACCAAAGCCCCGAACAACTGCAGTAAGACCTCCCTGCTCCTATACTCAAATCCTCTCGCTATGAAGGCCAACATGCCATTTGCCTTCTTCACTGCCTGTTGTACCTGCATGCCAACTTTCAATGACTGATGTACCATGATACCCAGGTCTCGTTGCACCTCCCCTTTTCCTAATCTGTCATTATTCAGATAATATTCTGCTTCCCTGTTTTTGCCACCAAAGTGGTTAACCTCACATTTATCTACATTATACTGCATCTGCCATGCATTTGCCCACTCACCTAACCTGTCCAAGTCACCCTGCAACCTCTTAGCATCCTCCTCACAGCTCACACTACCACCCAGTTTAGTATCATCTGCAAACTTGGAGATATTACATTCAATTCCTTCATCTAAATCATTAATGTATATTGTAAATAGCTGGTGGCCCAGCACAGAACCTTGCTGTACCCCACTAGTCACTGCCTGCCATTCTGAAAAGGACCCGTTTACTCCTACTCTTTGCTTCTTGTCTGCCAACCAGGGGATCAGCAGAGGCCTATAAAAGGCTGCGAGAGGCAGCGGGAGTTCGTGGTCGCTGAGGCGTGAGTCCGGGGATCAGCAGAGGCCTATAAAAGGCCGCGAGAGGCAGCGGGTTTTCGTGGTCGCTGAGGCGTGAGTCCGGGGATCAGCAGAGGCCTATAAAAGGCCGCGAGAGGCAGCGGGAGTTCGTGGTCGCTGAGGCGTGAGTCCGGGGATCAGCAGAGGCCTATAAAAGGCCGCGAGAGGCGTCGGGAGTTCGTTGGTGAGGTGTACTTGTGCAGCTACAGGGAGAAGGCAAAAAAGAAGTAGAAAGAAACAGAAAGGTGACGTCACAGCCTAGGGGGTAAGTGATTGACTGGTGATTGGTGAGTAGCTTTTCTTTTTCTTTTTTATATCAGTCAGTAACTTTTAACATTGTTGTTGCCAATTTAAGTGTATCGAAGGGTCAAGTCATGGCAGGAGAGCTCGGTCGGGTGTTATGCTCCTCCTGTACCATGTGGGAACTCAGGGACACTTCCGGTGTCCCTGACGACTACGTGTGCGGGAAGTGTATCCGCCTCGAGCTCCTGACGGTCCGCATTGCGGAGTTGGAGCTGAGGGTGGATTCACTCTGGAGCATCCACGATGCTGAGAATGACGTGAGTAGCACGTGTAGCGAGTTGATCTTACCGCAGGAGAAGGGTCCACAGCCAGATAGGGAATGGAAGACCAGCAGGAAGAGTAGTGCAAGGAAGGTAGTGCAGGGGTCCCCTGTGGTCATCCCCCTGCAAAACAGATACACCACTTTGAGTACTGTTAGGGGAGGATGACTCATCAGGGGAGGGCAGCAGCAGCCAAGTTCATGGCACCGTGGCTGGCTCTGTTGCACAGGAGGGCAGGAAAAAGAGTGGGAGAGCGATAGTGATGGGGATTCAATGGTGAGGGGAATAGATAGGCGTTTCTACGACCGCAACCGAGATTCCAGGATGGTATGTTGCCTCCCTGGTGCAAGGGTCAAGGATGTCTCGGAGCGGGTGCAGGACATTCTGAAAAGGGAGGAAGAACAGCCAATTGTCGTGGTGCACATTGGTACCAACGACATCGGTAAAAAAAGGGATGAGATCCTACGAAACGAATTTAAGGAGCTAGGAGCTAAATTAAAAAGTAGGACCTCAAAAGTAGTAAACTTGGGATTGCTACCAGTGCCACGTGCTAGTCAGAGTAGGAATCGCAGGATAGCGCAGATGAATATGTGGCTTGAGCAGTGGTGCAGCAGGGAGGGATTCAAATTCCTGGGGCATTGGAACCGGTTCTGGGGGAGGTGGGACCAGTACAGACCGGACGGTCTGCACCTGGGCAGGACCGGAACCAATGTCCTAGGGGGAGTGTTTTCAAGTGCTGTTGGGGAGGAGTTAAACTAATATGGCAGGGGGATGGGAACCAATGCAGGGAGACAGAAGGAGACAAAAGCAAAAGACAGAAAGGAGATGAGGAAAAGTGGAGGGCAGAGAAACCCAAGGCAAAGAACAAAAAGGGCCACTGTACAGCAAAATTCTAAAAGGACAAACCGTGTTAACAAAACAAGCCTGAAGGCTTTGTGTCTTAATGCAAGGAGTATCCACAATAAGCTGGATGAATTAACTGTGCAAATAGATGTTAACAAATATGATGCGATTGGGATTACAGAGATGTGACTCCAAGATGATCAGGGCTGGGAACTCAACATCCAGGGGTATTCAACATTCAGGAAGGATAGAATAAAAGGAAAAGGAGGTGGGGTAGCATTGCTGGTTAAAGAGGAGATTAATGCAATAGTTAGGAAAGACATTAGCTTGGATGATGTGGAATCTATATGGATAGAGCTGCAGAATACCAAAGGGCAAAAAACATTAGTGGGAGTTGTGTACAGACCTCCAAACAGTAGTAGTGATGTTGGGGAGGGCATCAAACAGGAAATTAGGGGTGCATGCAATAAAGGTGCAGCAGTTATAATGGGTGACTTTAATATGCACATAGATTGAGCGAGCCAAACTGGAAACAATACGGTGGAGGAGGATTTCCTGGAGTGCATAAGGGATGTTTTTCTAGACCAATATGTCGAGGAACCAACTAGGGGGGAGGCCATCTTAGACTGGGTGTTGTGTAATGAGAGAGGATTAATTAGCAATCCCGTTGTGCGAGGCCCCTTGGGGAAGAGTGACCATAATATGGTGGAATTCTGCATTAGGATGGAGAATGAAACAATTAATTCAGAGACCATGGTCCAGAACTTAAAGAAGGGTAACTTTGAAGGTATGAGGCGTGAATTGGCTAGGATAGATTGGCGAATGATACTTAAGGGGTTGATTGTGGATGGGCAATGGCAGACATTTAGGGACCGCATGGATGAACTACAACAATTGTACATTCCTGTCTGGCGTAAAAATAAAAAAGGGAAGGTGGCTCAACCGTGGCTATCAAGGGAAATCAGGGATAGTATTAAAGCCAAGGAAGTGGCATACAAATTGGCCAGAAATAGCAGTGAACCCGGGGACTGGGAGAAATTTAGAACTCAGCAGAGGAGGACAAAGGGTTTGATTAGGGCAGGGAAAATGGAGTACGAGAAGAAGCTTGCAGGGAACATTAAGGCAGATTGCAAAAGTTTCTATAGGTATGTAAAGAAAAAAAGGTTAGTAAAGACAAACGTAGGTCCCCTGCAGTCAGAATCAGGGGAAGTCATAACGGGGAACAAAGAAATGGCAGACCAATTGAACAAGTACTTTGGTTCGGTATTCACTAAGGAGGACACCAACAACCTTCCGGATATAAAAGAGGTCAGAGGGTCTAGTAAGGAGGAGGAACTGAGGGAAATCTTTATTAGTCGGGAAATTGTGTTGGGGAAATTGATGGGATTGAAGGCCGATAAATCTCCAGGGTTTGACGGACTGCATCCCAGAGTACTTAAGGAGGTGGCCTTGGAAATAGCAGATGCATTGAGAGTCATTTTCCAACATTCCATTGATTCTGGATCAGTTCCTATCGAGTGGAGCGTAGCCAATGTAACCCCACTTTTTAAAAAAAGAGGGAGAGAGAAAACAGGGAATTATAGACCGGTCAGCCTGACCTCAGTAGTGGGTAAAATGATGGAATCAATTATTAAGGATGTCATAGCAGTGCATTTGGAAAATGGTGACATGATAGGTCCAAGTCAGCATGAATTTGTGAAAGGGAAATCATGCTTGACAAGCCTTCTGGAATTTTTTGAGGATGTTTCCAGTAAAGTGGACAAGGGAGAACCAGTTGATGTGGTATATTTGGACTTTCAGAAGGCTTTCGACAAGGTCCCACACAAGAGATTAATGTGCAAAGTTAAAGCACATGGGATTGGAGGTAGTGTGCTGATGTGGATTGAGAACTGGTTGCCAGACAGGAAGCAAAGAGTCGGAGTAAGTGGGTACTTTTCAGAACGGCAGGCAGTGACTAGTGGGGTACCGCAAGGTTCTGTGCTGGGGCCCCAGCTGTTTACATTGTACATTAATGATTTAGACGAGGGGATTAAATGTAGTATCTCCAAATTTGCGGATGACACTAAGTTGGGTGGCAGTGTGAGCTGCGAGGAGGATGCTAAGAGGCTGCAGAGTGACTTGGATAGGTTAGGTGAGTGGGCAAATGCGTGGCAGATGAAGTATAATGTGGATAAATGTGAGGTTATCCACTTTGGTGGTAAAAACAGAGAGACAGACTATTATCTGAATGGTGACAGATTAGGAAAAGGGGAGGTGCAATGAGACCTGGGTGTCATGGTACATCAGTCATTGAAGGTTGGCATGCAGGTACAGCAGGCGGTTAAGAAAGCAAATGGCATGTTGGCCTTCATAGCGAGGGGATTTGAGTACAGGGGCAGGGAGGTGTTGCTACAGTTGTACAGGGCCTTGGTGAGGCCACACCTGGAGTATTGTGTACAGTTTTGGTCTCCTAACTTGAGGAAGGACATTCTTGCTTTTGAGGGAGTGCAGCGAAGATTCACCAGACTGATTCCCGGGATGGTGGGACTGACCTATCAAGAAAGACTGGATCAATTGGGCTTGTATTCACTGGAGTTCAGAAGAATGAGAGGGGACCTCATAGAAACGTTTAAAATTCTGACGGGTTTAGACAGGTTAGATGCAGGAAGAATGTTCCCAATGTTGGGGAAGTCCAGAACCAGGGGTCACAGTCTAAGGATAAGGGGTAAGCCATTTAGGACCGAGATGAGGAGAAACTTCTTCACCCAGAGAGTGGTGAACCTGTGGAATTCTCTACCACAGAAAGTAGTTGTGGCCAATTCACTAAATATATTTAAAAGGGAGTTAGATGAAGTCCTTACTACTCAAGGGGTATGGCGAGAAAGCAAGAAGGGGGTACTGAAGTTGCATGTTCAGCCATGAACTCATTGAATGGCGGTGCAGGCTAGAAGGGCCGAATGGCCTACTCCTGCACCTATTTTCTATGTTTCTATGTTTCTATATCCACGTCGTACATTACCCCCAATAACATGTACTTTAATTTTTCACACCAATCTCTTGTGTGGGACCTTGTCAAAAGCCTTTTGAAAGTCCAAATACACCACATCCACTGGTTCTACCTTGTCCACTCTACTAATTACATCCTCAAAAAATTCTAGAAGATTTGTCAAGCATGATTTCCCTTTCCTAAATCCATGCTGACTTGGACCGATCCTGTCACTGCTTTCCAAATGCACTGCTAGTACATCTTTAATAATTGATTCCAGCACTTTCCCCACTACCGATGTCAGGCTAACCGGTCTATAATTCCCTGTTTTTTCTCTCTCTCCTTTTTTAGAAAAGTGGGGTTACATTAGCTACCCTCCAATCCATAGGAACTGATCCAGAGTTTATAGAATGTTGGAAAATGACCACCAATACGTCCACTATTTCTAGGGCCACTTCCTTAAGTACTCTGGGATGCAGACCATCAGGCCCTGGGGATTTATCGGCCTTCAATCCCATCAATTTCCCTAACACAATTTCCTGACTAATAAGGATTTCCTTCAGTTCCTCCTTCTCGCTAGACCCTCGGTTCCCTAGTATTTCCGGAAGGTTATTTGTGTCTTCCTTCGTGAAAACAGATCCAAAGTATTTGCTCAATAAAAGTGATACAACTCTTCTATCTGTCCTCACTCGACAAAGATTTGCTCAATATCCTCTCCATTAAGACGGTGTCATTTAAAGACTTTGTCATACGAAACTTCTAACGCGCTCCACCCATGGAAACTAATGTAACTTAATTACATGACTCATTTTAATGGATATCCCTTAACAGTCAGGTTCTTACTCTCAAAGTCAATTTACTCCAAGTATTACTGTAATGTCTTTATCGTTATTTTTAATCTCTTCTTCCTAATCTAAGGATATGCCAATACTTGGACAGACCCAAATATTTAGTTAACAGATTCCCAGGACAGTGTATAAGTTACCAGTGACTGAGTTAAAATTTGCTGCGTACTTGAGTGAAAGAGTAATGCAGGACAGCTCGCTCATTGACTTTTGTCTGTTTCATCACTTCAAGCTGCTTTGATTCATGTGAACTATGTAGAACTCACGAAGGACAAGAAAAGCAAACATTTTAAAACAAGTTTTCAAAAAAATACGTTTGAGATCATAGTTACATGCTAATACATGTTTTTTAAACTCTTAACCTTCTGTAATCCAGTCATCTATCGATACATTCACTGCAGTCACAAAGAACTGATGACTCATACACGATGTATTTGTATAATATACCTGTCTTCCTTTCAACAGCTTTGAAACATTCTTACTACATTACAACTATTCGAATTTAAAACCAGGAGCAAGTCACCATAGCTGTGCTCGCTGAGAAATTAACTCTGGTTAAATAAACAGTCCCTTCAAAAATAATCGCAGTTTTAAATCCATTTATGTTCCGTTGTATCGAAGTGCAAAGTTTGCCGCATTCGCTTAGGCTTTAAAGAGTTGGCACGCATCATAATTCACTCTGTCAACCGGTAGGAGATTTTCTATTGTAGCATGGGTAGAAATCTGTCAGAGGTCCCTGAGAAATACTACCCAAACGTTTCAAATGACACAAAGGAATAACAATCAGAAAATATTGGTCCCTTAGAACTGTTACGCAGCAGAATGTATTGCTGTTTTGGAATATTATATTGTCCACCACACATTGTCCATCAGAGAGGGCAAGGGCAGCTGCCTATCTGCTAATGCTACTCGTGAACTTCCTCAGCCACCCTGGGTGACACACAGTCAGATTCTGGGAAATAATCTGAGTGTACGTTTTCCTTTTCTATTGATCCTGACACTCTCTGGGAGAACATGTCAGGAAACTGCCAAATTGTTACCCCCAAGTGTTAAATTGTATCTAACTACGCACAGTTTGTACTGTGGATTTATCAGATGGTTAGAAAAAGAAAGAAGGACTTACATTTAGCACCGAGCCACAGTAGAAATTAAAGCCAATGATCAAAGGCTTGTTTAAAGAGGTAGGTTTTAACGAGCATCTTAAAGGAGGAAAGAGGCGTAAAGGTTTAGGGAGGGAGTTCCAGAGCTTAGGACCTAGGCAGCTGAAGGCACGGCCATCAATATAAAGTGGTAAAACGCTGTCCTTTCACTAAAATTCAGCACCAGCAGATTGAATCCACAATCATTCCTCTCAAGGTAATGAGCTTGAGTGAACTTAACTGAGTGAAACTATCTGCTGCGTTTCCTACATTACAACAGTGACCACACTCCAAAAGTACTTCATTGGCTGTAAAATGCTTTGAGACACCTGGTGGCTGTGAAAGGCGCTATATAAATGCAAGTCTTGCTTTATTACCTTATTATATCTAATACTATTGTATTACTATGTAAGCTATATAAATAAGTTATTATTATAATCACATCTACTTTTTGAGTGAAACATGAATTGCACCCCCCTGTATTCCTACAGCATATCTTGCCACCTAACTGATCTGCGTAGAGGCACTGTCAATCACTCCCTTTACAGATGAGAGTTTACCAAGCCATGCCCGTCACCATTCAGACCTCTGCAGCCATACTGGGTGTCTCATGTACGCCCAACACGTAAAGATTTTAATACGGTGGGTAAACCCTACCCATCTGTTTGCTGCATTAGAACATAACACAGGTTATCAACCAGTTTACAGGTTTTTAAAATTTATTTATGCTCAGTCTCTGCAAAGACTTACATTTTATATAGCATTATATAGTATCAGCTGTTGCTCAGTGGGTAGCACACTCACCTCTGAGTCAGAAGTTTGTGGGTTCAAGTCCCACTTCAGGTACTTGAGCACATAAATCTAGGCTGACACTCCAGTGCAGGGCTGAGGGAGTGCAGCACTGTCAGAGGTGCCGTCTTTCAGATGAGACGTTAAATCTCTTTCAGGTGGACGTAAAAGATCCCATGGCACTATTTCGAAGAAGAGCAGGGGAGTTATCCCTGGCGCCCTGGCCAATATTTATCCCTCAATCAACATAACAAAAACAGATGATCTGGTCATTATCACATTGCTGTTTGTGGGAGCTTGCTGTGCGCAAGTTGGCTGCTGTGTTTCCCACATTACAACAGTGACTACACTTCATTGGCTGTAAAATGCTTTGAAACATAGAAACATAGAAAATAGATACAGGAGTAGGCCATTCGGCCCTTCGAGCCTGCACCACCATTCAACAAGATCATAGCTGATCACCCACCCCAGCACCTCCCCCCCACGCCCCCTCCACACACCCCCAGCCGCAAGGACCACATCCAACTCCCTCCCGAACACATCCAATGAACTGGCATCAACAACTCTCCGTGGCAGGGAACCCCACAGGCCGACAACTCCCCGAGTGAAGAAGTCTCCCCCAATCCCAGCCCCAAACAGCCACCCGCCCCCACCCCGGCTCCGGACCCACCCAACACCGGGAACACTCTCCCTGCACCCAACCCGCCCCGTCCCGTCAGAATCCTTCCCAAATGCCGAATACCCCCGGGTGTCGAGCCCCCAGCCCCGGCCACCCCGGAGCCATGCCCCCGCGACGCCAACCACACCACATCCACCAACCGCCATCTGCACAGTCAACCCGTCCACCCCACTCCGAACACTCCCCGCAATGAGGCCAGAGCCCCCAAGCCCGCCCCTTCAACACACTTCGCCCCCCCCAGACCTCCGCTGCAATGTAGCCCCTCCTGTCCCCCACCCCTGTCTCCCCTCAACTTCCCTCTGCCTCCCCGCACAGGCTCCCACCTTGGGGGCGGTAACCTTCTGGGGCCTGGAATTTTAGCCCCCAGCGTGGAAGTCCTGCTCCCACCGCAGAATTGGCCTTACCACCCCTCAATGGAAGCGGAGTGCAATTTCCCAAACTCCACTTCCTTTGGGGGCAGTTACCGGGGCACGACTGGATGCTCCTGTGACATTTTGAACTGGTGCTCTCCACTCTCTGTGGCTGTGAAAGGTGCTATATAAATGCAAGTCTTGCTTTATTACCTTATTCTATCTTACAGAAATGCCCCAAAGCATTTTACATGATTTATTTGGTGTAGTCACTATTGTATTACTATGTATGCAACTACCAAGTCTATACAAACAGAAATGCGTTTGATGCCGGTTGATAAGCACCTCAGGAAGGATATATTGGCCTTGGAGGGGGTGCAGTGCAGATTCACCAGAATGATACCAGGGCTTAGAGGGTTCAATTATGAGAACAGGTTGCATAGACTGGGCTTGTATTCCCTTGAATATTGATTGAGGGGGTGATCTAATCGAGATATTTAAAATGATGAAAGGATTTGATGGGGTCGATGAAGAGAATCTATTTCCTCTGGTGGGAAAGTCCAGAACAAGGCGCCATAATTTTAAAATGAGAGGCAAGCCATTGAAGAGTGAAATCAGGAAGTACATTTTCACACAAAGGGCAGTTGAAATCTGGAACTCTCTCCCCCAAATGACAACTGGGTCAATTGAAATGTTCAAGACTGAGAGCGATCGAATTTTTGTTAGGTAAGGGCATCAAGGGATAAGAAGCAAAGGCTCCGGAGTTAAGATACAGATCGGCCATGATCTGATTAAATGGTGGAACAGGCTCGAGGAACTGAATGACCTACTGCTGTTCTTGTGTTCCCATATCTCTTTTTTGTTTGGCGATTTTGGTTCATGGAGGAATGGTGGCCAGCACACAGAGAGATCCGCGTTCTTCTTCAAAATGGTTTCATAGGGCCTTTAATGTCTCTCTAATCGGGCAGCGGCGATGTAGGTTTAACATCCCAGCTGAAATATACCTCTACCAGCAGTACAGCACTGCCTCAGTCAGTCCACACAGGAATTGTTGGATGATGGAAGACCAAGGCCCATCTCGGTCACCTTCGACAATCCTGGTAGTTGCACCATACAACAAGGCTGGATTTTCCGCTTTCTCCGCTCCGTTTTTTGCCCCGGAGCGGCGGCAATGGCGGCAGTGAGGTGTTCTGGCCGGGTGGTCAGCCTCCAGTGCCCCGCGGCGATCCTCGGGTCCAGTCTGCGGCGGCGCAGAGCAGCGCCGCCCGGAAGAGCTGCACCGGATGTGTAACGCCCTTGGTTGCAACAATGGCGTGGGTTTTGATTCCCGCCCGATCCATACACCCCGCAGTGACCGCCTGGGAAATCGGGCGGTCCAACGATACCGACAGCGGAGAGGTGAGCAATGGACTCCGAAGGTAAGTGTGATTGTTTTTTCTTTCAATTTTTTTTGCGATTTGTGTTGTGGTGGCGTGGGCAATGTTTTGGGAATGATGTGGTATTCCCCCCTGCGCCCCGCGCCCCCCGCACCACCAGGCATCTCTTGAAGCGCTCCCGGCCCGGCTCTTTAGCTTGGGAGTTTCCCATGCTAGCGCCCCAAGGTAGGTGTACAATGCCTCCCTTAGCACTGCGCCCCTGACGCAGGGCCCAACTGCCCAATGTTACTGACTGAGGCGCAAACTATTCCCGGGCGCTAACTTTACCGCCCCGCTGCTATTACTGCCCCAAAAACATCAAGGCCGAAAATCCAGTCCCTATGTACTTAAATTGAGGATTGGGGTTTGAACACACAAGTGTCTGACTCAAAGATGAGAATGCTACCAACCGAGACAGAAATAATCACTGTTTCACCATCCTAAAGTGTGATTTTTTTTTTTATTGGCACTTTTGTTTTTAATATAAAATGCTGACCGTTGCACACAGTCGAAACCATACTGGATCTGCTGGAGTTGTGCTGCAAGCAGAATATAAGGCAGGAGCTACTCGGGAGGTAGGCACTTCATTGGAGGATTACTTGTTAGATCGTCAGTATGCCTACCAGCCGAGCACTACCCGTCCCACTCCCAAACGTGAAAAAGCCAATACCACAAGGCACATTAGTTTATCCCTCAGTAACTGACTTCGAAAACACCAATAAAATAAATCATCTTGCTGATGTTGACAGATCTAAAAGGGTATTTATTTAAGTTAGTACATTATGATTCCCAGGCTAATTACTCCATGGCTGTTGTACAGCATAACAAGATATTACAGTCCTCCTGTGCAAGACTAAACTGTTTACAGATGATTCTATGTTAAGGAATCACTTTCCCACTCCTCATTTCCCCAGTTGGCCGAGTTCAATTATGCACTCTCTCGGCGATGTGGCTCCTGATTCGTTGCTGCCTCAATCATGTGACACATTTAAAGGGCCAACTGCTGCTTGCTTTCAAATAAAAGTTTGACGAAAACCAAGTACCAAGGAAAAAGGCAGAGTGAGTGAGTGATCATTTACAATGTCCCAATAACAAATATAGAGCAAAAAGACAAGCTTTTTTTCCCCACGCAAGACTTTATAGGAAGTTGTGCAGCAAACAATCACCAACGGATAACAACTTGGATTATTATCCGTAAAACACTGATAAAGAAAGTGCGTCTGGCTGTGTAACATTATAAGCTGGATTTCATTACCACATGTAAATTAGAACACTTGGCAGTGGAATGCTTTTTTAAGTACTCTATCAAACCTCATATTCCTCAAGTAAGGTTTTCAAGAGGCTCCAAGGTAGTCTGTGTATTGCTAAATCTAAATCTGTATTGATTGAGCATAATTTGTGTAGAACATTAGTTAGACCACACTTAGAGTAGTGTGCACTGTCATGTATTCAACCAGCATTGTAACCCATGTATAATCTGACCTAAGTTGTACACTGTGAGAACAATGACCACTAGGTGGTGAACTTGTGGGAGACACTCCTAACCTGGACCTTCAGATATCAAAGGGGAAGCTCCACCCACTTCCATCACTTGAGTGCTAAGGAATAAAGGACAGGTCACAGACTGACCTTCTCTCAAGCATGGGCCTCGTGTGCATTTGTACTGTATAGCAAGGACAGTCCTGATCTTTTTACAAAAGGGATGATGAGGCACTGGACAAGGTGCAACAAAGATTTACAAGGATGTTACCAGAAGTGAGATGTTATAATGATCAGGAAAGATGGAACAGGCTGGGGCTCTTTTCTCTCGAAAAGAGAAGGTTGAGGAGCGGCCTAATAGAGGTATTTAAAATTAAATACAAGATAGTCACTAATAAATCCAAGAAAGAATTCAGGAGAAACTTATTTACCCAGAGAGTGGCTAGAATATGGAATGTGCTGCCAGAAGTACAGGAGGAAGGAAGGAATAGAGGGTTATGCTGATAGATTTAGATGAGGAAAGACGGGAGGAGGCTCGTGTGGAGCATAAACACTGGCACGAACCGGTTGGGCCGAATGGCCTGTTTCTGTGCTGTAAAGTCGATGTAATTAAGTCACAGTTCATCAGAAACAGTAGCTGTTAAGTGTTAATCATGCTGTGTTGCAACTGAACAAATGGATATGCCTGTTCAAACTATCTCACACGTTAGGAAAAATGCAGTAAGGTAGGTAGCTCCTTCCTTTCCATGATGGTCTTAAGACAATGCAGCACAGGCTGCAGCCAGTCTGACAGGGAAGGTTGGGGAGACCCTGTCTGTGTTTATTTTAGGGGCATGCAATGATTCAGGATTAGAATCATAGAAATTTACAGAACGGAAGGAAAGTATTTCGGTCTGCACCGGCCGACAAAAAGCTATCTAGCCTGATCACACTTTCCAGCTCTTGGTCCGTAGCCCTGTAGGTTACGGCACTTCAGGTGCACATCCAAGTACTTTTTAAATGCGATGATGGTTACTGTCTCTACCACCCTTTCAGGCAATGAGATCCAGACCCGCACCACCCTCTGGGTGAGGAAATTTCCCCTCAAATCCCCTCTAAACCTCCTACCAATTACTTTAAATCTATGCCCCCTGGTTGTTGACTCCTCTGCTAAGGGAAATAGGTCCTTCCTATCCACTCTATCCAGGCACCTCATAATTTTATACACCTCAATAAGGTCTCCACTCAGCCTCCTCTGTTACAAAGAAAATAAACCCAGCCTATCCAATCTTTCCTCACAGCTAAAATTCTCCAGTCCAGGCAACATCCTCGTAAATCTTCTCTGTACTCTCTCGAGTGCAATCACATCTTTCCTGTAATGTGGTGACCAGAACTGCACACGGTATTCTAGCTGTGGCCTAACTAGTGTTTTATACAGTACAAGCATAACCTCCCTGCTCTTGTATTCTATGCCTCGATTAATAAAGGAAAACTACAAATGTAATACCCCTCTTTAAAAAGGGCGGCAGACAAAAAGAAGGAAACTATAGACCAGTTAGCCTAACATCTGTCGTTGGGAAAATGCTGGAGTCCATTATTAAGGAAGCAGTAGCAGGACATTTGGAAAAGCATGAATCAATCAAGCAGAATCAGCATGGTTTTATGAAAGGGAAATCATGTTTGACAAATTTGCTCAAGTTCTTTGAGGATGTAACGAGCAGGGTGGATAAGGGGGAACCAGTGGATGTTGTGTATTTGGATTTCCAGAAGGCATTCGATAAGGTTACTTATCGAGGTTACTGCACAAAATAAAAGCTCACGGGATTGGGGGTAATATATGGATAGAGGATTGGCTAACTAACAGAAAACAGAGAGTCGGGATAAATGGGTCATTGTCCGGTTGGCAAACAGTGACTAGTGGGGTGCCACAAGGATCGGTGCTGGGTCCTCAACTATTTACAATCTATATTAATGACTTGGATGAAGGGACCGAGTGTAATGTTGTCAAGTTTGCTGATGATACAAAAATGGGTGGGAAAGCAAAATGAGGAGGACACAAAAAATCTGCAAAGGGATATGGACAGACTAAGTGAGTGGGCAAATATTTGGCAGATGGAGTATAATATCAGAAAATGTGAGGTTATCCACTTTGGCAGAAATAATAGAAAAGCAAATTATAATTTAAATGGAGAAAAATTGCAAAGTGCTGCAGTCCAAAGACACCTCGGGGTCCTTGTGCATGAAACACAAAAAGTTAGTATGTAGGTACAGCAAGTAATCAGGTAGGCAAATGGAATGTTGGCCTTTATTGCAAGGGGGATAGAATATAAAAGCAGCAGGGTATTGGTGAGGCCACACCTGGAGTACTGCGTACAGTTTTGGTTTCTGTATTTAAGGAAGGATACACTTGCATTGGAGGCTGTTCAGAGAAGGTTCACTAGGTTGATTCTGGAGATGAGGGAGTTGACTTATGAGGATAGTTTGAATAGTTTGGGCCTATACACATTGGAGTTCAGAAGAATGTGAGGTGATCTTATTGAAACATAAGGTAATGAGGGGGCTCGACAAGATGGATCTGGAGAGGATATTTCCACTCATCGGGGAAACTAAAACTAGGGACATAGTCTTGGAATAAGGGGCCGCCATTTAAAACTGAGATGAGGAGACATTTCTTCTCTCAGAGGTTGTAAATCTATGGAATTCCCTGCCCTAGAGAGCTTTGGAGGCTGGGTCATTGAATATATTTAAGGCGGAGGTAGACAGATTTTTGAGCGATAAGAGAATAAAGAGTTATGGGGAGCTGGCAGGGAGGTGGAGCTGAGTCCATGATCAGATCAGCCATGATCTTATTGAATGACAGAGTAGGTTTTACAGGCCAAATTTTTTTTTCTTTTTTTTTTTCGTTGCCAATCTTTCCAATTCTTTGTCAAATCACAAACGCCAGAGGTCACCTTGCACACATCAAGGATCACTCTGCGCCAATGCTCTTAGCCAAAAGACCTAGAACCACTGCACCGTTCCTGGAAGTACTGCAATACCAGGTTCGTGCCATGGAGGTGGATGGGTCAGGCCCCCCACACACCTCCGTGGAGGTGGATGGGTCAATCCACCCCACCCACTTCCTATTACTCCTGCTCCTATTTCATATGTTATGTTCTTATTCTGTATGCCTTCATAATCACCTTATCTACCTGGCCTGCTACTTTCAGGGATCTGTGGGCATGCACTCAAGGTCGCATTGTTCGTCTACACTTCTCAGTGTCCTACCATTTAATGTGTATTCCCTTGCATTGTTAGCCCTCCGCAAATGCATTACCTCACACTTCTCCGGATTGAATTCCATTTGCCACTGTTCTGCCCACCTGACCAATTCATTGATATCTTCCTGCAGTCTACAGCTTTCTTCTTCATTATCAACCACACAGCCGATTTTAGTATCATCTGCAAACCAAACTTCTTAATCATAACTGCTTCATTCAACTCTAAATTATTGATATATACCACAAAAACCAAGGGATTCAGCACTGAGCTCTGCAGAATCCTTCCAGTCACAAAAACACCCATCAACCATTACCCTTAGCTTCTTGCCTCTGAGCCAATTTTTGGATCCAACTTGCCACTTTGCCTTGGATCGCATGGGCATTTACTTTCGTGACCAGTCTGCCATGTTGGACTTTATCAAAAGCCTTGCTAAAATCCATGTAAACAACATCAAATGCACTGCCCTCATCGACACTCCTTGTTACCTCCTCAAAAAATTCAATCAAGTTAGTCAGACACGACCTTCCCTTAACAAATCCATGCTGACTGTCCTTGATTAATCCGTCTTTCTAAATGAAGATTTATCCTGTTCCTCAGAATTTTTTCCAATAATTTTCCCACTTCCGAGGTTAGACTGACTGGCCTGTAATTACTTGCTTTATCCCTTTCTCCCTTTTTAAACACGGGTACAAGGGTATTAGCCTCAGTACCTGTGTGCATAAGCTCGGCTTGGATCCTGTTTCTCCCCATTACCATGGTCATAGCTCTGAACATGGTGCAAACTCAGTGATATTAAGAACATAAGAACATAGGAGCAGGCCCCTCAAGTCTGCTCTGCCATTCAATATCATGGGTGATCTGATCATGGACTCAGCTCCACTTCTCTGTCCGCTCCCCATAACCCTTTACTCCCTTATCGCTCAAAAATCTGTCTATCTCCGCCTTAAATATATTCAAAGACCCAGCCTCCAAAGCTCTCTGGGGCAAAGAATTCCACATATTTACAACCCACAGAGAAGAAATTTCTCCTCATCTCAGTTTTAAATAGGCAACCCTTATTCTATATCCTCTAGTTTTAGTTTCCCCTGTGAGTGGAAATATCCTCGCTGCATCCACCTGGTCGAGCACCCTCATTATCATAAGTTTCAATAAGATCAGCTTTTATTCTTCTGCACTTCAATGAGTATAGGCCCAACCTACTCAACCTATCCTAATAAGTCAAACCCCTCATTCCAGAATCAACCTAGTGAACCTTCTCTGAACAGCCTCCAACGCAAGTATATCTTTCCTTAAATACGGAGACCAAAACTGTACACAGTAATCCAGGTGTGGCCTCACCAATAGTTGTAGCAGGACTTCTCTGCTTTTATATTCTATCCTCCTTGCAATAAAGGCCAACATTCCATTTGCCTTCCTGATTACTTGCTGTACCTGTATACTAACTTTATGTGTTTCATGCACTAGGACCCCCAGGTCTCTCTGTACTGCAGCACACTGCAATTTTTCTCCATTTAAATTATAATTTGCTTTTTTATTATTTCTGCCAAAGTGGACAATCTCACATTTTCCCACATTATATTCCATCTGCCAAATTTTTGCCCACTCACTTAGCCTGTCTAGATCCCTTTGCAGATTATTTGTGTCCTCCTCACAATTTGCTTTGCCACTCATCTTTGTATCATCAGCAAGCTTGACTACATTACACTCGGTCTCTTCATCCAAGTCATCAATGTAGATTGTAAATAGTTGAGGACCCAGCACCGATCCCTGCGACATCCCACTAGTCACTGTTTGCCAATCGCAAAATGACCCATTTATCCCGACTCTCTGTTTTCTGTTAGTTAGTCAATCCTCTATCCATGCTAATATATTACCCCTAACTCCGTGAACTTTTATCTTGTTCACTAACCTCTTATGTGGCACCTTATCGAATGCCTTCCGGAAATCCAAATACACCACATCCACTGTTCCCCCTTATCCACCCTGCTCGTTACATCCTCAAAGAACTTCAGCAAATTTGTCAAACACGATTTCCCTTTCATAAAACCATGCTGACTCTGCTTGATTGAATTATGCTTTTCCAAATGTCCCACTACTGCTTCCTTAATAATGGACTCCAGCATTTTCCCAATGACAGGTGTTAGGCTAACTGGTCTATAGTTTCCTGCTTTTTGTCTGCCACCTTTTTTAAATAGGTGTGTTACATTTGTCGTTTTCCAATCCACTGGGACCGCCCAGAATCCAGAGAATTTTGGTAGATTACAACCAATGCATCCACTATCTCTGCAGCCACTTCTCTTAAGACCCTAGGATGCAAGGCGTCAGGTCCAGGGGACTTGTCCGCCTTTAGTTCCATTATTTTACCGGGTACTATTTCATTAGTGATAATGATTGTATTAAGTTCCTCCCGACCTATAGCTCCTTGATTATCCACTATTGGGATTTTTTTAGTGTCTTCTACCTTGAGGACCGATACAAAATATTTGTTCAATGTCTCTGCCATTTTCCTGTTCCCCATTATTAATTCTCCGGTCTCATCCTCTAGGGGACCAACATTTACTTTAGCCACTCTTTTCCTTTTTATGTACCTGTAGAAACTGTTACTATCTGTTTTTATATTCCATGCTAATTTACTTTTATAATCTATCTTCCCTCTCTATCATTTTTTTAGTCGTTGTCTGCTGGCTTTTAAAAATTTCCCAATCCTCTGGCCTCCCATTAGTCTGAGCCACATTGTATCGCTTAGTTATCAGTTTGATACCATCCCTTATTTCCTTAGTTAGCCACGGATGGTTATCCCTTCTCTTATAGCCTTTGCTTTTCATTGGGATATATTTTTGTTGTGAGTTATGAAATATCTCCTTAAATTTCTGGTACTGCTCAACAACTGTCCCATTGTTTAGACTATTTTCCCAGTCCACTTTAGCCAACTCTGCCCTCATAACTTTGTAGTCTCCTTCATTTAAGCTTAGGACCCTGGTTTGAGAAGCAACGTTCTCACCCTCCAACTGAATTTGAAATTCAATCATATTATGGTCACTCATTCCTAGAGGAATGTTATTTCACATTACTGGTGAAATTGTGTCACCTTACAGAGTTTGCAATCTTTCCCACCTAGGTTCGAGGTTGTTGTACTTGTGGTATTTTGTTCACGCTAATTGTAAAAAGATACAGGTGAATGGAAAATACGTGGCAATCAGTCACGGTGTTGATAACGTTGTCACAATGCTACCTATAATGGAGGCAAATACATAAAACATAGAAACATAGAAAATAGGTGCAGGAGTAGGCCATTCGGCCCTGCGAGCCTGCACCACCATTCAATAAGATCATGGCTGATCATTCCCTCAGTACCCCTTTCCTGCTTTCTCTCCATACCCCTTGATACCTTGATACATCACGGACTGGCACACTGTGTAAAGACCATGGGATGAAGATTCGGTGTGTTGCCGCCTCTGTTTGCGCCCCAGAGGGGCGGTAATAGCGGCGGATATCATTTCCGGGCAGCCAACGGCTTCCAGCACCCCGCCGGGACATTCAGTGCCAATTTTGCGGGGATGGGGAGCAGTGCCATCTGGCAGCAGCGAGCCGGTGTGCAATGACCCTGGTTGCGACACCGATTTGAAATTCGGTTTCTGGGGAACCCACAGCGCCCCGCAGCGCCCCCTAGTGGGATTGCCTGGGAACGCGGGCTGTCCGAGCCATACCGGCCACAGCGAGGGAAGGAATGTCTACTTGAGGTAAGTGTCATTGTTTTTAATTGTTTAATTTTTGTGATTTATGTTTATGTGGTGCGAGCAAGGTATTGGGAAAGTTTTTGGTGTTTTTTTTGACAGTTATTTTCCCAGGGAAGCCTCTCTCAGAGTGCTCCGAAGCCGACTGTTTTGCTCGGGACTTTCAGTTGCTCAGCCGGCCTAGCACCCTCGGAGAAGTGTGGAACGCCTCCCTTAGCGTTCCGCCCCACACTCACAGCCAAGTTGATAAACTTTGCGGCTGTAGGCGCAAACAATTTCCCGCCGCAAAATTTACCGTCCCATCACCATTCGTGCCTCAAAAGGGGCGATGCTGACTTTCCACCCCCGTGAGTTATTTATTGATGCGAGGTTGGGGTGCAAGAAGGCACTAACTGGAAGACAACAACATTTCCGTAGCAGAGAGAGCTATAGACAACTGCAGATGAGATTGAAACAATCGTTCAGGTTGAAAAGGCTGGGAAAGGCATTCAAAAAGATTTTTTAAAGCTGCAGTGACTGAAGGAGAAAGAGACAATGGTGAATTGATCCAGAATCGCCACTAGAGGGCAGCCCAGCACCTTCACCCCATTCACTCCACCTTAAGGTTGTAGAGCTGCTCAACCTGAAGCCTTCAATGGGAAGGGAAGAGGGTCAGGGGGGACAGCTTGTGCTTTACAACACGTTACCAGGCAGTGACACGGGAGACTTCTCAACTCTAAGGAGAACAACCTCAGCTTCTGGGCAGGAGCAGCCAGCGGGAGTTCGAGGAGCTGCCCATAAAAGGGAGCGACTGTTGGGGAGCGGTCACAGGAGCAGCCGGCGGGAGTTCGAGGATTGGCTGGTGCAGGGGCAGGGGCAGAAGGTAAACTAAGAAGTAAAAAGAAATCGAAGTGTGACATCACAGCCAAGCGGGTAAGTGATTGGCTGGTGGATTGGTGAGTATTTGATCTTTTTCTTCTTTTATCAGTAGGAAACCTTTGGTATTGTTGAAAAATTAAGTTAATCTAAGGGTTAAGTCATGGCAGGAGAGCCCAGACCCATGTCATGCTCCTTCTGTGCTCTGTGGGAAGTCAGGGAAACTACCAATGTCCCTGACCACTGTGTGTGCAGGAAGTATGTCCAGCTGCAGCTCCTGACAGACCGCATTGCAGCACTGGAGCTGCTCATGGATTCACTCTGGAGCATCCATGATGCTGAGGATATCGTGAATAGCGCATTTAATGAGTTGGTCACATCGCAGGTAAAGGTTACTCAGGCAGATAGGGAATGGGTGACTATCAGGCAGAGCAGTGGAAGGTAGTGCAGGGGTCCCCTGCGGACATCTCGCTCCAAAGCAGATACACCGTTTTGTATATTGTTGGGGGAGATGACTCATCAGGGGAAGGTAGCAGCAGCCAAGTCCATGGCACAGGAGGGCAGGAAAGAGTGAGAGAGCTATAGTGAAAGGGGATTCTATTATAAGGGGAACAGATAGGCGTTTCTGCAGCCGCAAAGGAGATTCCAAGGTGGTATGTTGCCTCCCTGATGCAAGGGTCAAGGATGTCTCGGAGTGGCTGCAGCACATTCTGGAGGTGGAGGGGGATCAGCCAGCTGTCGTGGTGCATTTAGGTACCAACGATATCGGTAAAAAATGGGATGAGGTCCTACAAGCTGAATTTAGGGAGCTAGGAGTTAAATTAAAAAGTAGGACCTCAAAGATAGTAATCTCAGGATTGCTACCAGTGCCACGTGCTAGTCAGAGTAGGAATTGCAGGATAGTTCAGATGAAGACGTGGCTTGAGGGATTCAAATTCCTGGGGCATTGGAAGCGGTTCTGGGGGAGGTGGGACCAGTACAAACTGGACTGTCTGCACCTGGGCAGGACCGAAACCTATGTCCTGGGCGGAGTGTTTGCTAGTGCTGTTGGTGAGGAGTTAAACTAATATGGCAGGGGGATGGGAACCTATGCAGGGAGTCAGAGGGAAGTAAAAAGGGGGCAGAAGCAAAAGGTAGGAAGGAGAAAAGCAAGAGTGGAGGGCAGAGAAATGAAGGGCAAAAATCAACAAGGGCCACATTACAACATCATTCCAAAAGGACAAAGAGTGTTAAAAAAAAACAAGCCTGAAGATTCTGAGTCTCAATGCAAGGAGCATTCGTAATAAAGTGGACGAATTAACTGCACAGATAGCTGTTAACGGATGTGATGTAATTGGGATTACGGAGACGTGGCTCCAGGGTAACCAAGGCTGGGAACTCAACATCCAGGGGTATTCAATATTCAGGAAGGATAGACAGGAAGGAAAAGGAGGTGGGGTAGCGTTAATGGTTAAAGAGGAGGTTAACGCAATAGTAAGGAAGGACATCAGCTTGGATGATGTGGAATCTATATAGGTAGAACTGCAAAACACCAAAGGGCAGAAAACGTTAGTGGGAGTTGTGTATAGACCACCAAACAGTAGTAGGGAGGTTGGGGATGGCATCAAACAGGAAATTAGGGATGCATGCAATAAGGGTACAGCAATTATCATGGGTGACTTTAATCTACATATTGATTGGGCTAACCAAACTGGTAGCAATACTGTGGAGGAGGATTTCCTGGAGTGTATAAGGGATGGTTTTCTAGACCAATATGTTGAGGAACCAACGAGAGAGCAGGCCATTCTAGACTGGGTCTTGTGTAACGAGAGAAGATTAATTAGCAATCTGGTCGTACGGGGCCCCTTGGGGAGGAGTGACCATAATATGGTAGAATTCTTCATTAAGATGGAGAGTGACACAGTTAATTCAGAGGCTAAGGTCCTGAACTTAAAGAAAGGAAACTTCGACGGTATGACATGTGAATTGGGTAGGATAGACTGGAGGATTGATGGTGGATAGGCAATGGCAGACATTTAAAGATCACATGGATGAACTACAACAATTGTACATCCCTGTCTGGAGTAAAAATAAAAAAGGGAAGGTGGCACAGCCGTGGCTAACAAGAGAAATTAGGGAAAGTGTTAAATCCAAGGAAGAGGTATATAAATTGGCCAGAAAAAGCAGAAAACCTGAGGACTGGGAGAAATTTAGATTTCAGCAGAGGAGGACTAAGGGTTTAATTAGAAAGGGGAAAATAGAGTATGAGAGTAAGCTTGCAGGGAACATAAAAACTGACTGCAAAAGCTTCTATAGGTATGTGAAGAGAAAAAGATTAGTGAAGACTAATATAGGCCCCTTGCAGTCAGAATCAGGTGAATTCATAATGGGGAACAAGGAAATGGCTGACCAATTGAACAAATACTTTGGTTCTGTCTTCACTAAGGAAGACATAAATAACCTTCCGGAAATACAAGAGGACTGAGGGTCTAGCAAGAAGGGGGAACTGAGGGAAATCCTTATTAGTCAGGAAATGGTGTTAGGGAAATTGAAGGCCGATAAATCCCCAGGGCCTGATAGTCTGCATCCCAGAGTATTAAGAAAGTGGCCCTAGAAACAGTTGATGCATTGGTGGTCATTTTCCAAAATTCCATGGACTCTGGATCAGTTCCTATGGATTGGAGGGTAGCTAATGTAACCCCATTTTTTAAAAAAGGAGGGAGAGAGAAAACAGGGAATTATAGACCGGTTAGCCTGACATCGGTGGTGGGGAAAATGCTGGAAAGATTAAAGATGTAATAGTAGCGCATTTGGAAAGCAGTGACAGGATCAGTCCAAGTCAGCATGGATTTATGAAAGGGAAATCATGCTTGACAAATCTTCTAGCATTTTTTGAGGATGTAACTAGTAGAATGGATGAGGGAGAACCAGTGGATGTGGTGTATTTGGACTTTCAAAAGGCTTTTGACAGGGTCCCATACAAGAGATTAGTGTGCAAAATTAAGGCACATGGTATTGGGGGTAATGTATTGATGCGGATAGAGAACTGGTTGGCAGACAGGAAGCAAAGAGTGGGAATAAACGGGTCCTTTTCAGAATGGCAGGCAGTGACTAGTGGGGTGCTGCAGGGTTCAGTGCTGGGATCCCAGCTATTTATAATATATATTAATGATTTAGACGAAGGAATTGAGTGTAATATCTCCAAGTTTGCAGATGACACTAAACTGGGTCGCGATGTGAGCTGTGAGGAGGATGCTAAGAGGCTGCAGGGGGATTTGGACAGGTTAGGTGAATGGGCAAATGCATGGCAGATGCAGTATAATGTGGATAAATGTGAGGTTATCCACTTTGGTGGCAAAAACAGGAAGGCAGATTTTTATCTGAATGGTGACACATTAGTAAAAGCGGAGGTGCAACGAGACCTGGGTGTCATGCTACATCAGTCATTGAAGGTAGGCATGCAGGTACAGCAGGCAGTAAAGAAAGTAAATGGCATGCTGGCCTTCATAGCGAGGGGATTTGAGTATAGGAGCAGGGAGGTCTTGCTGCAGTTGTACAGGGCCTTGGTGAGACCACACCTTGAGTATTGTGTGCAGTTTTGGTCACCTAATCTGAGGAAGGACATGCTTGCTATTGAGGGAGTGCAGTGAAGATTTGCCAGACTGATTCCCAGGATGGCAGGACTGACATATGAAGAAAGACTGGATTGACTAGGCTTATACTCACTGGAATTTAGAAGAATGAGAGGGGATCTCATAGAAACACATAAAATTCTGACGGGACTGGACAGGTTAGATGTAGGAAGAATGTTCCCGATGTTGGAGAAGTCCAGAACCAGGGGTCACAGTCTAAGGATAAGGGGTAAGCTATTTAGGACCGCGATGAGGAGAAATTTTTTCACCCAGAGAGTTGTGAACCTGTGGAATTCTCTGCCACAGAATGTTGTGGAGGCCAGTTCATTGGACATATTCAAAAGGGAGTTAGATGTGGCCTTTACGGCTAAAGGCATCAGTGGGTATGGAGAGAAAGCAGGAAAGGGGTACTGAGGGAGTGATCAGCCATGATATTGAATGGCGGTGCAGGCACAAAGGGCTGAATGGCCTACTCCTGCACCTATTTTCTATGTTTCCATGTTTCTATGCAACAAGGCGGTGGTTACACCTTCTTCCGGAAAGGCAAACCAGAAGAAGAACGCCACCTTCATAGAGCGAGCTTCGCCATCAAGAATGAGCTGGTGGGCCGTCTCAGAGACTCCCCCTGCGGGATTAGCGAACGTCTCATGATCCTTTGGCTCACCCTCGTCCGGAACCAGTGTGCTACGGTCATCAGTGCGTATGCCCCAACACTCGATGCAACAGATGAGGCCAAAGAGGAATTCTACTCCAGCCTCGAACAATCCTTGTCCCGAGTCCCGACGGAAGACAAGCTGATCCTCCTCGACGACTTCAACGCCAGAGTCGGTAAGGACACAGACCTCTGGGGAGGTGTGATCGGCAGAGAGGGGGTCGGGAAAAACAACTCCAGCGGTACTCTGCTCCTGACAAAATGCCTAGAACATGACCTTATCATCACCAACACCTTATTCCGTCAGAGGAACAAGTACAAGGCCTCATGGCAACACCCTCGCTCCAAACACTGGCACTTGCTCGACTACGTCATTGTCCGAGTGAGGGACTGCAAGGACGTGCACATCACCCGTGCCATGACAGGAGCCGACGACTGCTGGATGAACCATCACCTAATCCGCTCCATCATTAACATTAACCTAGCCCCAAAGCAGCGACGGCAACAGAAACAATGCCGCAGAAAAATCAACGCTGGGGTACTCAAAGACCCAGCTAAGAAAGCCCTATACAGCCAGCGCCTCACTGCCAACCTGGCGACCCTCAATGACCCCGAGACTCAGAGTGCCCACAGCGCCTGTCTGCCCTCCAGGCCACCATAACCAGTGCCTGCGAAGAGACGCTCGTTCACTCAACCAGGAAACACCAGGACTGGTTTGATGAGAATGACCAGGAGATCCAGCAGCTAATAAGCCGCAAGCGTAAGGCATTTCTGAACTTAAAACAACAATCCAACTCGGAAGCAGCAAAGCAGTTCTACAGACAGCCGAAGGCCGAAGTCCAAGAAAAAGCCCACGACCTAAAGAATAGATGGTGGGTGGAGAAAGCACAGGAGATCCTGCAGCTGGCCAACAGCCATGATGTGCGAGGATTGTTCACCGCAGTGAAGCCCACCTACGGCCCAAGCACCCAAGGCCCCACCCCACTGCTGGCCAAGAATGGAGAGACACTTATTAAGGACACTGAGGCAGTCAGGGCCCACTGGAAGGAGCACTTCGAAGATCTCCTCAATCGAGATTCTGCCTTTGACTCGAGTGTTCTCAACTCCATCCCGCAGCATGCTACCCGCCACCACCTCAACAAAACCCCAGCCCTGCACGAGGTAGAAAAGGCCATCCCTCAGCTCAAGAACAACAAGGCATCAGGAGCAGATGGAATCCCTGCTGAAGCTTGAAAGTATGGCAGTGAAGCACTATTGGCACGAATGCATGACCTCATCTCTCTCATTTGGAAGGAGGGGAGCATGCCGGGAGATCTCAGAGATGCTGTAATGATGACCATCTTCAAAAAGGGGACAAGTCCGACTGCGGCAACTACAGAGGACTCTCCCTGCTGTCGGCCAGTGGGAAAGTCATCGCAAGAATCCTCCTCAATCGCCTTCTCTCGGTGGCTGAAGAGCCCCTCCCAGAGTCACAATGCAGATTCCGTCCATTAAGAGGTACAATGGACATGATCTTCACCGCACGACAACTACAAGAGAAATGCAGGGAACAGCACCAACCCTTGTACATGGCCTTCTTTGACCTCACAAAGGCCTTTGACATTGTCAACCGTGAGAGACTGTGGAGCATTCTCCTCCGTTTTGGCTGCCCCCAAAAGTTTGTCACCATCCTCCATTTGCTGCATGACGACATGCAAGCCGTGATCCTGACCAACGGATCCACCACAGACCCAATCCATGTCCGGACCAGGGTCAAGCAGGGCTGCGTCATCGCGCCAACGCTCTTCTCGATCTTCCTCGCTGCAATGCTCCATCTCTCAACAAGCTCCCCGCTGGAGTGGAACTAAACTATAGAACCAACGGGAACCTGTTCAACCTTCGTCGCCTCCAGGCTAGATACAAGGTCATCCCATCCTCTGTCATTGAACTACAGTACGCGGATGACACTTGCGTCTGCACACATTCAGAGGCTGAACTCCAAACCATCATCAACATCTTCACCAAGGCATATGAAAGCATGGGCCTTTACACTAAACAGCCGTAAGACAAAGGTCCTCCACCAACCTGACCCCTCCTCACAGCACTGGCCCCCGGGTCATCAAAATACATGGTGTGGTCTTGGACAACGTGAAACATTTTCCATACCTCGGGAGACCACTATCACAGCAAGGGCAGTCATCAACGACGAGGTGGAACACCGCCTCCAGTGCGCCAGCGCAGTCTTCGGTTGTCTGAGGAAGAGTATGTTTGAAGACAAGGACCTCAAATCAGGCACCAAGCTTATGGTCCCCAGGGCAGTAGTGATACCTGTCCTCCTGTATGGCTCAGAGACGTGGACCATATACAGTAGACACCTCAAAGTGCTGGAGAAGTACCACCAGCGCTGCCTCCGCAAGATCCTGCAAATTCCCTGGGAGGACAGATGCACCAACATCAGTGTTCTCGATCAGGCCAACATCCCCAGCATTGAAGCACTGACCACACTCGACCAGCTCTGTTGAGCGGGCCACATCGTCCGCATGCCCAACACAAGACTCCCAAAGCAAGCGCTCTACTCGGAACTCCTATATGGCAAGCGAGCCCCAGGTGGGCAGAGGAAATGTTTCATGGACACCCTCAAAGTCGCCTTGATAAAGTGCAACATTCCCACTGGCACCTGGGAATCCCTGGCCAGAGACCACCCTAAGTGGAGGAGGAGCATCTGGGAGGGCGCTGAGCACCTCGAGTCTCGTCGCCGAGAGCATGCAGAAAACAAACGCAGACAGCGGAAGGAGCAGGCGGCAAACCAGACTCCCCACCCTTTCCTTCAACCACTGTCTGTCCCACCTGTTGCAGAGACTGTAACTCCCATATTGGACTGTACAGTCACCTGAGAACTCACTTTTAGAGTGGAAGCAAGTCTTCCTCGATGTCGAGGGACTGCGATGATAATGATGAACAGCCTGGCTCTAATTTTATTATGTCCCCTTGTACTTCATTCCCCCCCCAGAGGACTTAGTTTCTACGGGCTCAAGTTTGCCCCTCCGGTTAAAGTAGGTGCGCCGATGTTGTACATGAAAAACGGCGCCGAAAATTTACCTCGGTATTCTCCCCGCTCCTTGGAACGTCGTAGGCCTTGGTGAGGCGCAGCACAAGCAGTGGGGGGTGGAGCTAAGGCCGTGCTGAATAAACAAAGCCGGCAGGGGGATGGAGCCAGGTACCGGTGCTGAAAACAGTGCCGGGACTTCTGCACATGTGCACTAGAGTGTGCGCGCATGTGCAGTAGCTCCTCGCCCCCAGAATCTCTGCGTGTGCTCTGCAGGCTGTGTGGGAGGGGCCCGAACCGCGTCGCCCCTAGCCCTGGCCGAATGGGCTCCCTCATCGGTGGCCCGCTGAAGGTAGGACTTTATTTTGAATTTGTTTATTTATTCATTGATTGATTGATTATGTGGTCCTAAATTCTTGTTTGATTTACATTTAAGTTTACTCTTCATCTGCTTGCAAAAGGAATTCTGTAAAATACAGGACTTGCTATA